>NC_056726.1:97625551-97958051 GCF_019279795.1 Protopterus annectens | reverse complement strand
TCAAGCTATACATTATAAATTATTTTACAATAATAATACTATAATAATATAATATAATAATATTTTACAATAATTTTAATAATTACATTATTTATGTCTTTAAAGGGTCATCTGAATATATCCCATGGGCATCCACTACAAGGGTTTTAAGGTATTACCCAGTAAAGACTCTAGCTTGTCAGGGTCTTTCTTGCAATATTCATAATCATGGTAATGGAAAGGAAGTAATTTCAACATCAGCCAACAAGCTAGAAACACACACACCTGGAAGAGATGATCATTTAACCTGCTCAAGAATTCCAGTAATTAAAATCTTTTGACTTGTTCAGGACTTCAATGATTAAAAGGCAAAAATACATCAATAATCAGCACAAATAACTATAACTTCAACTTTTACCTGATACATTTGTGGCACCTATATGAAGCCTTTATAAAGCAATGAGTTAGCACTGACAATTAAGACTCTAAGCTGTTAATGAGCTGCTTCTTGCAGTCAAGTTTGACTCCTTCCACCTCCCGTTAATTATTAATCCATAACTTTACCCAATCCATAACCTTACCCCACCTAAGTGTAGCTACTTCTCACTTCACTGTAGTTATTTCTCATTCTGACTGCCCCACACCTATGTTAATTATTAATCCATAACTTTACCCAAGCCATAACCTTACCCCACCTAAGAGTAGCTACTTCCCACTTCATGGTATTTATTTCCCATTCTGACTGCCCCACACCTATATTCTAATTAATGCTACTTACTTCACTACTGTTATGTACCTTCTCTTATTTGAAAGCCTCCATCCACTAATCCTATGGCTAAGTTTGTAAAGGCCCCAGGGCCATTAGCCTAGTACACACCTATAAACCTATGAAAAAAATGAAAGTTTAAAATAACAAAATGAAAAATCTAGCAATGTAACACAAATAATTAAGGATTAACCTGACAATACACTAAGTCATGCAGTCCTATGTTCAATTCCTCATATTCCACCTAGAGACCATGTGATTCTGTGCAAGTCATTTAACCCAAAAAAACTCATGGGTCACCTCTAAATGAAAGCATTTCTGTCAAGTGAATTTTAACCTGATTCAAAAATAAATAAAATACATAAAATAGAAGGGCTTACAGAGAGGAAATCTGAGCGGCAGAATACAGAAGGAAAAGGATGTAGTCCAATTTTGAAAGTGAAGGTAGAATTTTCTTCAGGTTAATTGGAAAGATGCATTCTCTATCAAACAAGATAGAGTAAAATGATCAATTTATGATGGCATTCTGATGTGCCCATGTGTTATACCTGACAGGCAGGATGATACAGACTTCTATTAAGTTCCTGATTAAGTGTAAAATAAATTGAATTCTAGTGTGGAAAATGCATACTGTTTTGCTGTACCATCATTCAGTGCAGGCTTCTTCAGATTTGCATTTTAATTCAAAAACATCAAAGATTTTAAGAAAGCATAATATTATAAGCACACCAAGGGAATGTGGGCTGCATAGTGAAATGAATAAACAAATTTAGCTACACTATTGAAAGCTAATGCTGTATGCATTTAAAACAAATTAACACATTTTCAATCTTTTTAATCCAAGCATTTTAGCTTCACAATTTATAATTACATACTTGGGTGTTGTTTTTGTTTCTTGGCAAGTGAACAAAGAAACCTTAAGAATTATTCTAAACATGCTAATAAAATTAACAGACCAATGATTTAAAATAAGTAATAGTACAATCCAGCAGTCCCGAGATCATTGTGCTAACAGCATTACATATTTTATTATGATAAAACCTTTATGAACAGAAAAAAAACAGCCAAGACAAGTGTCACTTCTTAAGGACTTACATATGGATAACTAAATTAAAATACACAAACATTACTAACATCATAAATACAAAGCAGAACATATGATACAAACCTACCATATAAACAGACTATTTCTTACTTAATATGACTATGAGTAAGCTACAACATCTCTGTGATAGCAAGCAGTTTTTTTTATAAAATAGCTATTCTTTGCTTTTTATGGGACACAAAATAAACACTTCCAAGTTTTATGCTACCTTAATGTTTGGATATTTTATTACATCCATTTTTATGCATTATGCATTACTTACCACTTCTGTGCAAAGGTTTAATTTATATGCCTAAAACAGGTCAGTTCTGGATCAATACTTTTACTTTATTTTATTTTATATACCATTTGTCATCTAGGTGAATGGTTTGGTTTAAGGAACTCTTCAGTCCTAACCAGACTCAGAGAAACAAAGTATTTAGCATAAGCATGTTTCAAACATAAGTGAACAAAGACAGGAGAAAATCATACATGTTGAAAAGGTAAGTAAGTAATGTCTTTTGGCTTTTCCTGGTTAGGGGTCGCCACAGCGGAACTCCGGTCCGCTAATTATTGGCAGTGGATTTTTACGGTGCCGAGTTGCCAGCCCGACCTACAACCTTCAAAGAAGACACACCCATTCACGCACGCACCTACCTGTATGTCTTTAATATCACTCGACCGCGGGGAGGACATGCGGACTCCACACAGAAGGCGCTCCAGCCGAGAATCGAATGGGAGAACCTCTTGCTGTGAGGCGACAATGCTAACCGCTGCACCACAGTGGCCTATCACGTTGAAAAGGTACAATACATATTTACACGAAATGGAAACAAATATAAGGTTTAAAGTCAAAGGGTTTTAAACTAAATGTTTGGATTGAAGGAAATAATGAAAACAGAATAAAACATGACTACCTGTAGAGTTAAAAGTTAACACTATAGAATTAAATGACATACTTGAAACTAGCATATTATAAATATAACGCATCACAAACACACACATGCACACGTGTGAATTATTTTCCAGTCCAACATACTTTGATCCAACAGATGTTTTTTTGACTATACTGATGTAAATATTTTCCAGTGACAAAAACATATGTCAGAAAGTGGTCTATATTAGAACATCGAAGTTTCAAAACTTCAAATGTTCTAATATCGAACCTTATTCAGCGAAAGCTGAAAATATCGAAGCAATAGAAAACTGATTTTTTTTCCTAGGTGAAGAATTCAGTTATCTGTTTCTGTTGCTTGGGTATTTTCAGCACTGTGGTGGAAAGTTATGGGTCGGGTTCAGGTAAGTGCGCAATTGAGTGCGAGTTAGGGTGCGGGTTAGGTATGTGTGCGATTGTGTGGACATGAGGGTTAGGGTGGGTTAGGTGAGCTATGGTTAGGGCGCAGGTCAGGTAAGTGTGAGATTGTGTTGACATGAGGGTTAGGGCGGGGTAGGTGAGTTAGGGTTAGGGCGCGGGTGAGGTGAGTGTGCGATAGTGACGGACCTTAGGGTTAGGGTTTGGGTTAAGGTAAGTGGATAGTTAGTGGTGTGTGTATAGTTTAGTGTAGGGTTAGGTGTAAGATTTTAGGTGTATGTGTGTGGATTGCTGTTTGTTTGGTGTGCTTGTGTTGTGTGTATGTGTTTTGGAACAGCAAATTTTTTCCCTGCGAAAAAATTTACTGTTCTGTATGTTCGATGTTTTCAGCTTTTGCTGAATAGGGTTCGATATTACAACATTCGAAGTTTTGAAACTTCAATGTTCTAATATAGACCCATCAGAAAGATTCTCATATATGTACAGCTGAATCCAATTTTGTTAAATGACTTTTAACAGAAATAAAGTGCAATGATAATGCAGGCAAACAGCTGTGGCTAACCAGTAAAATTTATTTTAAATGACATTCATATCTTGTGTGGAACCTGAAAACAGTCCAGCTGGTTCAGTGTTCTACTCAGTTAATAAACAACAAATAAAACAACAAATAAAATACAATAAAATAAAATAATGCAAGTTGTCATATGCTTCTACTGCTGGATGCATTTATATGCCAGACATCTATGGTGGCTCTTGCGTTAAGTACTTTATCCTGTAGACTACATAGCTAGATAGGTAGGGTGTTCTAATTTCATAGCAGTCAACTTGTGTGTGTATGGAGTTGTGGAAATATAAAAGCTATGTACTTCACCATAACTATGCATCTGTGTTGTCCTTCTTCATTCTTCCTGGACTGATGGGTCTCAGATACAACATCAGATCTGTCTTGGTCGTATTTACTTAGACTCGCAGATTCAACTGTTGGTCTCTTCCATTTGCCCATAAAGCCCAACAACCCTGTAATACCTTAGATCGAGTTTGCTGCCCCAAAAGTAAAACAGCTAATTACAGACCAATATCAAAGGAAAGCCAATAGGAAAGAAAGGGGATCAAACCTGGAACAAAGGTTCCTTATTCACTATCAGGCCACTCCCAGAGGATAAGGGAAGGGGGAGAGAAGGAAGTTGAGGAAGAATGAAAATGGACAACATAAATGCATAGGTATGGTGAGTACATAACTTTTATATCTGATGTCATTTTCATTCATTCCTTAACTGATGGGACACAGCCCCAGCTATGTGAATCTGGGTGGCCCTCATGTAAGAACATTCCAGAGAATGGCAGAACGAAAGACAGCCCTGTTTTTGGAAATCAAATCCAATTTGTAATGAGCAATAAATGTATGAACATTAGACCAAGTGGCTGGAGCACAAATGTCATCAATGGAATCCCTGGATCAAAAGGCAGAAGAAGTAGCCATGGATCTAGTGGAATGAGCCTTAAGAGGCTTGGGCAACGAAATACCTCTTTGACTGTAAACAGACAATATGCAATCTGTTAATCACTTTATTAATGTAACTTTGGAAACTGTTTTTCCCAATTTGTTGTAGGGAAAAGAAACAAACAAGTCATCTGTTTTTCTGAGGTCTTTTGCTCTATGGAGATAAAAAACAAGTTATCTATGTACATCTAAAAGATAAAGCATATGCTTACCCTTGTTAATAGGTAAATTAATGGCCTGGTTAATGTTTGCCTCTGAAACTACTTTGGGCAGAAAAAAAGGATTAGTTCTTAAGGTAACCCTGCCTTTATGGAAAATCAAACAAAGAAATTTTGAGGAAAGTGCTTGGAGTTCAGACACTCGTCTTGCTGAGGTAATAACCACTAGAAAGGGCATTTTCCAAGAAAGAAACTTGAAGTCTGATTTGGCTGATGGCTTAAGGGGGCTCTGAGTTAAACTTTGCAGTAAAAGTGTTAGATCCCCCAGATGGAATAGGGTCTTTAACTGGAGGCCTAAGCAAAAAGGGTACCTTTAAGGAAAGCTTTACATAATTTGGATGAAACCGGATGAGAAATGTTGTCCCCAGTAATATAATCTGAGATGATTGCTAAATGGACTTTGATGGTAGGAAAACTAGCTCCCTCTATAAAAACATATGCTAGCAATCCAAGACAGCAGGAGTAGGAACATTAAAGGGATCCAAGGTTCTTTGACGGGCCCAACATGAGAACCTTTTCCATTTACGCTTGTAAATCTTCCTGGTGGAGGATTTTTGGAGATGACAGTAATAACCAGGGAGGAAAGCCTAGGCTAACTACTAAAGGAACTGGAGAAACCTTGCAGTTAATTCGAGGCCTAAAAATACCAGATGCTCCATTTCTGTAGGATGAGAGACCAGATCTGGACTGTGGTCCAGTGTCTAAGGTAGACACAAAAGATGAGACCAAAGAAAGGGAAACCACACCTGACAAGACCAAAAAGGGAACAATAGAAGATACACAAATCCACTTAAACAGAATAAAAACAACAGGAACCAGCCCCACAGCTCGAGCAAGACGTTATTTCAACAAAAATGTGCTCATGAATAAGTGAATGGCAAATATATTGTGATGCCACTACTTTCCCCGGTCTTAATGATTTTATTAGTATTAAGCCATTTTTAATTTTGGACCGGGGTTAAGTTTTTACAGTCTAAGGCCTTCAGTTTAGATTTCAGTCTAAGTTTTTTATTCTATGGTTCTCCCTGGAATTTCTTAATATTTTATAAAGTATTTTACAAATGGGTTTTGTATGTGCACACTAGTGGTATGCATCAAATTTTAGTATATGATTTTACAATTTATAACTTACAACACAGTTTTTAAACTAGTAGAAAATTTTATAACATTTTACAACATACATGAATTTTATCTATTTAGATATTTATTTATTTATTTATTTACATGTTTTATTTCTATATTATCCCTATATGCATTTTTTGCACATATATAGTATTTATAAAATGATGAAACAGTATTTTTTGACAGTTCTTGTACAGGGCACCCTTTTTGGAATTGAAATGGAAAATGTATCTTTAAGAAATTATATGTTTTTGGTGCCAAATTTACTTTAAAAGGGCAGTAAAAAGTGTATAACCTGGTTCTGATGAAATCTGAGATACTCAGATGAAAGCGCTTAACCATTGAATTCGTGTACTAATGGATTTTACTTTGTGGAAATAAACTTTATGGTTTTTATTCGTGAGCACATTTTTGTTGAAATAACGTCTTGCTCGAGCTGTGGGGCTGGTTCCTGTTGTTTTTATTCTGTTTAAGACCAAAAAGGGGGCAATGAGGATAACCTTGCTCTTCAACCGAAGTGCTTTCTGAAGAAATTTGGGGATTAGAGGTATGCGGGGTACATGTAAAGGAGACCAGATGGCCAAGTGTGGACTAGAGCATATCTTGGTGACTCCCCCTGAGGGGGGAACAGGGCAAAGAACCTGCTGCACTTGTTGGTTGTGGGGCGAGGCAAATTGATCACAGCAAAGTTGACCCCATTGGTGGAAAATCCTCTCAGCCATTAAATGATTGAGAGAGACTACTTGTAAGACAGAAGAATAGACCTGCTAAAACTGTCTGCTAGTACATTGGATTTTCCCAGTATGTGTGTTGCCATAAGAAAGTGCTTGGAGGAGATCTTCCACTGCCACACTCTCACTGCAGCTCAACAAAGGGGCTAAGATCAGGTTCCTCCATGTTTGCTGATGCACCAAACCATGGACATGTCTTTTTGGATAGCAATCGTCCCCAGAGGAAGGGAGTCCTGAAAGGCCTGCAATGCTAGGAGGCCCATCCTCATCTCCAAGGCACTGATGTGCAGATTCATCTCTTCTGAAGGCCAAATACCTTGGACTGTCTGTCCCAAGAAATGTCCCCCACCCCAATTGGAAGGCATCATGGTCACTGTGGCTACTGGGGTGGAAACACAAAGGGATGTCTCTGATAAACCTTGCTGAATTGTACCCACAAAAGCAGGTAATTTCTACAAACCCAGGAGATCTTTATCAGTGAGGACAATGGATGTTGAATAATAGACTACTGAACAGCTAGAGTCTACTAAAAACACTCATATAAAATTAAGCCATCAGGACTAAGGTTATATCAGTCGCCAAAGACTGTAAAGCTTGAAGGCCCAGTCATGCTGGGGGAGAGGAATGATAAAGAATCTGTGCCACTTGACATCTTATAGACTATATCCTGCTTCAAGGCAGAAAAGCTAGTTGACTGATGGTGTCCAGGAGGGCACCTATAAACACTGCCATACACTTGGTGAACACCCTGGGGGCCATGGTGAGACCAAAGGGCAGAGCTCTGAACTGATAGTGACTGGCTCCCAGATGAAAGCACACACATCCTTGGGAGTGTCTGTTCACTTTGATTTAGAGATCAACAAAGCACATTCAATCATCCTTTTGTAGGAATGGCAGAATGAACTAAACCATGATCATCTGGAAACTGGAGTTCTTTACAAACTGACTGAGTTTGCTGAGCTCCAGAATTCGTCTCAGATCCCCTGTCTTCTTTGGCACTAAAAAGACCCTTGAGTAAATTTTGAATCCTTTCTGGTCTGGTGAGATCACTTGGATGATTCATTTGTCTAGCAGCTTTTGAATTTCTAAGGTTGTTAACCCTCGCTGACTGGGTGGAACATCGGGGAGTCTTTTCTTTTTGGCTGGTGGGATTTGCAAAAAGGGAATGAAAGAGCCTTTGGATATAATCTTTTGCACCCAGATGTCTTTTGTGATTGATGCCCAGCTTTCTGGATGCACAGACAAACGTCCTGACTGCTGCCACAGGAAAGCAGTCAGACAATCCTTCAGGAGCACTGGAAGGGTTTATCTAATAAGGAATCTCAAAACCTTGGTTCTGTGAGGCTCCCCTGCCATGAGGACAGCGTCTTCCAGCCTCTGGGGGAAGTCCCCCCCCGCGTCCTGGAAAGGACTTTGTGACCTAAGGAACCAAATCTTTCTACCTCTGTGCTAATTCCAAACATATTCCCACACCAGACAAGGTTTTCTCATCTTGCTCACTGCGGGACATCATCTCTAAGAGTTGGGCTAAACAAGGAAGATCCACCAAAGGGAGCATAGATGAATGAAATCTTGAAGGGCACCACAAAGTCACTTAAGTGGATCCAGGCATGTCTCCTAACAGCTATGCCTGAACCCACCACCTGTGAGGTACCTTCATCTGCTTGGGAGATCAACCTCATGGGCGCATTAGAGATAGACTGGAGGGTGGCCAGTTGTGAAGATAACTGTCTACATTCCTCCACAGACATAAACCCAAAATGAGATTTGGAAAGTTCTTTAACCAAGTCTCTCTGCAGTCTACTGAAGTGTGCCAAATAATTCAGTGACCATACAGCAAAGGTCGCTGAGGTATAAATGTGCTTTCCAAATCTGTCCAACACTCTGGATTACCTATTAGGGGGATGGGCAGAAGAGGTTTGCTCAGCTAGCTTTGTTTTACTGGCCATCACTACAACCATGGCATCTACCAGCACCCCTTACTCCAGTAAGGCCTGTATTTGGGAGGGATGAGAAATTTGTCAGAATGACAAGGAATGGGCTCTGCGGTATCTAGTTCCTTCCAAGCCCGATGAGACACCAGATCTATAAAGTCATGAGCTGGGGGGGGGGGGTAACCCAGGATGTAGATGGGTCAGACTGGTAGGCTTCCAGAAACACTGACTCTTCCTGGGAAGGGGTAATGGAAGGCCATCCACCCATCTGGCTAAGAATTTCTAGCAAGTCTCCAAAGGAGATATCTTCTGGTGGAGACCATGGGGACCCCTCCCCTTCATCAAAGTCAGTGTCTTCGGTAAGAGATTCCTGGGGGGAATCCATGTGCCTCCTTTTGCATGATCTTTTCCAAGGAACGTCCTCAATGGGATGATCTGGAGGAATGTCAGAAGATAGTGTAAGTTTCTCAAAAGGAGCTGTTTTGAGCTTGAACAGACCAGCTGTCCCTGTGAGATAGGCTGATGAGGCTCTGAACTCAGATCTGATGGTGACAGAGGGGTGGGATCCAAAGAAGTAAGGGTAGATTGACCTCTGGGATCTGAGAAAGCCCACTCCACCACCTTGAAGGCAGAAGGTCTGGGATATGTGGTGGCTAACCACACTGGAGCCGAAGTCCATGGTCCTGCTCAGCCACAACACTACCCAGGCTCCTGTTGTGAGGAAGAAGTCAGACCCAAGCTGTCCAGCACCGACTTACTGAGGTGAAGGGATGGCTCTGACAACCTCGGAGTTGATTCCAGCCCCCCAGATAAGGTGCTGAAGATTCATCCCTCTCTATGGAGATCAGCGAGAAATGAGTCAGGGAAGCAGTTGGAGATCAAGTCTAGTTGTGTTTGGATGCAACACACTGACTCTTGGAATTCTCAAATCTGAGGGCTCCAAAACAATTTGATGGATCAGAAAAGGAGAAATGAATGAGAAGTAGGTCGGAGGCTCACAGATTCAATGGGAGATGGAGCCATTAGCACCCCCATCTGAATATAAACCCGGAGGAAACTCATCAACCCATCCACATCTTCGGATAGCCTCCAGGAGTACCTGACAGTGGATGAAGTGGATAGGGGATAAGACATTCTCCTTGGTGTTTCTTGAAGGAAAGGTAAACAGAGCTGCGGGGAAACAGGCTCCACAGTAAAGCAAGGAGATTGGGTTCAAGGAGGTTTAGTTGTCCCAACAGTAGGATCTGAAGGGGTCAATCCGAAGTTTCTTCCAAGGCTGGAGCTGGTTTCAGAGAATGAGCGGGAGACCATTTTTATGTGCCCTCGACTCTGAGGAAGTCTTTTGTTTGTTGGTGGGTGTTCAAGCCCTGAAACTGAAGCAGCTGAAAAAGCAGCAAAAGAAGGAAGTGACCCTTTCAAAACCAACTTGTTGTGTCAATCACTCAAGGCCTTAGAGTTAAATCAGGTACAAATGGAACAAGAAGTGTCAAAGTGAGTCAGTCCCAAACAGTACATGCACTCCCTGTGGGCATCAGAATTAGGTATTTTGTGCCCATAGGAAATGCAGGAGATGCTATTTCTTTGACACTCCACTTATCGCTGGTCTACCTGGAGAACCAGAATAGCTATGTGAGGCTACATTTTATCAACTTCAGTTAAACTTTCAATACGGCCATCCTGAAAAATCTGATAAGAAAGCTAGTTCAACTGGGCAACAGCACTACACTATGCAACTGGATTCTGGACTTTCTTAGAGATAGACCCCAGAAATTGTGTGTAGGCATGAGTCCAACAGGGATGTGCCCTAAGCCCCTGCCATTCACCAGACTGTACTGCCAAGCACAGCTCAAACCATATCATCAAATTTGCAGATGACACAACAGTTGTGGGACTCATCAGGAATGATGATGAGACAGCCTACAGAGAAGAGGTGAATCAGTTCATAAATTGTTGTTATAACAATAATCTTGCACTAAATGTCAACAAGACCAAAGAAATAATTGTAGACTACAGGAAGAGCAACAGAGAGTACTCTCCACCCATAATCAATGAAGAAACAGTTGAGAGAAAATTTCTGGAGGTGCACATTGCAGAAGACTTGACGTGGTCAGCCAACACAAATGGCATCATTAAGAAGGCACACCAATGGCTTCACTTCTTGCGAAGGTTGAAGAGAGCAAACCTACCATCAATGGCTCTCACAAGCTTCTACAGGGGCACCATCGAAAGTATACTGACAAATAGCTTTATAGCATGGTATGGAAGCTACTCTGCTTCAGAGCACCAGTCCCTTCAGAGGGTAGTGAAAGTGGCTGAGAGGATTATCAGGAACTCCCTCCTGTCGTTGCAAGACCTGCACATGTCCAGATGTCTCAGCAGGGCAAGGATATAACCAGGGATAGCACTCATCCTGTTTACAAGCTGTTCCCACATTTAACATCAGGAAGGTGCTTTCAATGCATACGCTGCAAAACCATGAGACTTAGAAACAGTGTCTTTCCACTAGCCATGAGGTTACTGAACTCTAGGGACAGTACCCATCACAATGGACATTAAGGCAGCAATCCAACAATACTGCAAAGTCTCTATAGTGCAATATGTAACAAGGTCTTTACCCGCACCCAAGTAATCAATCTGAACAGTCTATTTATTTATTTTACATTTGTTGACTGGGATTGTCTGACTGAGCTGAAAAGCCCTTTTTCAACAGAGGCCTGGGGAGAAAAGCTCCAACATATTATACAATTTTCATTATAAATTAGCATTAAACAGCAATGTTACAGGATTATTACAAGGCATTAAATAGCAAAGCATAATAGACTGCGGTGGTGGTGCTGCAGTAGCGCTGTCGCCTCACAGTAAGACGTTGTCCCGTTTGATTCTCAGCTAGGGCGTCTTCTGTGTGGAGACATGCGTGAATGGGCATACCTTCGTTGAAGGTTGTGCGTCAGGGCTGGCAACTCGGCACGTAAATATCTACTGCCAATTATTAGCAGACCGGAGGTCCGCTGTGGTGACCCCTAACCGGGAAAAGCCGAAAGACACAACAACAAATAGCAAAGCATGGCATAGTCTTACTGTGCAATATAAATGTATGCCTTAAATCAATCGCTTAAGGGCGTTTTATTTCCAGTGGAAATAAGCTAATAACCTAATAATGACTGATAATCTGTTAAATCAGTGCAATAATGCAACTGTTTATTACTGTTGTGTTTGTTGTGTGTCTACAGAATTTTGTTTATTATTGTCATGTTAAAAGTAGTCTATGTTTTCTATATACATTGAGCCAGAGGAAACTTAATTTTTCTCGGTTTGCACTTGTGTGAATCAAAGTGACAACAAAGTTTACTTTGACATTGAGATATATATATGTATATATATATATATATATACACACACATACACACACACACACACACACACACACACACACACACACACACACACTTTTTTATTTTTTTAGAAAGACAAAGGGCGTACCAGTAAATTGCACTCACAACATGCAATGACACATCCTACAAGCTCGGGAGAGCAGGATCCATATCTGAAAAAAGCAGCAGCCAAATGAGATCTGGAGTACTACAGCGTTCTGGGGCATTATGGGTAAAGGGAGGAGCTTGAGAGTCAGATCTGAGAGTCATACAATCAAGACGGATCTGAGGTCGGATCCAAGACCCATCAGTGAGGAATGAATGAAAATGACAGCATCAGATATTACCTTTACTACTGCTGGCCTCACTAAAGCAGTAGCCTGGAATTAATTTACCCCACTTGGGTATTATAAATAAACTCAAAATATTAGGCATAAACCTCTACATCACCAGATGGCTAGCCAAATGGCTCATGGATAAGACACATGTTATTAGAGTGGGGGAATCCACATCCTGCAAGAGACCAGCCACCAGTGGAGTACCACAGGACTCAGTGCTGGGTCTCCTCCTGTTTGGGATATACTTCTCAGATGTCAAGGCAAATGTAGTTGGCTTTTTGCTGACCAAGTTTACTGATGACTGCAAGCTGGGGGGAATAACTGACTCCCAAACAATGCTGACATCCTACAGAAAGGACTGACATTGACTACTACTGATGTCAGAGCCATGGCCTCAAACTAAATCCGAGGAAGTGCATAATAATACCCTTTGACAAAGCAAATACCCCTGCAAATTACAACAAGGGTGTCATAGTACCACTGAACTCGGCCATCATCAGACCAGTAATTAAATACAGTGTACCCTTTGGCATGTACCTCAGCAGGTACCTGCAACAGCTGGAGCATCCCCACAGGTTTCTCACCAAAAAAAAAAAAGGGTATAACCAATATGTCACATGCAGTCTAATTAAAAGCCCTATCACTGTATTCATTTTTCTGCGAATTACTGAGGGATGATCTATGCCTGACCAGCAAGGCAGTCTCTGACCCAGCCCTCATGGAAATGTTGCATATTCGCAAAACCAACTGTACAACGGTTACCCTCTCCAAGGATCTAAACCTGATCTCTGGCATGAATAGATCATGCTGTAGAGACAGATATGTGTCTCAGAGATTGCTCCTCTTCTGGAATAGGCTTCCTATTCAGATGAAGCAGAGCCTTTCCCTGACCATCTTCAAGTGCAATCTGGACCAATGGATTGGAAATCGCAAATTCCCTCCTGGGGATTCTTTTATTTACATAGTGAGTCTGTAAAACCTGTGAAAACCCTGCTTGCTCATCTTTGTTATCTTCCCCTAGGGATAGAAAACTGGGTAAAATCTGGGTAAAACTGGCTAGGCTTGTAAGGGCTCCTGAGACATTAGCCTAGTAATAGGTTTATAGGTTCATATGTGTATACTAGGCTAATGGCCCTGGAGCCTTTACAAGCCTAGCCCATAGGGTTACCCTGGCATTGTGTCACCCGACCTTAGTTTCCAGTAACTTTATCATGTAGAGCCACTGGAGTGATCCCTGGGATGAATTTTCTGTTTCCCATCCACTCATCAAGATTTCTCTTGAAGATGGCCAGTGAGGTGCTCTGTTTGACATGTATGGGAAGTCTATTCCATAGCATGGGCAGTTTCTGGGTTATGAACCTGTCCCTCCAGCATGTCTTGTTGATTGTGGTAATGAGGTTGAGGTCTCTGGACTGTGTGATGAGGAGGGATTGGGATTTCTTTAGATGTAGCATTTCTAACAGAGCTGGGTCAGACATGGCTTTGTAAGTCAAGCAGAGATTGCCTCTAAGTAGGCGATATGAGACAGAGAATAGTTGGAATTTTTTGAGTCTGTCCATATACGACAAGTGTTTAAGGCCTAGGATCCTCTTTGGGAGATACTTTTGCAGCCTCTCCAGTTGTTGCAGGTGTCTAGTGAGGTACATACCAAATGGGCATCTCCTATGAACCTATTTAAAAATAACTATATTATTCATATAAGAATGACTTTGGTAATCTTTGAACAGTTTTAACTTCCTTTCTTATTAAGGCCCATTCTAATTTATTGTTACATAACTGGAAAGATATCATCCTCAGTTAAAAATTAAAGTTGTGGGGGATTCACATATGAGATGGCATCATATTACAAACATAGTCTACAGAATAATTGGAAACACTGAAATTTTACCTGGTAGTCATTAACATGATGGTCATGTGGCAGCCATATTAACACAATTTTTCATCTTACTGCAACATGCAAAAGTGCTAATCACACATGTATGTGGTCAAGGCATACAGCATGAAAGGGAGCCTCTCTTTGAGCACAGAACCCAGGCTCATAGCCACATCATGGTAAGCAACTGCCCAGCTACATCTAAGTACATGATGTAAACCAACAAGTGTGCACAACAAACCACATTATCCAAAGCAAGTGTGTGCACACAGGTCTGCAGTGAGGATGTAATCAACAGCATCAGATAATTAAAAGAAAAAAAAACACGAGCAAGGGAAAGCCTAGCAGCAAACAGACACTAAAAAAGTGCTACAGAGCTCATTGACAGAAATCATGTAGACACTGAACATTACTTGCAGGGTGATTTCCATAACTAAGTAGTCATCGAAAGGCTCAGCATTAAAAATGTCTAGGACAGTATGGCCATTTAAGACAGGGCATACCTCTCAACTTCTGCATGCAAGAATTCTCAACAGACACACAATTAATGTGGGGACAAAGGCACACAATTTGTAAATACCACTCTACTACACTGTGAAAGTGGACAGTTTAACAGTTGTTGTACTAGCATGCAATTTCTGAAGGGTATGAAGTCAAAAACCCAAAGGTCTGTCATTCGTGATTGCTTCCTTAAGGATATGCCAGACAACCACAAATGTCAGGAGTAACAGACTATATGCATAAATGTGGACAAGCTGTGCAAATCAGGACATGTGAGATGTTTGTATACTGAAGATGTGGGATATGACAATAAACCAGTAATGTGATGCAACAAAATGTACATACCTAAACAAAATGGGAGCATTCCTACTACACCATGAAACTAGTTTAGAAATGGAAGATTGCTTGTCCAGAAGTGGTTAGTGCAGCACTCCAATCGATATGCCAGTATATCCATGTTGTAATGTTAAGGTGAGACACTGCAGACTTCAAAGTGCAAGGGGTCACAAAAACACATACTGCGAAACATTTCACATGTGCAGGCATATTGCAATAAAACAGAGCAAGTAACAGACCTCAATGAAAGTGAAACTAGAATGACCACACAACAAATTTACCATACAAATACCTTACCAAGGGTAGCCAGTGAAGCAGTCAAGATAAATGTCCCTCATAATACATCACAGATCCTTGCAGATATACAATGGATAACTTACATAGCCATTAATAACAAATATCCTTCAAATGGCCATCACAACAGTGGCATAAGAATCCAGATAAATTATCTTAAGACAATGCCAACATAACTCACACATTGGACACAATCATGAAAGGATAGCTAACATTCTGGAGAATGTAACACATAAGAACACTAAAAACAAAATTAAGTATAATATTGAGTCCCTGCTGATGTTATCAATGTGTTCTAGACCACTGTTGTAATAGGACATGCTACTGAAGCAATGGGAGCAAAGGTGAGTGTAATAACACATATCTAGGGTACAAAACAGTTGCTATCAGGCAAACAAAATGCACACACCTGTATTATGACCCCTGACCTTGTTAAATAATATATTCACAAGAATATGTTATTAGCAAAGAGACAAAATGTGTTATTAGTAAATGTTAGTAGCAAGGTAGGCTAACAGAGTACTCAGCACTGAGTTGACTACCAAATACATTTCCTGGGAATAGACTACCAGATATCTGGCTAACAAAATGCACATCCCTGGGTTTGAACCTCTGACCTGGTTCTAGGACAGACTCGTCTGAAGAGGATATTAGCAAGGCATTCTAGCAGAATACACAGGAAAGAGGTGACCACCAAATACTTTTCAGGCGAACAAGCTATCTGATATCAGGCAAATAAAATGTACTTACCTGGTTCCCAACTCATTACCTTTGACACTGATAATGGAGCTTTATGGACACAGGTATAATATGCCAGACAGAATGTGTTCTGAACAGTTGTAAATGCACATATACAAGTACATTTATAAACAATGCTGAGGAATGTACAATGCACAGGGGAAATGTTTATAACACAGGTGGAGAGTGAAAGCTAACAACCAATGTATAAATAAATGCATGATGTCAGTGAGGCACGGAATCTGCTAGATGGACATACCACATTACTACAGTTTTTAGCTTATATGACACTATTACCATATGATAATGACAGTTGCCTGTAGTTCAGAAATTAGATCAGCAGAAATTTGAATCCTGCCTGCCTACCTCATGCCCCCTGAGTTGTGCCCTAGCAAACAATGTCAGAGAATGAGTTATACATCTTGTGATGATATGAGCAAGTGCCAGCATAGCCAACTTGAGTTTTGTGAAGAGTGATATGTAATTTGAATATCAAATTGATTTATACAAGATATTTGTGTTACAAATGTATTAGAACTGTATGCCATTTCTATATCAAACGGATTTGTACAGGTGTGTGTGCTGAAAATGTATTTGTGAGGTTTGCTTGTGTTAAAATGCATCAACAGTGCACCCTGCTGAAATAAACAGAAATGTACATGTATTATTGCAACTGAATTAAATGTATATGTTTTAATAGAGGGCACTGGGGCAGGAAAGGTTAACTTTAAGAAAAATAAGGGAAATGTAAATAAGCTGTTAAACCATTAAAATGGCACCCCATAGTGCATAATAGGACCGGAGTCACTGGGTCTGGGAAAGAACCTTTGCTCATTAGCTCACTGAAAAGAGAGGAGGCCCTAGGGAATGTGTATTATGGCTGTCTGTGTTAAATTCCTGTCTCAGCTTCAAAGGGGAATACTGTGAGAATCTAGAGTCAGGTGACCCGATGAGGTCATTCTGCCAGCCGTCTTAGAAATTATAATTTAAATATTACAAAGAGAAATCTCAGAGTATTTAGTATTCTGTTTGGGAAGCCTGACTCGAAAGATCCTCACACATAACATCTTGCCTAGCGGTAGTAAGGAACAGCAAAATTCTTCTTAGATTCAGTCAAGAATACAGTGAAGCCTAATTTAGCTAGTGTTTTTCTTTACTTGTATGAGTCTGCCCATCATTAATTTCAATATTTTCTGTGATTTGAACTCTGTGGTTTACTGTGAATATATATTCAGTATTTTCATGCTCTTTTATTATTAAATATATTTAAACTTTTATTGTGGCTTGTCCTTGTAGAAAGTATTTAACCTCTGTGTGTGCTTATATTTATTTGGTAACACTGTGTGGGCCACTCCAGAAGGCCTAGCAGTCTTAGTGAATTACTACCATTTGTATTAGTATATTACATAGTATAACTGGACACCCTTTGTTAAGGGCCTTAGAGTAGCTGACTGTGGAGGTCCGTTGACAGTGATAACTACCTCATACTCTGAGCAGAAGGGGACACAGCAAGTAAATCTGTGACAGCCTTTCCCAGGTGTGTGTGCGTGAAAAATCAAATCTCTCAGTCTGTGTGTCAGCTACTTGAGGCAGGAATACAAAGCACTGGGTTTACAGACAGTGTGCTGGAGCACTTGGCCTGGACACTCGGCTGAGGACCTAACCCTACAGTTGTACCAGTGGGGAGTCTTATTGGTGACCTGGAGGGAGACATATATAGAGGCATCCAGACCCCAGGCTGAGTGTGTTCCCTGTATGCTCTTAAAAGAAACGGTACTCAATGCAGAGAGGTCTGCATCTGGAAATATTGAGTGTATCCATTTATATTTCAAGTGCACGTCCCTCTCCAGTGTCAGTGGTGAGGATTCAGGCTCCTTGATTACTGGCCCAGCATGGGGATGACACATATTGGTGGTCATCAAATACTGGTAGCAGTGGTCAGCAAACCCATCCACTGTGAAAGTGTCATATCCAAGTAGACTTTGTCAGAACGTAACTGTGCAGTAAGTCATTAATGCCTATCAACCATTAGTTTACGTTACTGCAATATGTACAAGAATAGATTAAAATCCGTGAATTCACATTCACATAAATTAAAGTTATGTACTCACCATAACTATGCATTTGTGTTGTCCACTTTCATTCTTCCTCAACTGATGGATATCTGATCTAACTTCAGATGTGACTCGGCCATATACACTAGACTTTCAGGTCCAACTCATATGCTCCTCCCTCTGCCCATAATGCCCCAGTCAACTAACAATACCTCAGATTGAGTTTTCTGCCTTCTAGATCCTAAGACAGTGCAAGAAGAAAAGAACAGCAGAACTGGGTCTCAAGCATGGAACAAAGGGTTCCACAATATCCACAAGGTCACTCCAGAAGATGAAAGGAAGGAGGAAGGAGGGTGGGTAGTACAGGAAGAATGGAAATGGACAACACATATGCATAGTTATGGTTAGTATATAACTAATAGCTGATGATGTCCTTTTCATTTGTTCCTCAACTGATGGGACAAAGTTTCAAGCTAAGTGAATATTGGGTGACCCTCATGGAAGGATATTCCGTAGAACTGCAGAACCAAAAGCAGCTCTGCATCTGGAGGTTAAATCTAGTCTGTAATGCACAATAAAGTTATGAACATTAAACAAGGTAGCAGTTGCACAAATGTATAAATAAATAAATGGTCCAGGTGACAGCAGAAACAGCTAAATAAATAATTTAATAAAAGTTCACACAAGCACTTTCATCCTGACTCAATGCAGGGCTTTTTCAAGTGAAATACATAAACATAATATCCCCCCATTTAAATACCCTATATGGTAAAAAAGGCGCCAAAAATCTTAAAGTAAAATGTACCCCTTTGCATTTAAAGTGCTAAGCAAGCAGCATTAATCAATATTGTATAGATAAATTCATCCACAGCTTATCAAATACCTCCCATTAAATATATGCTAAACAATAAATACAATTATTTCCTACTCTTGAAATGCTAAGCAAAGCAGCAATAAACAATATATTTACACATAAATGACTTCATCCATAATTTGTCAAAGTCTTCTTCTTTTGGCTGTTCCCATTAGGGGTCGCCACAGCAGATCAACTGTTTCCATTTCTTCCTGTCCTCTGCATCTTGCTCTGTCACACCAACCACCTGCATGTCCTCTCTCACCACATCCATGAACCTTATCTTAGGCCTTCTTCTTTTCCTGTTACCTGGCAGCTTCATCCTTAGCATCTTTTTCCCAATATACTCTGCATCCCTCCTCAGCACATGTCCAAACCAAAGTAATCTTGCCTCTCTGGCTTTGTCTCCAAACCTTCCAACCTAGGCTGACCCTCTAATATACTTATTCCTAATCCTGTCCATCCTCGTCACACTCAGTGCAAATCTTAACATCTTCAACTCTGCCACATCAAGCTCTAACTCCTGCCTTTTTGTCAATGCCACTGTCTCCAACCCATATAACATAGCTGGTCTCACTACCCTCTTGTAGACCTTCCCTTTCACTCTTACTGGTACTCGTCTGTCACAAATCACTCCTGACACTCTTCTCCACCCACTTCATCCTGCCTGTACTCTATTCTTCACCTCTCTTCCACACTCACCATTACTCTGAACTGTTGATCCCAAGTATTTAAACTCATCCACCTTCGCCACCTCTACTCCCTGCATCCTCACCATTCCTCTATCCTCCCTCTCATTCACACACATATATTCTGTCTTAGTCCTGCTGACCTTTATTCCTCTTCTCTCTAGAGCATATCTCCACCTCTCCAGGGTCTCCTCCACCTGTTCCCTACTCTCACTACATATCACAATGTCATCTGCAAACATCATAGTTCACGGGGACTCCTGTCTGATCTCGTTTGTCTACCTGTCCATCACCACTGGAAATAAGAAAGGGCTCAGAGCTGATCCTTGATGTAATCCCACCTCCACCTTAAACGCATCCGTCACTCCCACCGCAGATCTCACTGCTGTCACACTACCCTTGTACATATCCTGTACCACTCTTACATACTTCTCTGACACTCCCGACTTCCTCATACAATACCACAACTCCTCTCTAGGCACCCTGTCATATGCTTTCTCTAAATCCACAAAGACACAATGCAACTCCTTCTGACCTTCTCTGTACTTCTCCATCAGCACTCTCAGAGTAAACATTGCATCTGTAGTGCTCTTTCCTGGCATGAAACCATACTGCTGATCACTAATCATCACCTCCCTTCTTAACCTAGCTTCTACTACTCTTTTCCATAACTTCATGCTGTGACTGATCAATTTAATCCCTCTGTAGTTACTACAGCTTTGCACATCACCCTTATTCTTAAAAATCTGTACCAAAACACTTTTTCTCCATTCCTCAGGCATCCTCTCACTTGCCAATATTTCATTAAACAATCTAGTTAGAAACCCCACTGCCATTTCACCTTAACACCTCCATGCTTCCACAGGTATGTCATCTGGACCAACAGCCTTTCCGTTCTTCATCCTCTTCATAGCTATCCTTACTTCCTCCTTGCTAATCCACTGCATTTCATGATTCACTATATGCACATCACCCAACCTTCTCTCCCTTTCATTCTCTTCATTCATCAGCTCCTCAAAGTACTCTTTCCATCTGCTCAACACACTCTCCTCGCTTGTGAGTATGTTTTCCTCATTATCCTTTATCACCCTTACCTGCTGCACATCAATACTTTGTCAATGTATCACACTGAATATATGCTGCTCAACGAATGCAGTTCATTCCCTGAACATTTCAGCAGAAAACAATAAAAAAGCAATACATAAGCACCTAGCTTGTAACAGTCCTTAAGCAGTAAAGGTTAAAAAGTAATAATAAGGGCTTAAAAATATATATATAAATAACCACACAAAATGTAATAATATAAATGTCTATATAATGCATTATTTACATGAAGAACCTAACCACTTGAGTTTTCTCTTTGGAATTTTGGAACAAGTTCTTGTTGACCCTGGGGGGGGGGTGATTGGGAGAATTGGTTATGCTGTAGGGAAACCTACTGGCAGTTAAAATTGAATGCAGCCCAACCCCCAGGTTTAAACGACCATATTTCCATTAAGCCCTACTTAATTAAGAGGGCTGAGAAGCTGTAATAAATATATGTTGTGTTTTAAATACCTTTCAGTATCTATGTATTTATATTATTACATTCCATTTGGTTATTTTTATTATATTATTTTTTCAGTTTTTATTATATATTTTTAAGCCCTTATTATTACTTTTTAACCTTTACTGCTTTATGGCTGTTACAAGCTAGGTGCTTATGTATTGTTTTTTTATTGTTTAACACTGAAATGTTCAGGGAATGAACTGCATTCGTTGAGCAGAATGTATTCAATGTGATACTTTGACAAATTATGGATGAAGTCATTTATGTGTAAATATATTGTTTATTGCTGCTTTGGTTAGTATTTCAAGAGTAGGAAATGATTGTATTTATTGATTAGAATATATTTAATGGGAGGTATCTGATAGGCTGTGGATGAATTTATCTATACAGTATTGATTAACACTGCTTGCTTAGCACCAAAGGGGTACATTTTACTTTAATATTGTTGGCGTTTCTTTACCATATAGGATATTTAAATGGGGGATATTATGTTTTATGTATTTCACTTGAAAAAGCCCTGCATTGAGTCAGGGTGAAAGGGCTTGTGTAAACTTTTATTAAATTATTTATTTAGCTGTTTCCTGCTGTCACCTGGACTGTTTATTTATTTATTTGTTGGCTTTGGCTATACAGTCAATTGCACAAATGTCATCAATGGAAGTCCTAGACCAAAATGCGGAAGAGGCTGCCATGGATCTAGTAGAATGTGCTTTAGAAGGCTTTGCTAGAGAGAGGCTTTGCTGAGTATAAAAATAAATACAATCAGCAATCCATTTAGCCAGGGTAACTTTAGAAACTGGTAAATCAAGTCTGTTAGGGGAGAAAGAAACAAAGAGCTGTTCCAACTTCCTGAAACTTTTTCTTATGTAGAGATAAAAACATATTTGAATATGTACATCTAAAAGATGTAGCATGTACTCTTCCTTATTAGAAAAATTAGGGAAGAAAACCAACAAATGAATTGTTTGACTGATATTCAATTCAGATGCTACCTTTGGTAAGAAGGATGGATTTGTTCATAAAGTGACTCGGTCTTTGTGAAAAATAATGTCAGAGAATTTGGAAGATAGACCCTGTAGTTCAAAAATTCACCTTGCAGATGTAATAACTACCAGGAGCACTGTTTTCCAAGACAAAAGTTTTAAATTAGACTTAGTTGATGATTTAAAGGGTAGGGTTGTTGGGTCAGCCCTTGGAGTACAACTGTTAAATCCCAAGGAGGTGATGGGTCTTTCAGTGGAGGTCTAAGTAAGAAGCTACCTTTCAGAAAATCCTTGCACTATTTTGTAGAAGCTAAAGTGGAAGCATTTGTCCTGAGTGAAAATTAGATATAGCTACTGAAGAATTATATACTGTCTTCTGCTGGTTTCTTGCTGTTACTTGCATTTACATGCATGCATACCACAGTTCATTTAACTATTTATTGTAATCAACTAGTCTTATTACTGTACTGTACTGAGTACAATAAATACACAAAGACAACCATTTCAGTTCATACGCTTTACTGTCACATTTTCCTTTCAGATCTACAAGCATGCAACACAGATGCTGTCAGCTCTCTATGGCAAATTCTCAAAGCTTGTTTATACACTCTCATATTTATACCAGAAGGTCTGATATTTTTCTCAAAGTCTGATGTATACCAGTTTTTTCTTTGTATAACAGTTTTCCTTTGTTCTTCTAATTTATGATTTGTCCTTGGTTCAAGTTTAGTGGTCCAAGGAAACTCAGTTATCTGAAACGTGGTGCTCCAGCACTATTTGTTAGCTTGCTTGATGTTACATCTCTTTACTTCGTTGATGTCCTTCCAACTGCCATCTGCACAGTTATTTTTACAGACTTTGTTTCTGAATAACATACTCCTTTACATGGATGCCAAAATCTAATAAGCTATGCCAGCACACTTACTTTTTATTTTTCAGCATTTTATACTATTCCTAAATTAACCCTTTATATTTCATATAATTCTTGCAGCTTTTTATTCAAGCTAATAATCATGCTAACAACAGTTTAAATGGAGACAGAATACTATTTTCTTTCAGTTCCCCATTATTTTATTATTTTGAGGAACGGACTAAACATCAGTTAAAGAAAAGACTGCATTTGTTTCATTAGCATTATTATTTACAGCGTTTACCACTTTGATCATATTTACAATCATAATGTGTTGCGTTATTGCAACTCTCCGTAACCTGCAGCATATAAAACAATTTCAAGCTGTCATTATTATTATGACCCCAAAGACCACCAACGCAGGATGTATTAACTAATTTAGCAATTTGGTCCCAGATGCTGTGGCAACCCCTAACGGGAACAGCCGAAAGAAGATGATGATGATGATGATGGTCCCAGATGATGACCATCCTCTGAATATGTCCCACCAATTATGGGCAGTGTCAGCTTTTGTTTTTGTCTTTTACTATTAACACTGGGTTATTTGAAACCACACATATAAACTGTGGTGCCACTTTAACAAACATTTTGAAATTTGAAGGCAATATTGTCCATTTACACAATATTTTGTTCAATTTACAAATTTAGATAGATTATCAAAGATACTTGTAATGACTTACTTCCATTGTGCTTGTAAATGTACAAT
The DNA here is from genome assembly GCF_019279795.1 of Protopterus annectens. Lineage (NCBI taxonomy): Eukaryota > Metazoa > Chordata > Ceratodontiformes > Protopteridae > Protopterus > Protopterus annectens. The sequence goes on along the minus strand of NC_056726.1, from coordinate 97,934,209 downwards.
CTGTGAGATATCTTGTTTTACTAGTGTTTATACCAAGCTTTTTTTAAATTTGGGTTTGGTATCTTTAAAACTTGGAAATGTAATTTGGTATTGTTGTCCTATCATTGTGCAAGTGGATGGTATTTTTACCATTTGATCTGTATGAAGTACTAGCCTGTTACCCAAAATGGTAAGTATTTTAACCCATGGTCCTTTTCCTTGTATTACTGTGTTGTTTATACAAATAAACAGAGTATTGGTAGAAATCATACCCTTTTCTTCCCCTGTTGAGTTTATTCTTATTTTTGTGTTATTGTCTACACACTGTGACATTTTTTTGCATGATGTCTTTTCTTGTCAGAACTGTTACATTTTTGAGGTAATGTACAGCATCTAATAGAGATAGAGCTCTTTATTGAAATGTTTATGTCAGTCTTTGATTTTTTTTCTACTTGTATGTATGCCTGACCTTGTTTAGTTAACCATGCTGTTATATTTGTGTTAAATGTTATCCTCCCAAACGTACATGCTGTATGCTTTTTACAAATGAAATTGCATTGTGTTCTATTTTGTGTAGCATATCCCTAAGTTTTATTCATGAAATATTGTAATTCCCTCTGTTCTGATGTTCAGAATGATGCAAATGAAATGCAGATGTCTGTGTTGAATGCTTCATGCCTTGTCTTGCAGCTGCATTTTTATCTATAGTCCTTGAAGCATCTTCCAGACACTGAACATTCAGCTTGTCTCAAGCTGTACCAGAATATATGTATGCTACCAAACAGAAATACATTAACTAACTATATTATTTCTACATATATTATAGCAACAGATGTGTATATGCATCTGACTAGCAAATAGATGTGCACATGCATTTATACATTTTTAAACATATCTATCACTGTATACATTCCCTGTTTTATTTTAAATCCCAAACTGTCTATATTAGTTATATTGCTATTAACCAGAAACACAATGAGAAACAAAACTTTTAGTTTTCTTTTGATACAGCAAGTTAACACAGTTTAATATTGTTAACACAATGATGACAACCATTACTATTAGAAATGGATGAATCTGAATATGACTCTATACAGTGATGTCCTATACAATACTTTATTGACAATGTTTTAGTATTTTATTGCAAAGGCATTGCAGTCTTGTTTTTTTGAAAAAAAAAACACATCACAAATTTCAAGCTTTGACTTGTTACTCTATTTACATAGATAAACCATTTACTATATACTGTACGGAATACACTTGCTTGTACAGATTATTTTTGCATTTGTATATACATGGATGTAATATACACTCAGTCCAATTTTGAAACCTAGCATTAAACTGAAGTCTGCTAATTACATTACTTGAAACATTAAGATGTATTTTTGGTAATACCACTTTGCACTTTTATTTAAGTCCCTTTTGCAGTACTGTTTACACAGTTAGTGTAAAACTGAAAGTATGCCCTTCCCCCTGTAGTATACATAATTTTATTGCAGTATTGTTTATTTGCTTTATGCTGTGAGAATTAAATGTATGCTTGCCCTTTTGGTGGTTACCTAGACTGTGACACTTTGGTCTTACATTTGCTTTTTTTTTTTTTTTTTTATATAAAACTTTTGCCGTTGCCTATACTGTCAAAGTTGTAATAGGAATCACTTTTACCTACTTTGAAAAGATGTTGGGCAGGATTCATGAAGCCTCCGTGTAAGAGTTATAACTCTTACACGGAGGCTGCAGTTAAACGGAGTGCTGTCAGCATGCTCTGCATATTCATAAGAGCATTCTGAATCACACCTAAGGCTAACACGGTCCGTGGAAGACAGTAGGGGGCGTGTCCGTAGGCCAAGCCCTGCAAGCGGACACACCCCCAGAAGAGTAAAATTGCCCAAAGTAAACACCCACGACAGAGGCCATGGAAATGTGAATAAACACAACACAACACATGCCCCCACAGACTATGAACATAAAATATATAAATGAACATGTTATATATTTTCTTTTAATCGTAAAGATGTTTGCCCGTGAGTGCGCTCGTTTGCGCGGGCGTGCCCGTAGCTTGGCCACAGTTAGCAGTCAGTAGAAAAGGATATAAGAACTAAATAAGCAAAGTAAACCAAGAAGCAATAGAGTAGCGGTAGAGACGTCGGCTGAAGAGCAGGCATTCATGGTTCGAGCCCCCACAACACCAATTTTTATTTCTAGTAAAATAAGCACGAAACAAGTCCCTAACAAACATGTACACACATAAAATCATAGTTCATGTATAATGTAATGAAATAGTCCATTTATTTTGAAGAAATGTGAGATAACAAAATAATAAAAGATGCCAGATGTGCCTATAGCTGAGCTACAGTAGGTGAGCAGTGGTTTAACAGGTGCAAAATGAGTGCCTGTAGGTGAGCAGTGGTTTAACACACTGAAACTGTGTGCCCCTAGCTGAGCTGAGCGTAATATGCGTGCTGATAGCCAAATGAGGCGTAAACCAGCGTACCTCGTTTGTGCGGAGCTGTACACCACGCCAACAAGCTAACCGAAGGGCAACGTTGAGCAAGCCATATCAAAACTGCCTTTACACAGACACACCCCTGGCCTGTCTAGACAGTCATAAAAAATAAAAAGCAGTGGCCAGGTTCGAACCCAGGATACTATACAATATAGTCAAGGTACTGAACCACTAAGCCATGACAGCAGTACCTATAAATGCAGTAATAGCAAATATATAGGAATGAATACAAAGTGGAGCATGACAAAGCAAGTTTTCTGAAGTTGATACAATTCCAAAATGGCCAATCACAGATATGTGCGGGAAAAACTGCCTATATAAGCCCCACAGGCGGGAATACACAGCATAAACGATTGTAGAACTGACTTGCAGCCAGAATGACAGGAGTAGGTGAGGGTAGTTGCTTTCAAGCACAGAGGTGGGGCGTTGAGGAGTCCAGATACATGGTCTGGCTCCTAGTCCACAATCATGAGGCCCAACTCATGCAGGGCCAGGTCCTGTGGGGAGCATAAAGGGCTGAGGCATGGGACCGGTTGGCTCTTGATCTCACCAGTGCCACAGGGATTCCAAGGACTGGTGAGCAGGTTCGTCACCACCATGCGGACCTGAAGAGACGCAAGCAGGACCAATTGAACCTTTGGATCTAGGAGGCCCGGCAAATGTCCAACGCCCCACTACTGAGTAAGTTACATGTAATTATGTATGTAAGAAATTAAACTAGCTGATATTATGGAGATGTGTATTCCAATATTACTTAATTTATATTACAGCTGCAAGTGTCCGTTCTCTGAACCGCAGAGCCTATGGCGATAGGTTGGTGCGGTTGCGCCACTAGGCAGGTCAGTAATCCTCTCCCAGTAACTGTAAAGAAATATAAAAGTATGACAGTTAGCAAAAGAGTGCAGTGTAGTCACTAAGTAATAGAATGTGCAAGTAACAAGTGTAAGAGTGTTTGCAAGTATTGCTTGATTACAAAAGTGTGTTGCAGTCTGTAATCCGAACAGAAAAATGAAAATGTCTGAAATAAAGATGCCCCACCTGTAATATAATAGTACACAACCTGCAGCAGGCTGAAAAGTACAGCTGCAGAAGATGAGCAAATCACATGTGTGAAATATACCCCTGTTGAAATACTGAAACATGACATAAGTGAGACTGCTGGAAAGGATTGTAATAACTACAGGTAAAACATGTCAATAAAGCCTAGAAGTAAGTACCATCCTGAATAGTAAAATGAAAACAAGTGAGAGAGTGTGACAAAGTGTCATGAATCCACCAATAAAGTAGTAATAACCCCTGAATAAAGTATACTGCAGTCAGTACAGAATGAAATGCATGTGAGAAGCAAAACCAAACAGCGAAATCTGTTCAAACTGTTGCTGCAGCTGGAATGTGTATCCCAAAATCTGGATATGCTGCTCTCAGTCTGCAATATGCAGATAGTATGATTGTCTGACATACCAAACATCCACAGTTGTCTATAGCTATATAAAGCAAATGTAGCAGGATGATGTAGCTGAACAAAGCTAGATATGAATGTGTATGAAGAACAATAAAATGTATATTGATGTAGCAGTAACAGTCCTATCATCAAGTTGAAGTAGTTATCATATAGGAAACTGTAGTTAGAATAGTAGTGTGTATATATGTGCAGCTATTAGAAATGTACAGCATATGTATTGGTATTCGAAGGTGTTAATATTATTTTCTTCACCCCACCCTATAACCACATATTACCTATTCCACGTGAAAATGGTATGTGCAATCACAATTAACACCCCTGGACATTTATCCTGTTGAGTCATAAATATTTGCATGTCCGTTGATGCATCTGCCCTGTTCATACATCCAAACCTGATGGCCTGTTGCCATCAATCAACCCTGCATGTTGTTGGACTGTGTATTGCTGTTCAAATTATGCATGTGTTATGCTCGCTGTTCAATGGTGTGAATATCTGGGTGTTTGGTTAATGGGAATACTAATGCATGCTGTTACAACTAATTGTGAATGGTATTATATGTCACTAACCCAAACTGTCATGACATAATGCAAAACATAGGACGACAGGGAAGGCGGGTTCCAGCGGACCCACCTCTCCCACCTCAGCTGGCGAGTGCACCTGGCACTAGTGCCCAATCTGGACCCTCCTCCGGTGGCCCTGTGCCACCTGCGGGTGGAAGCGCTGCAGGGGATGGGGCTCGTCCCCCCTCTGCAAGTGTGGCCGGAGGAGAACCACCACTCACCCTCCGTAGCGTCCGGACTGTGGTGCGTAGGGAGATCCGGGACTCTGTTCTTGGGCCCCTACGCCAGCTTGAGGCACAGGTAGCACAACTTACGGGCATGCCTGTTGCCCGGCCTAGACAGCCCCCAGCACAGCCCTGTCCTGGGCAGTGAAGGAACAGTGGCAACTGCCCATGGGTGGGGATATCAGTTCCACTGTTGCCATCTGTGGGCTCATGGGCTCTGGATATCCAAACCTCCGTCCCCGTCAATTGTGTAACCCCCCCCACACGTGTCATACACCGCCCCTGTATGCGTCTTGTTTGTCTTGTCTGTTGACCTACCCAACCTACCTCCCCAGCGATACCGACTTCCTTCACCTGACATACCACTCTCACCTGAAAAAAAAAAAAAGGGCACTCTGTACCCACAAAAAAATTACGCCCCATACATAGCTGCCCATTCCGCACACATGTCTGCTGGACATGGAAAATATCAATTACAATTGGCTGTACAAGTATTATTGTTGTCCTGACACCTCTCTCAGGGGTGGAAGGTCTCAAATGTCACACCAAATTAGATACATATGCACAGCTGTTGCTGATGAAGAAATGGGCAGCTATGGGCCTTACCTTCATCCCTCCTGCAAATCCCAAGCTTGTTTCCCTACTGTCTTACCCTCTTTGTGACCCCTTTTTCACCACTTTCCTGTCTCCCCATTTTCATTTCTTTCAATGAAAATAGCGCGGGTGTGCGCCAGAGTAAGTACTGTTAAGCGGTTGTAAGCGGGTGTGCGCAGAGCTAAACGCCAGTGCGCATGCGTGAGATCCGCGCACACCAGCGCTAACCCGGTTACAACTGTTTAAAAGTGTCTTACTCACTCTGATTGACAGGTCCTGTAGTCAGTTCGAAAGCAAAATAAAATCCCACTGTCACTCCCGAACCCAGGACCTTGGAAACAGTGGTCTGCATAACCTACCACTAAGCCATGACTCTTATACAAGAACATTTTGCTAAAATAAATATATCATGTAATAGTAGGAATGAATGTAAAGGGAATATAGGATGTGTAGTACACAAAGCATGTCATTTAGAATTACTGTCAAAACTAGTGGATTTCCATAATAGTAGTGTGAGAACAGAAACAGCCATGCTATTTGGTAGCTAGTAGGTAATAATGTCAGTTAATGTACATATATAAATGTATGTATATTTACATATATATATATATATATATATATATATATATATATATATATATATAGTTGTAGGTGTCATTGTGCATACACACTTACTACAGGGAACAGGAGAGAGGAATGGAGAAATGTGAATCTACAACACAGCCTGAATCATGAGAGAGATACTAACCTTTACACTCACAGAACAGTGTCCACAGAATACCAGCATGGTCCCCGCCCTTACAATGTGAAAGGGCAATGCCTATCTCACATACCGTTTTATAGCACTGTCCTGAAATCACAGTGAGAACTGCAATCAGTACACAACTGGCTGCATGCAATTAGCAAATGCTGGCTTACAATTGGTGCAGAGGCCATCACATGGACCTATGCAGATACCTACAAAAGCATCCTGTACTAACACTCCACACATGCAATACGTTCATTGCACTGTCTGGAAGCAGACAGAGGGAGAGAGACAGACAGAGACAGAGAGTGAGAGAAAAGAAAAAATACACACGCTACACACTGAGTCTAAGCTGTCAGCAGTGACGGTATCCAGCCGTGCCAGCAGCAGCAGGAAGCAGAAGTAGTGGTAACGCAACCAGCTGCGACAAACACAGGTAATGTAAAGCAGCAGGTTAATAGTCTGCATACTGTGAACCCTCCAAATGTGTCATAGGTCTGTATCTATAGGTATGTCCATGTGATATGTTGTGTGTACGTAGCTCCACCAAAAGGGGATGACTATACATTACAAGTCAGTCAGTGTTAGGCCATGATCCTGGCAGCAGTTGTCTGTGCGTTGCCCTCATCAATGGTTGTAGTGACTGTTTTGAAAGGTCAGCCAGGTTCAAAAGGTAGATCAGCCCATCACAAAGGCAAACTGTCCGGGAACAAGTGTCTGCAGGTACCCAATATCGCTGTATATGCGTCCCATACTGAATAATTCCATAGCTTAGCAGACCAGGCCGGTTATGCTTATGATGTGGTAGTTCCCAGGGTCAGTAGAGGTGCCTCCTTAGTGGTGTGGGACCACTGTTGCTGTATGCCAGTGTCCAGGTACATATCCTGTAGTACGGCCAAGGTTAAATATCAGTCTTATATGCGGTTGTATGTCCTCTTGGAGTGCACGTAGCACACATCCAGGGATACCATCAGGTCACAGTGATGCTGTGTGTTCTGCTTTGCTGAGGGCGGCCCTCACCTGGACATGTGAGATGATAGGGAGGTTACATTCAGCTGTGATAAGTATTTCAACTTGTGGGGGAGAAGGAGGGGGGATACGTGCACCGAACCTGTCTGCAAGAATGTTGCCAATATCTGTGTGTTCGGTCAATATTAAGTAGGTATGTATTAACTCAGAGCATATCTGAGGCATTTGGTCCATATGTGTAACATAACTGAAGAAGGCCTTGTGGTTATCTATAGTGTTTGTGGCCATTTCCCTCCCAGAGTAGGCCGTGGCCATTGTTATGAGAGACCGTAGCGTATTACCAGTGCTGACCACAGATGCCTTCCCTTAATGTGAATCTGCTCTGTCCTGCAGTAGCCTCCTGCTATTGTTATACAATCTGCCTCTGGCTGGGGTCCACCGGACAGGATGCCTAACCTTTGTGCATAAGGTCTGGGTTAGAAATGTGTGTGCAAGTCCCATGCAATCTGTGGGATGTCCGTGGTAAGCATTCGCAAAGGGGTCAGCAGTGTGGTTGTGGCTTCCACTGGCCCAGTGTGCTGCATGGATACCATCTCAGTCCTAACAAGTGAATAACTGTCTAATCACATACATATCAAAGTAGTCTACTGTGCTGGGGGTGGTGGTGGGATATGTATATCCAGGCCGAGTAACTTGTGTCCACATCATACTAGTGGATGGCGTTCCACATACTGTACCTTGGTATGAACCCCCAGAGTGAGGTTGTGCATTGGACCTGTCACAGTGTGCTGACCGATGGGGCATGCTACTATATTGTATGGAATGTGGCAGGTATTGTTGCACAGGTGTTGGCTGAGCACTGATATCTGACCATGTACTTGTGTATCCACCACGAGACACACACATGCAACATATGGGAGTAGTAGTATATCACTACACTTGAGTATCATGTATAGTATGTGTGCCATATATTGCTGACATAGTCTGCTGATATCCTGTTTGTGTTCTCTTCCAGGGAGATGGCGCATCAGCGTAATCCCGCCTACTCTGCAGTGGAAGATGAGGAGATACACCAGAGCCTGGTGAGGGAGTATGACATACTGTTTTCCCGCACCAGCCAGAATCAGCAGGAGAGGGCTGCACTGTGGCAAGACCTTGTCCGTAGGGTAAATGACATTGGCATGCATAATAGGACATATGAGCAGGTACGACATCACTGCAGTGATTTAATCAGAAATGTCCGTCAGCGTGCATCGGATATCCACAGGCAACAGGTTGCCACAGGAGGTGGGGGTGGTGACACATCCCCCCCTCACCAGACTGGAGGGGCTACTCCTAGGTGTTGTGGCACCAGCCCCGGAACAGCAACAGCAATACACCTGCATCATGATGGAGGCTGGATCCACACAGCAGCACAACATGGAGCATGCAGGTAATATGCCATATGTACACTTGACTGTTCTGTACACTGTTAGTTTATGCATGTGTAAGGTGTGTCCGTGGTATGTAGCTGTCAACATAGTATGTAATTGTGCATGTGTGATATTGGCAATATCAGCAGCTGACGTGTGAAAGGCAACTGGTGTACTACTGCACTGTATCATATGCAGTATCAATGGCACAGTTGTGCCCACTGACATTAATCTCCTCATTTCTGCAGGTCCCTCCGGGGTTACAGCAAGGCAGGCCATCCATGCTGGTGAGTGTGTTTAACAATACCTATAATAGTCCTGATAGTGCTAGTAATACCAGTGTAACTCAGTAGTGCTCTGTGTGTATACTGCGGGGTGTGCATGTGTGCAGGTGTGCCTGTGTCCACGTGTGCATGTGTGCCTGTGTGCATGTGTGCCTGTGTCCACGTGTGCATGTGTGCCTGTGTCCACGTGTGCATGTGTGCATGTGTACACGTGTCCATGTGTGCATGTGTCCACGTGTGCCTGTGTCCATGTGTGCATGTGTGCATAAGTACATCACTGGTAACATTGTGTGGACACTGTAAACTGTGTTTCCTGTCTTCCTCCCACAGGTTCTGGTGCTGCTCTGGTGTCCTGCAACAGGGAACCTGAATCTGGTGCCACAGGTACTGGTAATGATGATATCTGTGTAATGGTACAGGAAGTTGTGTCAGGGTCCGCCATTGCTCAGCCAATTGACAGTACACAGCTGTCAACACCATCATTGTGCACAGTCATCCTGCCAGTACATCCTTTGTCACCATTGTCCCTAGGTGATGGACAGGATACAGTGGGCATTGACCAGGGTAATGTGGTATCTGTGGCACATGCTTCCCCACACAGCAGCCATGGGCAGGGTCCTGCGATGGTACCACACAGACAGTTGCCCATGGGTTCTCGTGGGAGCATCCGTGGGCGTACTGCCTCTGGCAGACGTGCCCAAAGAGGTCTGTCAACCTCAGCTATGTTTTGGGCTGTCATGCAGGCACAGTCGCGTATGGAAAGGTACACCAGACAGGGTCTGAGGGAGCTGAGAGCATGTCGCACAGCCATGACTGACAGTTTGTGTGAGATTGCGGATGCTATCCGTAATTTCACCGATGTCATAGACAGACGTTGTGGGGACATATTACAGCAGTTCCACAACCAAATGTCCATGAGCCAGGGCAATGGTGGGCGGTTGCGGCGTTGACGTGGCCGTATGCCAGCAACAGCAGCAGCTGGCAGTCGGCGCGGATGACAACAGGCCCGCATGCCCCCTAGTGCCAGCAGCAGCCCCAGCAATGCTGGGTCTGTGCTGTCATCAGAACGCCCCAGGAGACCACGTGCACGTGGCTCTGGACAGTCCCAACAGGGACCTGTGTCCAGTCAACACACTCCCGCTTCTGATGACAGTACCCAGTCTGGCTTAGTACTGGATACGGTCCGTAGCACCCCTGCCAGGCACAGGTACCATGTCCGTGCCCACAGACACTGATCTGTATGACCTGCCAGGTGCAGTCTGTGGCTGTCCACAAACCCCTGTATATGGCAGCCATGAGGTGGAACTGTGTGCGTGCATACACACATGCGAAATGTTAACACCTAGGGCTACCACATACACGCACACACTGCACCAACAGTGCCCCACCCTGTACTGCTGTCCCTCACCAACACACATACACACACATGTCAATTGGTGGTATCAGTGGCAGACTCAGGCATACCTAATTCACACCCTGTGCATATGATGACACTGTGCCACCTCCTGCAATCTCCAACATCATTGCGGGAACAGGTAAACATGTTGCTGATGCACAGGGTGACTACATAGAAGTGTATTAGTAGTATCATGTTGGTAACAGTACAGTGTGCTGATATGACTGTGTGTATATCCCAGCATGCCTGATGCAGTAACCGTATGACTGTCCTGAATTGTTATCTGCACCCATAGTACGTACCAAAGTGTAACAGCTGCACATTATTGCATGCCGGTGGTAAGGATGTCAACAGATAGCCACATACATGGGTAGCACAGGGGGGAAGCTAATGCAAGTAGTGATATGCAATGATGGACATGTACAGTAATGGTGTCAAGTTGCCCACAACGACTATGCAATGTGGATGTTTGCGCATGTTGATATGTGTGCAGTACCAATGTAATCCAAATCACAATTAACTATGACATAATATCAGTTCTACCATGGGCATCTGCGCTGTGCATTCCTGGGTACATGTTGATAGTGCCTACATATTTGCACTGTTACCTACTGTTAGTGTTACCCCTTCTTTGTTGTACAATGGACTACTTCCAGCCCTGCTTACTGTAGCTTTGTTTGCATGCATGTTCACTTGGGTTCCCTGGAACACTGCTTCCACCTGCAATGCAGAGTTACAGTGCTTCTGTGGACTCCTAGTGACATCTGCATAGCGTACGATACGTATGTCAAGTTTACACATGACAGAACGTCACTGTCTGTCCTGTTCGCATGTACGTTGCCTGTGACACATTGCACATGTCTTACCTGGCATTTACCCACATGTGCAGTCATATATGCCAGTGCTATGAAACAGTAGCAGTACACCCACACATACACACCTTCAGTATGTTGTTCCCCATTGGCCCTATGTGTTGGTACTCACCATGGCAATCACACTACTAGGGTAGCATGTGCAAAGGTAACCTGTGAATCACCTCTATGGTCCAGTTGTGGTTTATGTGAGTCATGTGGCAATGTCACAGCTGCCACATGTATGCAGTCAACCATCACCCTTGGCCAGGAACGTACAACACATGTGTGGGATGCCACCACATAGCCAATCTGGGGACTGAGCACTCTGAACCCAGTAATGCCATACCCTGTCAGGTGGCATGTCATACTACAGTGACTACAATACCAGTCAGACATAGACACGCACTGACAGCAAGCTGAACACACTGGGGCATACGTGGGGACTCAGAATAGCATCCTGCCTGAGCATCACACACCTCTGCAGCTGGCACACAGGCATATGTTACGTCGGAACAGAGCACATGCCACACATGGCACACACATCCCGTGTGCCACACACTCACAGCCTGTAGGGCTACACAACACACCTGCTACAGATGTGTCAGGTACCTGTCTTGGCCGCTGCAGTGGGGTCCCGCTCAACAGGCTGTACATGGTGAAGGTCACAGTGATATGCCTCAGGGCACTATGGTCCACCACAAAACACATGCATACAGGTCAGTCAGAGGCATGGACACATATGACTCAGTCATTGACCATGCCACTATGGATGACCTGAGACATACCTCCCTGGACTACATGATAGGGAACATAGAAGGGATCTCTCAGCATGTGGCATGGGCCAGTATGAGCCTGATCTTGGTTGCCATCATACCCTCACCAGGTATGCTACCACTATATGTAGGAAGGGTGTTGTATGTCTACATTCTGCTCAGTCTCCAATGTCATTCATAGGGTATCCGCTGGCTGTCAACATGTGCTTACATGCTAGGGAAGCCACAATGATGTGCAAGGGGCAGCTTGCACGTGACACCCATGGCCCAATGTATATTGGCGAAGCTCCTTGATACACACATACTGCCTTATGCTGCAGGACACGGATTACATAGCCACCTCTGCGGGTATCACACAGGTTAGGACACTAACAGTGCTGCTACACAACACCAGCAGTGTACACCGCAAGATGCATGCACTGGACACTGTCCTCAGCACGGTGAACTGCAATGTCTGTGCAGTACCAGAGTCCTGATTCATGGCTCACAGGTGCAACCCATCACTGCCAGGTTACGCCTCATACCATGCCTTGTCATCCCCTACACATGTAACACACATGGACAGGGGGTTGGTATCCCAAGGCACCACAGATACACACACCTCCAGGTTGTTGGCACAGCACAAAGCATCAGGGCCTATTCATGTGCAGCTAACAGTGTGTCGGACTGCCGTCTGGTTCATAGCCTGGCACACACAACCCTCCCATACACAGGAAAACCACCTATCCTCCATAACAACACTGGCAATATGACAGTCTCAAGAACTGTCTTTATATGGCTGGACTGCATCCAGCCAAACATTGTGCATGAGCATTACTGTAGCAACAACACACTAGTTGAAGGGTTCCAGCATGTGGTCACTGAATTGCAGTGGAATGACATGTTACCACTCCCACAACAGGTGGGAACATGCAGCACCTGTACATCGACTACATGTAGACTATATGGCCCAGACCAGATGTGTATCCCCTGCTGTAGGTATTTTACCATATACACCCACACTGTATAGACACATACCGCGTGCGGCCCCTGCACAGTAAGACACAGTCATATTGTTATGCATTGCAAATACCATTTATCCACTCGAGGCATGTGTCAGACATGGTAACTACTGCAGGTCACAGGTATTTATGTGTATGTGTCACACACATACATCATGTGTGCAATGCCATTGCTGGTTTAGGCAATGGCATGCATTGTTATGCACAAAGACCCACACAAGGTCATAATGTGTGACACAACCACACGTGGCAGTTGTGGGTTACCAAAACATACCTATCTGTACTCTGACAATGGTAATAGACCCAGTAGCAGAGCGCACTATTGGCATTACTGGCCAACTAGCCCTGTTTGGCTGTGCTGATAGTGTGGTGACATCCCCTGTGTTTACTGGGGGAATATGCAGCATCTGGTGTATTGTAGTATTTGCCAAAAGGATCTGTTCTCTCACACTTGCATTTACACACACCCTACTACCCCCACACACACTTGCCATTTGCAGGATTCATACCCCTACCTAAGTCACGACACGTGAGAGAGACGCATTAGCGAAGCGCACTATTTGGATTACTAGATGGTTCCTCTTCTCTGGCTGTACTTATAGGGTGCTGACATCATCAGTGTTTTGAAAGGGTAATGTGCATCAGGTAGTGTGATCTCCTGATTGCCAAAACTAACATGTTTTTCATACAGAATTGCACACACACAAACCCCCCACATCCAAACACACACTTGTCACTTGCAGGTTTCAAACCCCTACCTAACTATGTTATGACACTTGAGAGTGACGCTGTAGCAGATTGCACTATTCGGATTACTGGTAGATGTCTCTTCTCCAGCTGTATGTATAGGGTGCTGACATCATCACTGTTTGGAAAGGGTAATGTGCATCATGTAGTGTGATCTCCTGATTGCAAAAAAGCACATGTTTTTCATACAGAATTGCACACACACAAAGTCCCCACATCCAAACACACACACATGCCATTTGCAGGTTTCAAACTCCTACCTAACTATATTATGACACTCGAGAGAGACGCATTAGCAGAGTGCGCTATTTGAATTACTGGGAGGTTTCCTTCTCCTGCTGTACTTATAGGGTGCTGACATCATCCGTGCTGAGATAGGGTAATGTGCATCCTGTAGAGTGCTTTCACAGTTGCCAAAAGGGACATCTCCCTCACACAGACTTGCACACACACTAACCCCCCTCCACACACACTGGGCAGTTGCAGGATTCAAACCCCTACCTAACTATGTTATGACACTCGTGACAGACGCATTAGCAGAGCACGCTATTCAAATTACTGGGAGGTTTCTTCTCCTGCTGTACTTATAGGGTGCTGACATCATCCGTGCTGAGATAGGGGAATGTGCATCCTGTAGAGTGCTTTCACAGTTGCCAAAAGGGACATCTCCCTCACACAGACTTGCACACACACTAACCCCTCCACACACACTGGGCAGTTGCAGGATTCAAACCCCTACCTAACTATGTTATGACACTCGTGACAGATGCATTAGCAGAGCGTGCTATTTGAATTACTGGGAGGTTTCTCTTCTCCTGCTGTACTTATAGGGTGCTGACATCATCCGTGCTGAGATAGGGGAATGTGCATCCTGTAGAGTGCTTTCACAGTTGCCAAAAGGGACATCTCCCTCACACAGACTTGCACACACACTAACCCCCTCCACACACACTGGGCAGTTGCAGGATTCAAACCCCTACCTAACTATGTTATGACACTCGTGACAGACACATTAGCAGAGCGCGCTATTCTAATTACTGAGAGGTTTCTCTTCTCCTGCTGTACTTATAGGGTGCTGACATCATCCGTGCTGAGATAGGGGAATGTGCATCCTGTAGAGTGCTTTCACAGTTGCCAAAAGGGACATCTCCCTCACACAGACTTGCACACACACTAACCCCCTCCACACACACTGGGCAGTTGCAGGATTCAAACCCCTACCTAACTATGTTATGACACTTGTGACAGACGCATTAGCAGAGCGCGCTATTCAAATTACTGGGAGGTTTCCCTTCTCCTGCTGTACTTATAGGGTGCTGACATCATCCGTGCTGAGATAGGGGAATGTGCATCCTGTAGAGTGCTTTCACAGTTGCCAAAAGGGACATCTCCCTCACACAGACTTGCACACACACTAACCCCCCTCCACACACACTGGGCAGTTGCAGGATTCAAACCCCTACCTACCTATATTATGACACTTGAGGGAGACGCATTAGCAGAGCTCGCTAACCGAATTACTGGGCATCTGGTCTGCACCTGCAGTATTTATAGGGTGCTGACATCTTTATTTCTACAGAGGTATGTACATCTAGTACTACCTGTCAGGTGGGGGATAGCATATATATGCATTTGCAGCCACCTACGTCAGGGTCAGATATGCACATCGCACTGGCAGGTTATGTTCTATACCATGCTTCGTGACCACAGGACCTGTAACACACAACACAACCAGTCCAGAACACCACACCCACATCCAGGACACACACTTAGCTTCCTGGGAACAGTGCGGGATATGCATGTGTTCACATACACCATTCCAGTTGTTAACATCAGGTACAGGCATATTGTGTGTGAGAACTACTCAGGCCTCTACCACTTTACCCTACAGCCACTACAATTTGTGGGTCCATGTGCTATGGCAGAACCACACACCACAGCCACATGGGGAATACATATTGCACCTGTCCATCTGCAACATGGGTACTCACTGTTCCACACCAGAGGTAGACCACCATTGTTGATATCTGACCATACCCACCTTTCCCTGGACATCCATATCCCATCTCCACCCCCAGGCAAGGTTGTCACTGCACACAAACTGTATTTAGCACAAGCAGACTCTACACTTGTGAAGACTGGGGTGGACGACTTCAAAGGACCCATGCTGGGGACTATACTGGCCACTCAGCATAATCCTTGACAATTGCATTCTATGAGCATGTGTACGGTTTGCATTGATCATGCTATCCCACATATACCCATGACTGCTCCACAACAAGACACCTGTCAGGTGTACACCAGCCATATATGAGCCGTACAACAGACAGAGTGAGCTAATACATTGCAGAGCTGTAGCCCACAGAGGGAGGACATCTGTGAACAGTTCCGGCACGGCACTTCATTCACACATAATCATCACAACACAGTGTTGACAGTGGAATTGTCCAGAGAATGCAGATAGGGCTCCCCTCAGTCTGTTATTGATGGCCACTTACTGTTAGAGATCCTCAGCAACCCTCTTCCAGCACACACCGACAACATGGCTGTGGCTTAGCACATTCAAACCCTGGGATCTCCACTGTGCCCCTGCTTGACAGAGGCACAGCTCACTAGCCTCACACGTTGCCTTATGTGACCTACTTTACAGTGGCACAGTAGCCTACTGTACTGGGGATGCAGATGCCAAGCACACTCTGGCTGAGCTGTCATTCCCTAGGGCAACAAGCCTAGTATTGACCTCTACACCCATATGTTCAATTGTCAGATGCACAATATTTGTTGTGCTGTTCTACTGTTTGCAGGTCTTTATTGCCATAGCATTCCCTGTTCCTATGACCAACTTGTGTATCTGTGGAAGATGTTTGCATATGATGGCGATCCACTATATCACTTATGTCTCTGTAGTCATTTACTGTGTGCACTGGGCAGATTGCTGTGTTGTGGTTGGTTCCTGGAATGACACGCACAAATACCAGATATGTGTGGCCAACTGCTAAACGGAGATATGGCCTAAGTGTGTGAGCATGCCCAGTTCAGCCTTTCCATGGCATGTTGTCTGACATATGCCTCATTTATCAAAGTGTGCGAGCATGCCCAGTGTGAGCTTTCCATATGTTGCACTCTGAAGTCCACCACATATTTGGGTGTGTGTGAACTTCAACAATATCTCACGTTTATGGTTGTGTGTTGGGTGTCATGTTGTGTACTAACTGGCCAACTGCTTCGTGTCTGCCACAACAGGGATTATACTGTGCCTGCAGGGATTGCATGGGATACTTTGCAGACAGTTGTCAACATACTTTCATAATGACCTAACACTGTAGTACCGTATAGTGTACTGGTTCAGTACTTTCACTGTGGTGGACAGTATCCTGGGCTTTAGTCCTATCACTGCTTGACATCTTCATAGTGAGCACAACAGACTGTGTAGGGGCCAGTTGTGCACATATGACCATGTTGCATTATGTTCAGATATGGACTACCTACACCAGGCTCGTCCAACATTGGTAGTGTATTCCACAACATGGGTGGACATTGGCAAACACTAGCGATGTTCCCTAGGCCATTTCTGATGCTAGTCACAGGGTGTGTTTGTCCTTCGACACACATTGTAACTGGAGTTTGCCATGACATATGTCATGGTTAGTATACTGTGCCTCCGTCTACCTCTGACATAACAGTGATACCCAGGGTTAGCCTACCATCTCCCATCCACTCATCAGGATTCCTCTTGAGGGGTGTCGATAGGTGACTCTCTGGCTGACCTGTACCGGGAGTTTACTGAAGAGTGGGGTGCCTTCTGTGTTATGGATCATTCTGTACAGCTTGTCCTATGTATGTCAGTGCTGGGGTTCAGGTCTCTCATGTGCATAGCTCACTGCCATTCAGATTGTACAAGGTGCAGCATGTTCATTGATTCCAGGTTGGACATGGCTTCATACATCAGGCACAGCTTGCCTGTAGCTGGGCAGTATGGCAGTGTGTGGGGCTGCAGTTTGTTTACTCAGGCAACACATGGCATCTGTTCATGCTCTTTGCTACTCCTGGTGGGGTACTGTTGTGGACTTTACAGTTGATGGAGGTGTCTGCTGAGGTATATCCCACAGGGGCTATTGTAGTCAATTGTGATGCTGATGAAGGATGACTGCAGAGCCACAGTGACCTCTCCTTATCTACATCTGACAACCTTCATGATTGGGTGGGTATATAGTATGTTTCTGCGAACACTACAGCCACATGTTTGTCCAGTGCAGGATATCTATCACCTTTTGTCCCCAGGTCTCTCATTACATGTTAGGTACGTAATGGGTTAACACCTGTGTGGTAATTTGTGGGCACTTACTGTATATCCACGGTGGTTGTCTATACACAGTTCTGCAATTAGCTTGCTGACATGGCTATGGCTCCAGTTGTCTGTTTGTAGGTGGCCCTTTTGTGGGTTGCTTGTGTCAGCTGGGGGTCGGATATGGTGGGCTGTTTGTACTCCTCTGCATACATGTTCAGTCACAGTCCTTCCATGTTGGCCTATACCTATGGGACATATATACAGAATGGGGGGGCCAGGACCAGGCCTTGTGGGATGCCACTCATATCTGCTTTGTAGTCTGACATGGATGCAGCATGTCTGACCATGTCAGTTCTGTCCTTGGTCTGGTTTGCAACCCCTCTACTGACATAGGGGTATATATTTAAGCTGGTGAACATATCCATACTGAACTCGTAGGGTATTGTCTAGAAGCATATGCACGGTCCAGCTACGCTGTGTGGACCACATTGCCCTCATCAATGACCTTAATGACTGCTTCAAATGGGTCAAACATGTTTAGGGGCAGGATCTGCAGTTACGACAGCCACACTGTGTAGGGTCCAGTATCAGTAGGTCCACAATAGCTTTATGTCTGCGGTACATACTGATCCTTTCCATAGCTGTGCAGACCAAGCTTGTCAGGATCCTGGGGTGGTAGTTTGCAGTATCCATTCAGGCAACACCTTTGTTGTGAAGGACCACTGTTGTTGTACACTGCTCTTTGGGTACATATCCTGTGGTAAGGCTGACATTGGGCAGTAGTGTGATTTGGCATTCCATTATTCTTGGAGTCCATGTTGGCCTCAGCCCAGGACACCATCACATACCTTTGCTGCTGTGTGTTTTGCTTTGCAGATGATGGCTGTTACCTCAGCATCTGCAATGTCAGGGGACCAGCAGTCTGCTGGGATAGATATTTTGCATTCTGGGGGTTGCACTGCACCTGTCAGGTTGTATGTTAGCAATATGTGTGTGTGTTTGGTATGTTGTTTGTAATATCTGTGTGATTCGGAGCATATCTGTGGATGCCCAACATGGTTCCTACCATCAGTTAAGTAAGCCTTGTGATTATCCTTAGTGTCCTGTACAATTTGTATCTTCATAGGTTCATGGGTTCATACTAGGCTATCCACCCTAGGGCATTAGTAAGCCTAGCCAGAGTGTGTGTGTCTTTCGCGCCTTGCTATGTGACTATTATGGCCATTTATGAATTTCTTTACTGTGCCTCTGTCTGGTCGTGACACAGTGAAGACCCCCAGTATACATGTACGATCATCCATCCACTTGGCAATATTCCTGTTGAGGGGTGTCAGTGAGGGGCTCTGCCTAACATGGATTGGGATCCTGTTTCTGGGTGTGGGGAGCCTCTGGGTTATGTATCTGTCCCTCCAGCACATCCTATTTCATTATGTGTTGAGGCTGACATCTGTCACTCTCACAGCTCCAATGGCTTTGATTTCCTGTGGTGGAGCATGTCCATTACTCCTGTGTTGGACATGGCCTTGTACAACAGACATACAATGCCTCTGTGTAGGCAGTCTGTGACTGCATTCAGCTGGGGTGTCTACAGCCAGGCAGCATATGACATATATTTCACACCCTTTATCCTCTTGGTGGGGTAACTATGAGGTCTTCTGAACCGCTGCAGGTGTCACATACGGTACATCCCATATGAGTCATTGTACTAGATTATGGGTCTGATAAGGGAACAGTACAGTGGCACAGTGACCTCTGTTGATGTAGATGTGAATCCTTTCATGATACGGTGTCCAATATCGACAATCTTCCTAGCCACATTGGCATTGTGAGTGTCACATGACAGATTACTGTCGACTTGTGTCCCTAGGTCCCTGATTACTCCTTGCATACATAATGGTTTGCCACCTATGTGGTAATTTGTGTGTACCTTGTCTGGTATTTGGTGGGACATTCATACTGTCCAGTGTCTTCAGGATGTCTGGGTGGAGTTCTTGTGTGTGAGAGTGTGGTCTGTCGCATGCTACAGACTGTACAGCAGTTTTGACTACACTTAGGTGCACATGGGTGGTCTCCGCTGCTTTGTGCATTGTCAGTTACCTGGCCATATGGGTGTCTGTGCTGCATATGGATACTCCCCTCCTTTGATGTTTTGGTCCAGGTGTTGGGGCCATAACGCATGATATGTGGTATAACCTGGTAGTGCTGGTGTGCTATCACTAGGCTTGCAGCAGGCTTCTGTCACTGCACAGACATCGATGTTCTCCATACTGGGAAGTGCCTCAGGGGCATGCATATTGCAGTTTACACATCTGGCATTGGTCAGCATTACCCTTATGTTTCTTACCACTTATGTTTTCTAGGGTGGTGGGTAGTCTTTTGGCCTTGCCTACATACGGCTCTATGGAGGTGGCAAAGGCCTTATCCAGTATCCAGACGCACAGGGGTAACAGGTGCAAGCCATCCCTGGAACAGCAGCATGGCTTGTCATGCTTGACATCTCAAGCAGACAGACATTAGACCCTCTTGGACTGACAGCTGTAACTGTGCCACCTGTTAAACATGATCATTCTGTGTTTGTACTGTGGCATCATTCTTGGTGAGGGTTGGATGCTGCACACGGCCAGTGTCATACCGGCCTGGGGTACATACTCAGAGAGCTCATCCATGTCTCTTTTCATGTAGACCAGGGAGGTACATCTCAGGTCATTCACACCAGCATGGACATTGAGTGCATCATATTTCTGCTTGCTTTGGGGTGACCTGCGTACTTGTGTTATGTGGCATATTGTGGCAGCCTACAGGCAGCTTACTGTACCCTTTCCCTTGTTCAGTCTGGTGAGTGGGACAGCAGTGTGTCTGCCTATACAGACACCTATTACAACTGTATCAGGCATGTTGTTTCTCCTTCTGGCCTGTGACTGTTTGGCACACCAGCTTTGTGTACTATGTGTTGCATGTGCTATGTTTGGAGGTTGTGGTTGCTTGTGATCTGCTTTGGAGGCTTCTGTTGGTGTGGTGTGTTTGTAATTAGGGCCTCCGGGAATGTTTTTCTGTGTTTATGTGTTTGGTTTACAGTTGTGGTAGGTCTATGTGGGACTGGGTTTGTGGTGTATGTGGTTACCTTCTCCTCCTGACTAGTTTTGACAGTACTGAGTTGGGGGAGCTCAGCCTCCGGTTTGGATACATGGTTGCATCTATCACATATATTTGTATTTATTGGGGGGAGTTGTGGTTGTCTGTGTACTTGGGACAGGTGTCACATTGCCTCTGGATTCACAGATTCTACTTGTTGTGGCTGGCCTTAGTGGATTGTATGTGTGGACATATGTTATTGCCATACTACTGATCAGTGATTACTTCCCTTTTATGTTTGCTCTATCATGTGGTAGCTTCCTCATTCTCTTGCATGGTTTGGTAATGGCTGGAGTCCAGCATGCCAGATGCCTGCGTGTATGGCATTGTGTCTTGTTGTTATTTGTGATTGCATACTCCAAGCATTCCTGGCTGTGTTCATGGAATGCCTGTATAACATGTTCTGTGGTGTGTCCCATATTCTGCACTTGCACAGGGCCTTTCGTGGATTCCACATCGGTTTGGAAGGGTGCAACCTATGCTTTACACATGTTTTCACTGTGGTATTCTGGCCAGGGACTGGGGTCGGGATGTGTATATCCAGTGTGATTACTCTATGGTCTGGTCTTACCAGTGAAGGATACACTTCTCATCTTGCCATCCAGTACACATGTTGCTGATTATCACATCCAGTATGCTTATCCCTCTTGTGGGAGTGGTATGTTGTTCCTGGGCATTTTGGTTTATGGATTCTGGGAACTTTTCTCCGACTGTGTTGGTGCTAGTATAATGCTCCCGTTGTATGTCTGGGTATTTTCAGTCAAGCAATATAATGTGGTTTGAGGGGCTTGATATATTCATGTATTCCAACATAGGCCAGGTGCAGTTCCTGGTATTAGGACAGTAGTCTGCAGCAGGCTATATACTGGGAGGCGGTTTTAGCCATTGGTATTTGACCATGGCTAATCCATGCTGCTTCTTGTTGTGGTACCAACATGGGGGTGTGGTTATCCTTGACATTTATTGCTAGTCACCCTCCTTTTGTAGCTTGTTCCATGTTTTGTGGCTGTACAGCACAGTATGAGGTGTGACCTGGTAGTGTTAGGGTGCTGATGTGA
This sequence comes from Protopterus annectens, assembly GCF_019279795.1. NCBI lineage: Eukaryota > Metazoa > Chordata > Ceratodontiformes > Protopteridae > Protopterus > Protopterus annectens. The sequence continues at coordinate 97,912,224 of NC_056726.1, read as the reverse complement.
GCCTTGACCCAGTTCTCTATTACAGGACTGATATCTACATTCTCCATACTGTGTGCGTTTACACTGCACACATCTTGCTGTTTAGACTTCTGGCATTGGGTAGCATTACATCTAGGTTCCTATCCCTTGTGGTACCTATGAAGGTGGGTTTGTGTTTTGAGACTTACCTATTCAGGGCATGCTGTGGGTACTGACAGCCTTTGCCAGTATCCATGGGGCATGGACTGATAGGTGCATGCCACCCTAGCAGGTGGTGCATCATGTCATGCTCCGCATGTCTTCCCAGCCTGAAACACATTGGCTCCCCTTTGACTAACTGCATTACTTCAGCCAGTTATTGCACTTGATCATCCCATCGTCATTTTGTGGCTTCATGCTTGGTGAGGGTGGATGTTAGTCAGGGTGCTCAGGTGTGCATATAGTACATGGTGTTACATTACTTAACACATGGCATTCATGCCTCAGGTGGTGCTGCAGGGCTGCCTCTGTCGGATGCATATTACACTCCCTGTACATGTTTGTGAGCAGGTCATGTCATTTTAGGCATCCATGTTATTATTTGAGTGTGTCAGAGGGGTATCATTCCCAGGGTTCCTACTGAGCCAGTGTATGTGCTATGCGTTGCCTCTTTGCCAAGGCCAGGGCATACTGGGCACGCCTCCTTCTGCCTACTGGGGCAGGCTCAGGTTGTTCCTCCTCCGAGTCACGCTCTGCCTGTGATGGCCTTGGCAATGGTGGGGGGCTGTTTGGCCCAGCCCTATGCTGGTCCTGCTGCAGCTGTTTTCGCAAGATCATATTATGTAGCATAGCACATACCATGACAATTTGGGTACATGTAGTTGGTGTGTACTGCAAGGCTCCACCAGATGTGTCCAGACACCGGAACCGTGACTTCAGCAGCCCAAACACACGCTCTATTACATTACGTGTTTGTGCATGTGCCTCATTATGGTGTTCCTGTTCAGGTGTGTGTGCGTTTCTGATGGGTGTCATCAGCCACGGCTCCAGTGCATAACCTGCATCCCCCACTAGGTGTCCGTGTGGGATGTCCCCATTGGCAAATGTCTGGTACAGCTGCGTCAAATGCCAGATGTGGGAATCATGGTAACTCCCAGGGCAGCCAGCACACACATTCATTATTATGCCCTGGGCATCACACACGACCTGGCAGTTGATGCTTGTGGTTAATGTAGGCCCTACCCCACTCACCGGCTGGTGCTTTGATGCGTATGTGCGTGCAGTCTATTGCACCCACTACCTCAGGGTATTCCGCTATTTGCTGGAAGAGACGCATATTGCTGGCCAATACCTCACGGGCATTGGGGAAATATACATGATCACCGACATGTGCTGACATGGCATCCAGGAACTGGTGCAGTACCCTGGAGGCTGATGCCTGTGATATCCCCATCATATCACCAGTTGGTCTCTGGAAGGTACCTGTTGCTAGTATTCTTAGGCCAACACATACCTTGGTTTACACTGGGATGGGTTCCCCTCTGTTGGTTCTGTGTGTGAGGCGTGGCCTGCACAGCTCAACTATTTGCTGCAGGAGTTCTCTGTCCACTCTATAGCGCTCTACTATCTCCAGCTCATGTAACCCGTGGTAGGTGACCCTGGGCCTGTACACTCTTCTCCGTCTCCTCACTGTGGGTTGTCTGGCACCATCTGCATTGTCACCACCCTCAGCAAGTCGCCTATGTCTCATTATGACAGCTATGGCAGCCCCTAACATTTCTGCTCTGAGTGAAGCTTTTTCAGTTTTCACTTCTATTAGCTTACTCCTGTCTTGCAGTGTCTCTTGAGAGAAACATCCTGCACTGCTGTTTGCAGAGTTTTAAGTGCTGGTCTGGGCTACTATTCTGCCTGTGTAATTGCCTGCTTCTAATTGTTTTCACCTGCTAGCTTCAGCAGTATTCCCTGCTAGCTTCCTACTAATTCTGTTGCTTCCTTTTTCCTTTCTGTTTCCTCAGGGGGGAGCAACGTGCATACCAGCAGAAACACGCTCACAGTGGCTTACATGCGCGCACACGTGCTTACACGGTTCAGAATCTACTTATTCGGGTTAAAACGCACGCACACCCACGCAAACAGTGTTACAAGTCTGCCAACAGCCTCCTACATGCTCAGCCTGCCCTACACGCGCACACACCAGCGCAAACAGTGTTAAACATCTACCAACATGCTCCCACATGCTCAGTCTGCCTTACACGTGCGCACACTGCCCTACTCGTGCTTCATGGCGGGCACACGTGCGCATGCACGCCCAGCAAGAAACTTTAGTGTAAGTAACAGTGTACACCTTCCATTTCTTGACTTTCCCAGACTTATCTTGTGGCACTCCTCTTTCCCTGATCTGTGTCTGTCATCTGTCATGTTACACTGACCTCCAATGAACTGCATTTCTTTCTACCATTCCCCCCTGTGATGTCACCTATCTCCTACTCTATTCCTCCCCCTTATGTATCTCTTACACTACTCAGACTGTGCTCATTTGCTATGTGACTGTGAGATTCAGTATCCTAACCCTCATTTACACGAGATTGCCTACTAATGCTTAGTTACATTTCTTAAACTCAGCTTCCCCCCTTAGCAACCACTACACGGTGTTGTTTTTGGTCTGCTGGTCCCTGCATTTTCATTCCATGTATTGCATAAAACCCACATTTGTGGGTTTATAACCTTCATTTTTATGTTTTATACAGCGCAGCCTGTCTGCGTGGGGCCGTGCTGGGTTTAAACATCACCGAAAAAAAAAAATTATATTTTTATTATTTTTGCATCGGGTTACCTTGCCAATGGCCACATATTTGGCCATTGGCATGCTGCCTGACACATATGCACCCTTTATTTGGAGCTGACATGGCTCCGTTGTGAAATTTGCAGAAACATACTCAGTTGTCAACTGAGTACATTTCTGCAGCTAAAACGTCTCTTACACGGGCTGGTTTCTGCTTCGTGGATCGCTAATATACCTCATTTGCATACCTTTCAGCTGCAAGTGAGGTATTTAGCATGTCCACGCCCAGTCCGTGTAAGAGACGTTTTAGCTGGTCTCTTACACGGAGTTTAGGGCTGTTCCTGGATCGCGAGGCTTGCATGGAGTGTTACACGTCTCTTACACTCCGTGCAAGCCTTCGTGAATCCTGCTCATTTACTGTTACTAGTAGCTATTTGTACCCTCCCATTTTGTAAAGGGACCTGTATAATTTATTTTAAGTGCATACCATAACCCATCTACTGACTGTACTCGGTGTAGGTATTTACTTGCAAACAGGTTATTAATGACATGTATGCACAATTGTGACATTTTGTAGACTTTTGTGCTTTTTGCTTAATGCTGTACATGAATACTTAACAATAATGTTTTAGAAAAACGTAAGCCATTTGGCCTGACAACCAGTCTTGTTTCTCTGACTTTATAAATTTTAGTACCAGTAACATTTTATGCTATGTAACTACCCATTCCAGCCTGGAAAGATTTAAGCTCACATACTTTTTTTTCTTTTAGCGCATTCCAGATGCTTAACCCATACCTCCTTTAGCACTAACTCATACCTACAGTCATTCATCAATATACTTGCAACTTGATAATAGAATGCACTTGTAAAACTCTTAGAATTATAATAAACATTAACTTGCTTAACTATGCATAATATTGCATTTGAATACTGTTTTTGCTGGAGTCTGTGCTATTTTTATGCTACCATACGATTACAAAATATTGTAAGAAAACACATACTTAAAACAGATATTTTTACATGATTTACATTTGCTGTTGTGCGCGTGTTGCTGCACTTTAGGTGGAAAGAAAATACATGCATGTCAGTCTTGTGACGTCATGTCTTTTCTGCGTTTAACTACTCTCATTTGATTTCTATGCCCTACAACTGTTTTATTTGAAATGGTTTTCTGTGTATGCTAAACCATTTTCTAAATGTAGAATAGTACATCATAAATTATTTTTATCAGCGTAGTTAACTACTGTTGCTTTAACTCTTTACTAACCAGATTATATTTGTCAGTAATCTGTTCTGCTGACTTTAAAGCTCTTATGCACTTCTGAAAAAGTGTTTGCATATATTGTCTGAACTTTTTGAACTCACTCTGATTGTGTCTTAGTAGTTTATTAAATCTTTTTGTCAGTTTACCATGAACGTCATCTGTTTTTATCTGTTTTGTAATGTGCAGTGGTTTTATGCCACTTTTGTCTAGCAAGATGTACAGAAGATTTTCTAAATAACTGACATGACTGATATTGTAACTCTGAAATTAACATTTTACATGTGGTGACAGGACATTTATGACACTGCACACAGAAAGCAGTTTGATATAACTTGCACAATAAACGTTTACTGTCATACAAATGATGTTGCTGTTTAGGATACCATTCAAACGTAATGCATTTATATAAAGCATTGACATCAACATTAACTAATAAAGTACTACATGTGCTACTGTTTTGTTTATACCAATCTTTAAATCCTGACCATACATGTGCTGGACTATTATTACTGTCTACTTGAAAGGTAGTCTTACACTTTACAGTTCTTTTGTTTATGGCATCCATGCTGTATGAGAAACAAAAAGAGAATTACCAGTTTGTGTGCGGAAGGTGATCAAGTCTTCCCTTGAGAAAGTGTGGAAAGTCCCTTGTTGATTTTCCCAAAAGGTGGTCAAACACAGCTGGCAGATTCAGTTGTGTGAATGTGCAGGACCTGTGGAATCTGCAGAGATGCACTTTTCTGCTACTGGATACTGTACAGAAAAAGGAGGCAAACGTTTGCACTGGAAATGAATGTACTAACTGAATAAAATAAAAAGAAGCTGAAGTTGTCACAATAAGAAACCATTCGGTCCGTTAACTGTAGCTCGCCATTGAAAAATTATATACTGCCTTCTGTTGGTTTCTTGCAGTTACTTACATTTACATGCATGCATACCACAGTTCACTGAACTATTTATTGTAATCAACTAGTCTTATTACTGTATTGTACTGAGTACAATAAATACACAAAGACAATCGTTTCAGTTCATACGCTTTACTGTCACATTCTCCTTTCAGATCTACAAGCGTGCAACACAGATGCTTGTTAGCTCTCTATGGCAAATTCCCAAAGCTTGTTTATACACTCTCATATTTATACCAGAAGGGCTGATATTTTTCTCAAAGTCTGATGTATAACAGTTCTTTCTTTGTATGACAGCTTTCCTTTGTTCTTCTAATTTATGATTTGTCCTTGATTCAAGTTCAGTGGTCCAAGGAAACTCAGTTATCTGAACTGTGGTGCTCTAGCACTATATGTTATCTTGCTTGATGTTACATCTCTTTACTTCACTGATGTCCTTCCAGCTGCCATCTGCGCAGTTATTTTTACAGACTTTGTTTCTCAATAACATACTCCTTTACATGGATGCCAAAATCTAATAATCTATGCCAGCACACTTACTACTTTTTATTTTTCAGCATTTTATACTATTCCTAAATTAACCTTTTATATTTCATATAATTCTTGCAGCTTTTTATTTAAGCTAATAATCATGCTAACAACAGTTTAAATGGAGACAGAATACTATTTTCTTTCAGCTACTAACTATACTTTGATTGTAGAAAAACTAGCACCTTCATGAAAAATAGATGCTACAAATTTTATGCAGATAAAGGAACAACAAAAGGATCAATTTCCTTCTGAAGAGTCCAAATTGAAAATGTTTTCCATTTACTTCTGTAGATCTTCCTTGTAGAAGCCTTCTGGGAAAACAGAAGTATTCTTCGGACTGGGGAGGAAAGCCTGGGCTATCTACCTATTAATGGAATTGGAGAAACCATGCAGTCAGTTTGAGACCTGGAATAATAGGATGTTTCATCTTAGAGGGAAGTGTGACAAGGTCTGGAATGGGGTCCAGTACCCATGAAGGATATGGAAGATGAGACCAAAGGAGGCCAAAAGGGGGCAATGAGAAAAACTGAGATCTTCAACCAAAGCACTTTCTGTAAGAATTTTGGAATTAGAGGTAATGGTTGATAAGCATAAAGGAGGACAGTGGGCCAAACGTGGACTAGAGCATCTCTCAGTGACTTCCCCCAAGGAGGGATTAGGGCAAAGAACCTGCTGCACTTGTTGCTGTGGGGGAGATGCAAGGTTGGCCCCAATGACAGAAAATCCTCTCTGCCACTGATTGACTAAGTGACCACTTGTGAGACATCAGAACAGACCTGCTGAGTTTGTCCGACAGAATGTTGGATTTCCCCGGTATATGCATTGCCATAAGAAAGCATTTGGAGGACATTGCCCACTGCCGCACTCTCAATGCTTCCTGACAAAGAGGATAAGATCAGGTTCCTCCTTGCTTGTTGATGTACCAAACCACATATGTTGCCGGTTTGTATCGCAATGGTCCCCACAGGAAGAACATCTTGAAAGGCCTGCAATGCTAGTTGGATTGCACTCATCTTTAGTGCATTGATATGTGAACTGTTCTCTTGGGGGGAACACATGCCTTGGACTGTCCATCTCAAGAAATGCCCCCACCCCAATTGGGAGGTATCTGTGTTCACCATGGCTACTGGTGGAGTCAGAATAAAAGGATGGCCTATGTAAACTTTGTCCAACTAAATCCACCAGTGAATATGATCCTTACTGATTCAAGTGAGTTTGACTGAGATGAACAAGGGATAATGCAAAATAGACCACTGAACAGCTAAGTCCATTGAAGAACACACACATAAAAAATAAGCCATTGGAACTAAGGTTATGGTTCCTGCCATTGAACCTAGAGCCTGAAGGCCAAGCCTGTCTGGAGGAGAAATGTGAATAAGAATTTATTGTACCTGAAACTTGACTGTGTTTACACAATGTAGAGAAAGAGAGGCTATCTGAATTACTGAGTTCAATTGTGAACCTATGAACTCCAGGCTCTGCAAAGATTGGTGAGATTTGGAGGTGCTGACTGAAATACATACTTTGGCAAAGTTAGAGCAAATAGCCTCTAGATTGATCTAGGAGAGGCTTGGCTGAGGTTGTGAGGAACCAGTTGTCTAGATATGGAAACATCTGGAATCCCAGCAATCTCAAGTGAGCTGCTACCACTGCCATACACCTGGTAAACACTTTGAGGGGCTGTGGTGAGACCACAGGACAGGGCTGTGAACTGAGAGTTACCAGCCCCCAGCTGGAAGCACAGAAATCTTCAGGATTGTCTGTTCACCTTGATGTGCTAGGACACATCCTAAAGATCAAATGAGCACATCCAACTGTCTTTGAGTAGAAAAAGCAGAATGGAGTGAACTGTGACTCTTCAAAACTTCGACTTCTTCATAAACTGGTTCAGTTTCTTTAGATCCAGAATAGGTCTCAGCTCCCGGGTCTTCTTTGACACTAAAAAGAACCTTGAGTAAATTCTGAATCCTCTTTGTCTAGCAGCTTTTGAATCTCTTGAGCTGCAAGTTCTCTCTGATTGGGTGGGTCATTGGGAAGCTTTCTTCTTTTGGTTGGGAGAATCTGGAAAAATGGTATGAAATAACCTCTGGATATTATTTTTAATACCCAAGAATCTTTTGTTATAGAAGCCCAGGTGTCTGGGTGCAAAGATAAGCATCCCCGACTGCTTCCAGTGGAAGGCAGTCAACCAATCACTCAGGAGAGCTGAAAACGTTTATTCAAAAAGGAATCTCAGAAACCCTGGTTCTGCGGGCTTCCCCTAACATTTATTTTATTTAACATTTGTTTGCTAGGAAAGTCCAACTGGACAACAAGTGTCCGTTTTCAGCGGAGTCCTGGGGAGAAAAATTCCATATGTTTACAGAGAGAAGAATAATTTATAAAATAGACATTACAGAGTAGTAGCATACAGACTGTAGACTTTACAGCAGTTAGTATACAATAACAGGATATTACCTCTTTTGGTTGAAAATACAAGTGCACAAAATATACAATGAGAGTAGATAAGAACCTGGTAGAAAACTGCAAGATATTTCACAGTTGAATAAGAGTATATAAATATTTAAGTTTCCATATATACGTTCAAGCAAATATACATGAAAGAGCAGATTATATATATATATATATATATATATATATATATATATATATATAAAATAAAAACGTCTGTCTTAATGTACTATAACAACTGCAAAATAAAGTAAAGAGAAATAAATAAATAAATAAATCACGCAGACACCGAACAGTTAGTTAAGCTTTCGCTCTTATTGGATGAAAGAGCTTCTTCAGAATAACTCCTTGAGGTTACAGCATACAGTATAAATCATAAGAAATGACATGCATTTACAGTAGCCAATGAATACAGTGAAAATATTGGAACATAAATACAGAGGCCAATAGCAGGAGCAGAATCCTTTCTGTTAAAATTCAAATAATGCTTATAACTGGAAAGAGAATGTGGAATGTTATGAACATTCATAATAAAAAATAAATATTCATATAGAAGTAAAACAGTACATACAGTAAAAGTGGTGTAAGTTCACAATTTCCATTTTAACGCACACTTAATATTAACATTTTCATTTAAGCCTGGAAATACTTCTGAATTAAGAAGTAACTGCCACTTTAGTTCCCTTAATTCTAGATATAATTCCCAATCACCATAAAAGCTTTCAATTTGTTCTAAAATAATAAAGTTAAATTTGTTAAAAGATAAACATGCTTTACTGTGTTTAAATAAGGCATTATAAAAATTCTGTGTTCTTATTGCTCCGAGGTGCTCTTTAATTCTGTCAGAAAGTTTTCTAGTGGTTTTCCCAATGTAAAAAGCTGAACAAGTTTCACAGATACCTGCATAAACAACAGCAGTGGTGTGACAGAAAAAATGTTTGGGATATGTAATAGTATAGTTACAGTGAGGAAAAGTGTAACTCTTGCCATTCAAAATGTAAGGGCACACTACACATTTCTTGCAGGAATACAAGCCTAAAGGTACAGTGGAAGTAGTGTTACTGTTTAACAAAAATGGAGAGTCTCTATTCTCTAATTCCATTCTGATGGTTCTTGTTCTTTTAAATGAGAAAGAAGGAAAAGTGCCAATAGCAGAAATCATGTGTTGAGATTCAGTTAGTAAGTCCCAGTTATTGGAAATAATATTCCTTATATGCACCATATCCCTGGAGATGGGTAGAGGAAAACTAAGGGACCTGTTAGTACTGTCAAGGTTATTTGACTTAGGTTTGAATCCATATAATAAAATAGGGAAATGTTTAATATACCTGTCTGATGTTATTTCAGTGTAAACAGAGTCAATTAAACTTTCAGGGTAATTTCTTTTTAAAAACATCATTTTCAACAATTTAGCATTAGAGTAGAAATCAATGTCATGGCTAATAATTCTTGAAATTCTTATGTATATATATATGGATTACCCTTATATTATCGAACGTTCAAATGTTTGACAATGATAAGGTTGAGACCATATCATCTAACATTTGAATGTTCAACAATGTAAAGGTAAGATGATACGGTAGAAATAAAATAAAAAACAGTGTCTATAGCAAGCCTCCTGCACCCCCCACCCCCGTTACCGAAATATACCAACTCCGAGATCGCACTAAATTGTGGTCACGGCAAATGACTGAATAGACATCTCCAGACAGCGTGGAATGGGAATATTTCCCATTACCACAATGCAGTGCAATCTCAGAGTTGGTATATTTAAGTAGTGGGGCATGGGGGGTGCAGGGGGGCTTGCCCCCCTGCTATACACCTTTTGTTTTCCTTAATTTTGTTTTTGTTACGTTTACATTGTTGAATATTTGAATGTTCGAAGATATGGTTTCAGTCATATGACTGTTGAACATTTGAACGCTCGATAATGTAAAGGTAACCCATATATATATATATATATATATATATATATATATATATATATATATATATATATATATATACACACACACACACACACACACACACACACACACACATACACACACAAAGATTCTTGGCTGGAGTGCGGGGAGTGCCTTCTGTGTGGAGTCTGCATGTCCTCCCTGCGGTTGGGGGGATGTTCGAAAGACATGCGTAAATGGGCGTGCCTTCATTGAAGGTTGGATGTCCAGCTGGCACCTCGACAATCGTGAAAATTTACTGCCAATCATTAGCGGACCGGAGTTCCGCTGTGGCGACCCCTAACCGGGAAAAGCTAAATGACAAACGACAACAACATACACACACACACACACACACACACACACACACACACACACACGTACATACACTCATATATAGGTTATTGCTCACACATGGATAGGTATAGTTAGAGCGTGTTGTTTGTGTTGTCCAGGACAGATGGGGTGTAGAAATCGTGAGTGGATGAAGCTTCAGGGGGTCAATTACAGTTGCATAGAGGAATGTGGTGGCTTCCATTTCAACTCCCCCATCTGCGTCTGGAGGAGCTGTCCCTGCATGAACCCTGGAAAGGTCCCTGGGAATTACGGAACCACATTTTTTTTCCTCTTCTTTGATTCTGGGAAAAGGATCGCTGAGGAGTAGAAAAGCATATCCCTACAGCAGACAGGCTCTTTCCATCTTGTTCACTCTAGGAAAGCATTTCTTTCACAGTAGGGCCAATCAAAGATGTTCCATCAACAACAGCATTGATAAAGAAGACTTGAAATGCTCTGCAAAGTCACATAAATAGATCAAGCCATGTCTCTTAAAGGCTATGTCTGAACCAGTAACCTGTGAGGTACCCTCCGCAGCATGGAATATTAATCTCATGGACACACTGGAAATCAATAATAGAGTGGCCAGCTGTGAAGAGGATCTCTTGTAGTCCACCATGGACATGGAATCCAAGAGGAAGTTGGAGATTCCTTTGGTCAAATCCCACTGTAGTCTTGTGAAGTGTGCTAAGTAGTTCAGGGACCTCAAAGCAAAAGTCGCTGAAGCAAAAATGGACTTTCCAAACTGTCCAATGCCCTGAACTTTGTATTAGGGAGATGGACTGAGGAGTTCTGCTCCATCAGCTCCTTTTTAGTGGCTGCTGCCACAACCATATCATCAACAGGGACTTCTTTGCTCCAATGTATTCAATCCTTTGGTGGTGCCAAAATTTTAAACGGGTGTCAGGGTATAGGTTCAACAGAATCTTGTTCCTTCCATGCCTGGTGAGAGATTAAATTGATAAGCTCATCCACCAGAAGAGTTACCCAAGACGTAGATGGGTTGGACCCAAAAGCTTACAGAAAAATGGACTCCTTTGGGGATGGAGTATCTGAAGACCATTCACCTTCTTGTTTAGAGATCTCTAAGATGTCTCTGAAGGAGATGTCTTCCAGAGATCTGCGAGACCATTCCCCTTCATTGAAGTCAGTATCTTCATTGAGAGATTCTATAGGGGAATCTATGTGTCTTCTTTTGCACATTTTCTTTTGGGGAATCTCTTCAGTGGGATTATCTGGAAAGGTATCTGAAGAGAGGGGAAGTTCCTCAATGGGAAATGTCTGGATGCTAAATGGTACCGTCTGTCCACGTGGAGTAGGCTTGAGAGGATCAGAGCTCATACAGCAACTGGACAGGTAAAATCCTTGGTTACAGTCAGGGTGTCACACAGGGCTCTGTCCTAGACCCTTACTTGTTTAGGTTGTATCTTTCAGACCTAACTTTTTCATGTGAGGTGTTCTACAGTCAATATGCACATGACCTGAAATTGGGTAAACTGACTATGTGTGTTACTAATAAGGCATGTCTACAAAATAACTTGACTAAATTGACCATTTGGGCACAGGAAAATAATATGCTGATCAATCATCAAAAACTAACCTTATGAGATTTGGGAGACATAAATTGAAAGGTGAATATTTAATACAGCACACAGTGATTGAAACTGTAGACTCATTTAAGGACCTGGGTATATGGGTAGATTCAACTATGAGTTTTTCTAATCACGTCAACCAATTGGTTAATGATAGTTATGGAACTATAGGTCGTATAAAAAGATTTATAAAGCCTAGGAAACCAAAAATAATAAAGTCATTGTTTGTTAGTTACATTAGAGGCAAACTTGAGTATGGAAAAACAATATGGAAACCCTATAAGAAAACAAGCATTAGTAAACTGGAAAGAGTACAGCGGAAATATAACAAGGGCATCCATGGATGTGAAAATTTAAGTTACTATGAAAGACTAAAATATCTGAATTTGTACAGTGTCTCTTACAGATATCTAAGAGGATATCTTATTCAGGTATATAGAGCATTTAGAGACAACTACCTCTGGGAATTTTGGGGTTATCAAAAAGTACTAGAAAATAACCAGGAAACCTATGTAGAAGAATCTATAGGAATGAGAAGTGTACTAATTGGTTCTCTGACAGAGTAGCCAATGCATGGAACAGACTACCAAATTACATTAAAACAAGTACTAGTTTAGATATTTTGAACAGCCTGGACACTTAATATGAGAACAAGTGTTTTGGTATATTGGCAAGCTAGAAGGGCATTAATGTATGTGCTTGAAATATTTATATGTATGTATGTATGTAAGAAGGAAGGGCTGGAGGTTCCAAGAATGAGAGAGTAGTCGAATCTCTCGGATGAAAGAAAGCCCACTCCACTATCTCACAGGCAAATGGACTGGGAGAAGATGTGGTAGGCCTCACTGGAGCCGTAACCACCAAAGCTAGCAAGCTTCAACCCTGCCGAGATCCATGCCTCGAGGAGGGAGTCAGACCTGAGCTGTGCCAAAGCTCTAAGGGGCAAGGACGGCTCCAATAACACTGGAGTGGAGCCCAGCCCCCTGGATCTGGCACCAACACTTCTGCTCTGAGACTCGTCTTGATCCAAAAGAACTGTAGTGGAACTAGTCAGGGAGCCAGTCAGAGTCAAAGACCTAGTTGTCTTTGAATCTAATGCCTATGCTCTCGGGACTCTGACATTCGAGGGCTACAAAATGGTGGGATGGGTTGGAGAAGGAGAGATCACTATGTGAGAAGTGGATGGGAGGCTCACGGATCCAATGGGGGATGAAGCCAGAATAACCTCCATCTGAATCACAGCTCAAAGGAATTTCCAAATCATCCTATCCATGTCGGCCCCTGACAGTCTTCTGGAGGAAGTAATGGAACAGGTGGTGGATTGGGGCCTAGAATGTCTCCTCTATGTCCCCTGGAGAAAAGGGGAATGGAGCCATGGAGAAACTGATTCAATGGTGACCCCAGGTGAATATGTTTGAGGAGAATTAGTTAGAGGAACAGTCATACCGAGGGCGTGGGCTCCGAATGTTTTTTTCTTTGGATTTGAAGAAGTTTGATCCAAAGTTTTTTGAATTTTTTGAGGAGGATCTGAAGAAGATGATGTAGTAGACTTCGGGGAATGGGTAGATGGTCTCTTAAGAGACTCCTTCAAATCCGAAGAAGATTTTGCAGAATTACCAGGAGTTTGACCTCTGAAAAAGAAAAGGAAGAAAGCAGCAGCATTCCCTTAAGCACTAATGTATTACACCTATCACTAAATGCCCTAGAACTAAAGACATCACAAATTGATGAGTCAGTACTGAGGTGGAACACTCTAAGGCAGTAGACACACTCCCTGTGGGCATCAGAATTGGGAATCTTATACCCATAGGAAATGCAGTTATTAAAGCCTGTAGGTTTTCATCCATTCTTGCAAAAAAAAAAATAGCAAGCCTTGAAAAGGGAAAACAGGCAGAAAAAAGTAAGAATAAGTAAAGATTTTTTTTTAAGCAGACTACTTGCAATGGTATAAAAAATACCCTTTAAAGAGTAGAAAATTTAGTGGAGAGAAACAAATGCCAACTATGGCACTGCAGAACTACCAAAAAGTAGAAAAATGGGAATAAAAATGCAATTGAAAGTGAAAACCAAAAAAATCAACAGAAGGAGAGGGAGGTGTAACTAGAAAAGGAAATATTTTAAAGACTTAGTAATCACAAAAAATTAGAAGTTATGTACTCACCATAACGTTCCATCTGAGTAGGTGGATTCATTTGTCTGCAACCTGTGGGGTTATGGATCCGATATCGGATCCGAACCGGCATGGTTTTACCAGCTATGGATCCGAGCTCCTAGCTCCTCCCCTCACCCATAATGTCCTGCTCTCCCTACATGACCTCAGATCAAGTTTGCCCTGAATCAAAATACCCTGAAAAGGGTAACATATAATATGCAGGAAACTGACAAGGCCAGGGGCATAGGAGGGCGGGATGGTTGCAGACAAATGAATCCACCTACTCAGATGGAACGTTATGGTGAGTACATAACTTCTAAATCTGAAGTAGGAGATTCATTTGTCTGCAACCTGTGGGACAGAGTCCCCAGCTACCTGAATCTTGGGCGGCCGTCATGGAAGGATATTCCGGAGCACCGTGGAGCCAAAGGATGCTCTACCTCTAGATGTGATATCCAGCTTGTAATGAGAAATAAAGGTATGGGATGAAGCCCAAGTGGCTGCTGAACAAATGTCATCCAGAGGAATCCTAGCCTTAAAGGCCGCTGAGGTAGAAACTGACCGAGTTGAATGGGCACGGACTCCCTCCGGTGCGGGCCTCCCATAGGCTTGATAAGCTAGAAGAATACACTGTGAAATCCAGCGAGACAAGGCTACTTTGGAAATTGGCTTACCCAGATTGAATTTGGCAAAGGAAATGAACAACTGGTCGGATTGCCTTTGACCAGCTGTCCTGTTAAGATAAAAACAAAGCTGCCTGTGAACATCCAAGGAATGCAGCTTGTATTCACCCTTGTTTTGATATTTAGGAAAGAAAACAGGGAGGTTAATGGACTGATTAATATTTGTTTCTGAGGCCACCTTAGGAAGAAAGGAGGGATTGGTCCTGAGGTATACGCGGTCCGGATGGAAGATCAAGTAAGGAGGCTTTGAAGATAAGGCTTGAAGTTCCGAAACTCTTTTGGCCGAAGTAATGGCCACTAAGAAAGCAGTCTTAAGGGATAAGAATTTAATATCTACAGTGGCCGCAGGTTCGAATGGGGGAGCGGTCAAGGCCTGAAGAACCAAGGACAGATCCCAAGGAGGAACCGCTTGCTTAACAGGGGGCCTAAGGAGAAAGGTGCCTTTAAGGAAGACTTTACACAATTTGGCAGACATAAGTGGTCCAGAGTCATGACCAACATGATAGTGAGAAATGGCCGCAAGCTGCACTTTGACCGTGGAACTACTGGCACCATCATTAAAAAGAGTGGTGAGGAAGTCTAGCACCAGAGAAAGGGGAACTGTGAAGGGATCTAGACCTTGCCGCTCCGCCCAAATGGAAAACCGTTTCCATTTACTGCGGTAAACTTTCCTGGAAGATGGCTTAAGAGCCGCTACCAAGATGGCCTTAACGGGAGACGAGATACCGGGAGTCCTAATTAGGAGTGGAACTGGAGCAGCCAAGCCGTTAGCTTCAGGTTGCCCAGATTCGGAGTTGGTAGGTTCGATGGATGCGAAATCAGATCCAGAATGGGATCTAGAATCCAAGGTGGATTCACCGAGTGAGACCTTAGGAAAGGGAACCAGATCTGTCGATGCCAGAATGGGGCAATGAGGATCATTCTGCACCCCAACCGAGAGGCTTTCTGAAGAACTTGGAGCATCAGGGGCAAAGGGGGGTAAGCATAAAGAAGACCGGGAGGCCAAGCATGCACCAGAGCGTCTCTCGGGGAATCCCCTGGAGGAGGGATTAGAGCGAAAAAACTGTCGCACTTGGTGTTGAAGGGAGACGCAAAAAGATCTCAACAAGGAGTTCCCCACCGTGCGAAGATACGTTTCGCTACTTGAGCATTGAGAGACCACTCGTACGGGGAGAGAATGGTGCGACTGAGTTTGTCCGCCAGGATGTTGGACCGACCCGGAATATGCGTTGCGATGAGAAAGCGGTTGGTGGAGATCGCCCATTCCCACACTATCATGGCTTCTCGACATAAGGGATAAGACCTGGTTCCCCCGTTTGTTGATGTACCAGACCACCGACATGTTGTCTGACTGAATCGCAATTGTTCCCAGGGGAAGAAAGGCCTGAAGTGCTCGCAACGCCAAGAGCACTGCTCTCATCTCTAGAACACTGATATGCAGGGAGGTCTCTGAGTCGTTCCACGTGCCTTGGACTGTCCTGCCTGCAATATGCCCCCCCACCCGAGGCGGGAGGCGTCCGTGGTCACCGTGGCGAGAGGGGGAGAAGCACAAAAAAGGGCGGCCTCTGTGTTGATCCTGTGAGTGGAGCCACCGCAAGAGTGACCGCTTGCAAGCCTTGCTGATCGCAATGGGATAATGCAGAGGTAGAGCAAGGTAAGACCACTGAACCTGAAGTGTCCACTGAAGGACCCGCATGTTGAATCTGGTGAGAGGAAGAAGAGCTATTGCTGCCGCCATGGACCCTAGAGCCCTCAGGACCAATTCTGCCGGAACAGAGCTGGAGTGTAGGATGGCCCGCACCTGGAGTCGCAAACTCTGAACTCTGTCGATTGTGAGGAAGGCTCTTAACTTCCTGGTGTCTAACCTGGCACCTATAAAATCTATCAACTGAGTAGGGGCCAGGTTGGATTTTGCTACATTTTTCGTGATGCCCAATCGGGGAGCTAGATGAAGAAAGGAGTCTCGCGCCAATGATAGTAGATGCCTTGTTGGGGCGGTAAGGAGCCAGTCGTCCAGGTATGGGAAGACTTGCACCCCCTGAAGCCTCAGGTGGGCCGCAACCACTGCTAATACTTTGGTGAACACCCTGGGGGCTGTGGTGAGACCAAAGGGAAGGACCCTGAACTGGTAGTGACTGGCTCCCAGCCGGAAGCGAAGAAACCTCCTGGAACGTCTGTCCATTAGTATGTGGTAGTACGCATCCTTGAGGTCTATAGAGCACATCCAGTGGTTCTTTCCCAAAAGGGGAAGGATAGATTGTAGGGTGGCCATCTGGAACTTCTCTTTGGGAACTGCCAGGTTTAACAGGGACAGGTCTAAAATTGGTCTTAGGTCCCCCGTCTTCTTTGGCACTAAAAAGAACCTGGAGTAGAACCATGATCCGATCTGGTCTGGGGGGACGGGCTAGATGGCTCTTTTCCCCAGCAGATGGCCAATTTCTGCCGAAGCGGACTCCCGCTGACCGGGTGGAACGTCGGGGAGGGATTTTAATTTTGGAAGGTGACGAAAAGGAATCTTGTAACCTCTGGATATAATGCGGAGGACCCAGCGGTCTGATGTTATGGACTCCCATGCCGCTAGGTGCTCTGAAAAACATCCCCCGACTGCCTCCAGAGTGGAGCAGTCGGGCAACCCTTCAGGGCTGCTGCGCGGGCCGTTCAGAGAAAGGTTCTCTGGACCCGAAGTTCCTGGGAGCCCCTCTGCCTCTGGGGCGGCGTCCTCCCTGTCCTCCTCTGCCACGGAAGGACTGGTTGTCCGGAGCGGGTTGGGATTGCTGCGACTTCCGGAACCACATCTTCTTCTGGCCCTTTTGGTTCCTAGAGTAGAGCCTCTGGGGCACAGAGAAGCGGATTCCGACGGCAGACAGCGTCTTCCCGTCCTTTTCGCTCTGGGTCAAGGTGTCGCGAACTGTCTTGCCAAAAAGGGCAGAACCATCGAAGGGGGTGTTCGCGAAGGACGCTTTGAAGGACTCCGTGAAATCGCAATGGCGGAGCCAGGCCTGGCATCTTGTGACTAGGCCTACTCCTGCAGCTCTAGCGGCTCCCTCAGTAGCATGGGACAGCAACCGCATAGAGGTATTTGTTATGGATCGAAGAGTGGCCATACGGGTAGAGTGCAAGAGTTTGTCCTCTTCCGACATGGACTCAGGGGGGGATGCAGCGTATTCTTTAATAAGATCGCGCTGCATCCTGATCACATGTGCCAAGTAGTTGAGCACCCTCACTGAGAAGGTCGCAGAACTAAACATTCGCTTCCCCAAGTGGTCCATCATCCGAGACTCCTTGCTCGGAGGGTGGACTGAGGGACTCTCCTGAGCGAGTTCCCTCTTGGTGGCTGCTGCCTTCAACATGGTATCTACCGGGGGCCCCTTACTCCAGTGGGCACGGTCTGCAGGGGGGCTAAGGATTCGGTCTGGCCTTTTGGGGATTGGCTCCACGGTGTCCGGTTCCTTCCACGCCCTGGTGGTAATGAGGTCCACCAGGGGGTCGGCAGGAGGGGACACCCAAGAGGTAGATGGGCCCACTTCGAATGCCTCCAAGAACACGGACTCGTCCGAGGAAGACTTTGGGGCAGACCACCCCCCCCCCTTATGCGAATCATTTCCATGATGTCTCCAAAGGAGACATCCTCGGGCGGTGATCTTGGGGAGCCTTCCCCTTCCTCCAAATCCGTGTCTTCAGTTAAAGACTCGGGGGAGTCTATGTGCCTCCTTTTACACGTATGCTTGCGAGGGGCTTCCTCGGGGGGGCTGTCCGAGGAGCCCTCGCAAGCAGTGTCTTGTTCCAAAGGAACAGCTTGGGGCACTGAAGCGGGCTGTCCCAGTGGCCGGATGGTGGAAGCCTGACCCAGTGCAGATGGAGCGCGGGACGGAGCCGAAGCAAGTGCCGGGGGCCCGGAAGCCCTCAACAGAGCCCTCTCCACTACATCAAAAGCCGAGGGGGAGCCAGCCTCGACCAAAGGATCCGAAAGTCGGCTCCCCCTCGGATCCGAAGAGTGGATCGGAGCCGGCCCCGAGACACTCGGATCCGAAGGGCCAGTGCGCTCCGACACAGACGGCGCCGAAGGCACACTGAGTCCCCCGGATCCGAAGCTCGGAGCCAGGCTCCAAGAGGTCGGATCCGAAACACTCGAGGGCAAGGTCGGATCCGAAGTACCCAGTACTATCGGCGCCGACCTACCCCCGGCTCCGAAGCTGCCCGGCTCCGAACACTCCGAACCCGGGTAGCGGGTCGGAGAAGGAGCTATAGGCTTGAAAAATGGGGTCGAGCTCCCCCCCAGAGGGGGGGGAGGCAGGAGCACTCCCATCTGCATCTGGGCCTGGATGAACCTTCTCATCATCCGGTCCAGATAGGCGTCAGAAAGAGAATAAGTGGATCTCGAAGAGGCTACCGAGGTAGGCCTTGAGTGCCTCCTCGATAGCCTCGATGGAGATCGGGTCTCCTCCTCCTCAGGCCCCGGTGAAAAGCAGACCAGAGACCTGAGCCGAGGGAGGGGAGAGCCAGTAGCCAAGGAGGCCGGAGGAGAAGCCCGCTTAGCTGGTGGGGCTGAAACAGAGGTCTCGGCCCGCCGCTTGTGGTGCTTCTCTCTCCGGTCCTTTTTTCTTGCCTCTCTCTCCTCCAAGCCAGTAGCAGGAGGTTGAGTCCCAGGTGGAGGAGGGAGAGCAGGAGAGGCGGGAACCGAAGCCACGGTTCCAACCACAGGAGCGGGAGCCGAAGCCGAGTCCGGGGACAGAAGTCCCGCCAGGACCAGCTTTGACCTCCGTTCCTTCAATGCCCTGGGGTTGAACCCTGCACAAATGGAACATCTAGAAGTGAGGTGTTCAACCCCAAGGCATCGAACGCACCGAGTGTGGCCATCAGCAGGGGATAGCTTATGGCCACACTCGGAGCATTTGGAGAAAATTGCCTTAGGGGCCTCTGACATGGTAAAGTCTTTTTTTTTTTTTAACAAAAAAAAAAGGCAAAGACAAAAGAGAAACTGGTACTAAAAGTACACACACACAAGGCCCCACACAATACACTCACACAGAACTACGACCAGCGAGGGGAGGGTAAACTAAAGTTCTTAAAATTAAGAATTTTAAGCTAAAACTAACAAATTATGAAAGGGAACCTAACACAATCACTCAAAAAACTTAATAACTATTGAATAAAACGCTTTCTTTAACTAGAAAAATCACTTAGCTGAAGAGCTCAGAATCCAAGGACCTGGTTACCAGCGCGGCAAACTAGATCTGAGGTCATGTAGGGAGAGCAGGGCATTATGGGTGAGGGGAGGAGCTAGGAGCTCGGATCCATAGCTGGTAAAACCATGCCGGTTCGGATCCGATATCGGATCCATAACCCCACAGGTTGCAGACAAATGAATCTCCTACTTCAGATCTGCAACAATACTGAAAATAGCTCTCAGAGAAGGATCCACATCTGTGCGAGATGGTGGCAAACGGGATCTGTAGTATTGCTAGTTGACGGGTATTCTGAGCAGAGGGAGGAGCTCATGAGCTGGGATTCAAAACTCAAGTGTATGCGTCCGAGTCGGATTCAAGGTCAAATCCAGTACCCTTCAGTTGAGAAGAATGAAAAGTACATCAGATCCAGTATATTATCTATTGACACCACAAAACTATTTGCACAACAGTTTGCCCACTTATATATGTATATATAACACAGACCAGAAAATTTGGGATAACATACTAAATAAGAGAAAAGATGAGGAGTCAGCTCTATGAAGAACACATGTCAAGGCTCTGGTTAAGTCCCTTTAATCAGCCGAGGGCTACAATATGATAATTTAACTAAGGGGATGGAGGGACAGAATATTTAGATGGACAAAAGAAGCCAACACAACATGGATTAAGTATTATGGTAAGTACATAACTTTTGTATCCAATGTTAACTTTTCCATCCACCTCACCAGATGGTACAGATGCCCCAGCTACTGATCACCCCAGGTGGTCTCATGGAAGGATATTGCAAAGGATAGTGAAGCCTAAGGATAACTGGGATCTAGACTGCACATCTATCTTATAATGTGAGACAAAGATGTGATCGGTAGACCAAGTAGCCACAGCATAAATCTCATCTACTGGCACTCTAGCAAAGTAAGCAGTGCTGGTTGCCACCACCCTCACTGAATGAGCCTTAGGTTTGTGGGGAAATATCAATCCCATTTCTTTATAGGCAAAAGCAATGCAATTGGAGAGCCACCTTGATAAAGTAACTTTAGAAACTGTCTGTCTCAATTTGGTCCTTGAAAGGTAAAGAAAAAGCTGGTCTGTTTTTCAAATATCTTTGGTACAACGTTGATAAAACCTCAGCTGATGGTGAACATCCATCAAATGTAATTAAAACTCATCTAATCACAATAACATTCCATGTGTGTTGGCCATTTTCATTGTTCCTCAACTGATGGGTTTGGATCCGAGACTCAGATCTGACTCGGCCGCTTCTACCAGTTCAGCAGATCCTAGAACTCTTGAGCTCCTCCATTTACCCATAATGCTCTGCCAACCTAACTTACCTCAGATCGAATTTGCTGCCCCTAGATACAAAAGGGCAACCGATAACAAAAATACCAGAGACATAACACAAAAAAGGAAAGCTGGAGCTCAAACAAGGAACACAGGTTCATTTACAACTCTTAGAGCTCTCCAGAAGGCAAAAAGGATTGGGCAAGTGGGCAGGGAGTTGAGAAAGAATGAAAATCGGCAACACAGATGGAACCTTATGGTGAGTACATAACTTTTAAATCTGATGCTGTCATTTTCATTCGTTCCTCAACTGATGGGACAGAGTGCCCAGCTACCATAACCACAGGAGGCCTCTACAGAAGGATATTCCATCGCATTACTGAGCCAAATGCCACTCTGTTCCTAGAAATCAAGTCCAATTTGTAATGAGCAATGAAAGTGTGAGGATTAGCCCAAGCTGCAGCTGCACAAATATCATCTAAAGAATCTCTGGACCAAAAAGCTGAAGAAACCGCTATAGATCTTGTGGAATGAGCTAAGAGAAGGTTTAGGTAAAGAAAAAAACAATTTAACACAGACAAAGGTTATATCAATTAACCATTTGGTCAATGTAGCTTCAGATACTGGATTGCCTAACCTAGTAAGAAGAAAGGAAACAAATAATTGATTGGATTTCCTAAATTATTTGGTTCTGTGAAGGTAAAACAAAGTTGTCTATGCATATCCAATAACATGTACTCACCTTTGAGAAATTTGAAAAGAAAACTGGGATTAATGAGCTGCTTAATATTTGACTCAGAAGCTGCCTTAGGTAAAAAGGACAGATTAGTTCACAGTGACACCCTGACTTTGTGAAAAATAAGTTAAGGAGGATTTGACGACAGAGCTTGGAGTTCAGATGCTCTTCTAGCTGATGTAATAGCAACCAGAAAAATGGTTTTCCAAGATAAAAATTTTGGGTCAGCATTGGCTGAAGGTTCGAAGGGAGACTATGCTAAGGCCTAAAGCAATATAATCAAATTCCAAAGGGAAGTAGGATCTTTTAATGGAGGCCTAAGCAAAAAAAGCTCCCTTGAGAAAGGCCTTGCATAATTTAGAAGAGGCTGATGTAGAGCTATTTTTACCCACACAAAAATTAAAAATGGCAGCCACTTTAACTCTAATAGTAAAAAAAAAAAAAAAAAAAAAAAAAAAACAGCTCTTTTGCTAAAGATTGAGGCTAAAATTTCAAGGATCACTGGTACAGGTTCTGAAAAGGGGTCCAGAAGAATAATCTTTTCTATTTAGTCTTACAAGTCTTTCTAGTAGAAGCCTTAAAGGAAGATAGCAAAACATGACAGAATGGGGAGGACAGACCTGAAATGTCTAGCAGTCAGTGGGACTGAAGAAACCATGCAGTGAGTTTGAGGTCTGCTAATTTCGAATGAGTCATGCCTGTCGGGTGAAACAGAAGGTCTGGAGTTGGATCCAGAATCTAGGGGTGGATGTTGAAGATGAGACCAGAGGAACAGGAACCAAATCTGATGAGGCCAAAAGGGTGCAATGAGGATAACGGTACTTTCCAAATAAATTGCTTTCTGAAGAAATTTGGGAATTAGTGGTAAGGGTGGAAAAGCATAAAGGAGACCGGAGAGTCAATCGTTAACTACAGCATCTCTCGGTAACTCCGCTGAAAGGGGGGGGGGTCAGGGCAAAGAACCCGCTGTACTTGTTGTTCAGTGGACAGGCAAAAAGATTGTAGTATGGCTGGCCCCCACTGATAGAAAATTCACACCATCACACTGAAGTTGAGAGACCACTCGTAAGGCAAATGGACCTCCATAGTTTGTCTGCAGTCACGTTGGATTTCCCCATGATGTGCATTGCTATTAGAATGCAACTGAAAGAGGATTGCCCATTGTCATACTGTTACAGCTTCTCAACAAAGAGGGTAGGATCTGGTTCTCACTTGTTTACTGATGTACCAGACTACGACATACTGTCTGTCTGTACTGCAATTGTCTTGGACAAGAGAAAGTCTTGAAAAGCTTGCAATGCTAGGAAGACAGCTCTCATCTCTAGGACACTGATATGCATCTTGGCCTCTTTGGGGGGGCCACATAACTTGGAATGTCCTACATAAGTAGTGCCCCACCCCCCACCAAAGCTGGGTGGTGTCCATAGTCATCGTGGCCTTGGGAAGGGGAACAGCAGACTTCAGACTTCATGGAGCTGGTTTGAATGAATCCACCACAGAAGACATATTTTGTATGCTGCAGTGATCTTGACTGGCATGGATAATGGATTTTGTAGAATGGATCATTGAGTCAACAGAGTCCATTGAAGGAGTCTCATGTAAAAACTGGCCAGTGGAACAAGGATGATAGCTGCTGCCATAGAACCCAATGCCTATAGTATCAGTCAGTCCAGAAGAGATGAATTCTTGATCACTTTCTTTTCTTGAGACTGTAGTGTGTTTATTCAGATGGAGGGAAGAGAGGCTACCTGACTGACTGTGTCCAAACAAACACATATGAACTCCATATTCTGTGTTCAGTTGAGCTGGGACTTGTAATTGACTGTTATTCCCAGATGAGAACACAACTGGAGCAAGTAGACCCTTGCCTCTAATAGCCAATGCCTGGTTGGGGCAGTAAGCAGCCAGTCATTTAGATATGGAAACACACAGAATTCCAGCAGTCTTAAGTGAGCTGCTACCACTGCCATGCATCTGGTGAACACCCTGGGGGCTGTGATAAAAACAAAGGTAAGTGCTTGCTCTGAACTGGTAATAACTGGCTCCCAGCCAGAAGCATAGGTATCTCCTGGAGGATCTGTTCATTTTGATGTGATAGTAGTTATCCTGAAGATCTGTCAAGCACATCCAATCATCCTTTTGCAAAATGGACTGAACCATAATTATCCAAAGCTTCATATATTGAATAAACTGGTTTAACTTGCTGAGATCCAGAATTGGTCTCAAGTCCCCTATTTTTTTTGGCACTAAGAAGAATCTTTAGTAAGTTCCAGAGTTTTTTTTCGGCACTAAGAAGAATTTTTAGTAAGTTCCAGACACTCTCTGGTCTGGTGGGACCTCTTGGATGACTCTTGTTTTCTAGCAGCTTTTTTATTTCTAGAGATGCTGCTTCCATCTGATAACTGTGGGAGGGGCTAGGGAAAATGGTATTGTATAACCTCTGGATACAATCCTCTGCACTCACAAATATTTTGTGATAGATTGCCAAGTTCTCCAGTGCAGGGATAAACAACCCCTGACTGCCTCCAGAGAGGGACAGTCAGGCTTTTCCTCTCTTCAGGAGCACTGATAGGGTCTATCTGAGAAAGAATGTCTACAGCCCTGGTTCTACACACCACCTCTGCTGTAAGGACAGCATCTTCCAGCTGAGTTCTCCCCTCGGTCCCTGGGAAACTATCTCCACGTGAACCCTGGAAAGGACCCTTGGATTTGTTAAACCACATCTTTCTGCCACTCCAACCCAGAGGTGTGTGTGTGTGTGTGTGTGTGTGTGTGTGTGTGTGTGTGTGTGTGTGTGTGTGTGTGTGTGTGTGTGTGTGTGTGTGTGTGTGTGTGTGTGTGTGTGTGTGTGTGTGTGTGTAAAATGCCCCAGTTGCTTCATGGTGGTGGGTAGAGAATAACCTTGGGCCCAAGTAACAAGAGCCTGAATTCCCTACCCACCACCATTTGTAAAACATTTGAAGATTTTTGCCTCATATTTGTTCTGTTCATCATAAAATCTGTGGTTTCTGTATTTTTGTTACTTTACTTAACACAGCCAGTAGTGCAGTGGTGCAGTGGTAGCAGTGTTGCCTGACAGCTACGGGTTGTCTGGTTTGATTCTTGGCTGGGGTGCCTTCTGTGTCGAGTCTGCATGTCTTCCCCTGTGTTTGTGTGGGTTTGCTCTGGTGTCCTCAGTGGCTATTTGTCCCTGTTTTTTGGACTGTATTCCCCAATTATTGGCTTTGTCCACGTTTTTGTGCCAAGGTTGAGAGCTATGGTGATAACTGAACTCACTGAATATGTTTGGGGGCTGTATTCCCCCATTATTGGCTTTGTTCAGGTGTTTTGTGCTAAGATGCTGACAGCTATGGTGAGAACTGAATTCACTAAATGGTAGCCATTTAAGTTTCAGTCTTCATTTCTTTCATAAAAATAGATGATTTGGCATAGTGGTATGTTGCTCTGGCTGTTTTGCTCAGGGTCCTGGGTTCAATACTTTGCAGTGAAATGTATGGTAGTAACAGCATTTTATTCTAGCAACTTTCCAACATTACACAAGTAATGTTTAAAATGTGTCCCTGGTTTTTGGGCTTTTGCCCCCCCCCCAATAAATTTTGGCTTTTTCCAGATTTCTTGTGCTGCAAAGTTCAGAGATACAGCTGAGTGTCGAGTAGATTTTACAAGGAGCTGAGAGCTGCAGGGGAACAAAAGTTTAGTGCTGCTTATGCCAAGTCTGCTTACATTGTAAATAGCACAACAGGTAGTGTACTTGTGTTTGATGCAAAAGGTGGTGGGGGTTCTACTCCCACAGTAGGTAGATCCATTGCTGATACTGTACTCTGTTATAAAGGGGATGGATGCTGCAGTCCTCTTTGGCGAAGATACCTAGTAACTATGAACCTGTTATCAGTTTGCCATCCATTCCCTATTGTGATATTACTAGCATTATCATTTTTGTTAATGCAATATAGGCAATTTATTCCTCAAGGGCAAAAAGCACTTTATTTGTAGATGAAACAATGACATATAAAGTTGTTTGCTAGCAGTAACCTCTTCATTAGTTAACAGATTTCTTTAATGTGGAATTATTTAGATGACTTTTACTTCTTCAGAGATCGTGCATATTTACTGATACTGGTAGACTGTAGAAGTTTGAGTAGACTTTTATGATGGAAATGTTCTGAATTGGGCAGTTTTGTCATTATCGGCACATGCATTTTGCTTCATTGTTTACTGGAAAAATGTTCAAAACAATAAATTTAAAATGCCCTCTAACAACTGTACTGTACTGTACAAGGAATATAATTTAATACAGTCAGGAAGGTGTATCAAAGAGCATGTGTATGTTTCGTGTTCAAGGGGCCTACGATTTGAAAACTGCCCCCAAAATTAAT
Organism: Protopterus annectens; assembly: GCF_019279795.1. NCBI lineage: Eukaryota > Metazoa > Chordata > Ceratodontiformes > Protopteridae > Protopterus > Protopterus annectens. Next base: position 97,886,041 of record NC_056726.1, on the reverse strand, counting down.
CGTTATCTGCCACTGGCAAAATGTATTTTCTTTGAATGTGGGTTTCAATGAATGTGAGTTTCAAAGGCAGAGAAGTTTTAATGCTAAGTCTATTTTCATTGTGAGACTGCATTGCTTTGTTTAGCAGATATCTATTAGGGTTTATGCTGTAAATATAAAATAAAACTTTCAAATAAAATCCATATTATCGCAAAAGTAAAGCAGTATGCACATTACAGTGTTTATGGCAAATGGGGCGAAATAACCAAGGAATGGGACATTGGAATGGCTGCAGGGGGGACGCTCCATCCAACCATGATTTTGTGAGGGGGGAAGGGCAGCAAACTCAGACAGCCCCAGCTGAACTATGCCTCTCAACTATCCAGAATTTCGCAGAATGAATAGATTTTTGCTTCTTATTTTTGGTTTGTTCCTCATAAAATTTGTGGTTTTCTGCCAAATCATTTAAGAATGAAGTCACTAAATAATGACAGACATTGAGTTTCAGAAGTCATAACCTTCAGAAAAATGCATGCTAAAGCAAGACCTGTTATTCTATCAACTATCTTTTTAGTACTGTTTGTATGTTCCCCCAATATATTTGGCCTTATCCAGATTTCCTGCATTAAGAGGTTGAGAGGTACATGCAAATAAATCGCTTTATAGAATTAGGAATATCCAAAACTCTCAACTGTCTCCAGTTTTGGCTCAAAATGTTGGTCTCCCCCTAATAATCACTCTGCAAAATGGCAATTTTGGAAGAAAATGTGGAGGGTTTACAATTATAAATAACTGTAATGATCAGAGTTATAGATTACTTTTATTTCAGAAATGCATGTAGATGCTCTTATTTTGTCAGCTGCTCAAGTTAACAGTACTAATTTTAAAAATGTGTCCCTTCTTTGATAGGTTCCCAGCTGTATTGTGTGGGAATTTTATATTTTTGCATAACATATTTGGTCTGTATTTCATAACATTGTGGTTTTCTGGCAAATTAGTAGCACATCATTAAAGACTGAAGTTAGAAAACAATGGCAGACATTTGAGTTTCAGATTTCATACCCTTCAAAAATTCATACTAATGCAAGACCTACTATTATCTTTCTAAGTTTATAAGAGCAATACTTAAAAATTGTCTTTATTTTGGGTCTGTGTCCCACTTCTATGTATGGCTTTGTCCAGATTTCTTGCTCTGAGGTTGAAAGGTATGAGTGTCAGAGCCATCACCGTCAGCCAGAGACATTTCAAACTGTGACCTACTTGTTGCACTCCACTCCCCATTGTAGTGGCTCTGGATGTGTCCAAGCAAGGCAAGGAGCAGTAATGCAGTGTAAGTGTGCAGAGTATTCCCCCATCCAAGGTAGACCACAAGTATGACCGTGGCTTTTCATCTGTCCTTGATTTTGCAGAATGTTCTGATTTTCTGTCATATTTTTATACTGTTTATTTATGCTTCTTATTATTCAGAAAATGCATGCTGTTGCAGTGCCCTGTTGCTTTGTATTAAAGTAGCAATGCTTTAATGACCATCAGGTAAGCTTGTCGGAGATTGTAAGATGCAAGTAAGCTTTAATAAGCATACTGTTAAAGAATTACCAACATTGAAAGCCTTTTTATTGTTGCCATGCAGGGAATATTTACATAACTAGATAACGTATAAGCCTTAGGTACTGAAATGCATATTACAGTATTTGTAATAAAGGACAGGATTACAGTATTTTCAGAAGCTCATTACATTTATTGGAGACTTGCAGTTATCTTTGCAGGCATTACCCGAAAACTAAACAGAATGCCAATCTATCATGTGTGGTCCATAACTTGTGCAGTAATCCTTTAAGCAATTTATCTTGAGCTTGTTTCTTGTTCACTGTTAATTTTTTACTTTGATCATGTGTTCTCCATGAAACAAGTAGATAATTGTCAGGCAGCAGGTCTTTTTTGGATAAGAAACATTTTTACAAGTGGGGGTATCACAGAAATTGCTACTTTCAGCATGTTACTTGGTAATTTTATAAAGCTGAATATAAATTATAATTAGAACTGCAGTGCAAGGAGAAGTGGTTTGAGCTGAGTGCTGCTTGTTTTTTTTTTTATACTTGATTTTGACTGGCATTCCAGTAATGTATTTAAAAAACAATTTATTTTTTCATGCCTCACAACCTTTGTGTTTCCATCTAGATATTAAGTAAGTTGTCATGTAGCCAATGCATTGAAATATTTTTTTTCTTCTACACTTCATGTTATCTTGATTGGACTCTCGTAATGACGGTTTGGCACCCAGGGCAGCGTATTTAATTAAAGTTCCAGTTGTTGTGGTTTTGAACATAGCTCCACCCCTTTCTAGTTGGTCACACCCCTTGCCATTGGCCTCACCCATTCAGCTATATCCTGCAGCCCTCCTTTAATTTGAATTCACCAGTCGCCACTGCTTTGAGGGGTAGAAAAATGTACACTCGTGGCAGACAGGGTCATTCCCTCCTGTTCACACCTGGAGAGTGTGCCCTTAACCTTGGAGCCAAACAGAAAAGATCTGTCAAAGAGTACATTGATGAACGAAGACTTGAATGATTCCACAAAATCACATAAGCGCATCCGGGCATGTCTCCTAATAGCTATGCCTGAACCTATCACCCATGAGGTACCTTCTGCAGCATGGGAGATCAACCTCATGGATGCATTTGAGATAGATTGGAGGACGGTCAGCTGTAAGGAGATTCTATTCTCATCGTCAGAGCACACGGACCCCAAAATAAATTTGGCAAGCTCCTTGATCAAATCTCTTGTCAAAGTTAAACCCATAGTAAACTTTGTCATACAGATCAACAGAGAGGAAAAAGAGTGCATCACTGCATGAAATTTCAATACTCAGGCTTGTGTCATAAGAATGACAGTTTATAGAAAAAAGATAGATTAAATTAATAAAAATTTAAATAGTAAAAATAAGATACCAAAAATAAATAAAGTAAAACATCGAAGGCTTTTTTACAGCAGAAACAAAACAAATACAACAGGAACAGAGTCAGTAGAAATATAAAAATATATAAAAAACAGTACCTTAAATAAATAAAACAGGCACACATGTAGAACTTACCTTCTACCAATATCTGCCATAAACTTACAATTTGTAGTTTTCATAGTGCAGATAGAGATGTATAAAGTAAGCTATGCAGGGAGTTATATAAATAACAATGACATACCACACATAAATAATGATTCAGCCATTTAGTGGGTTAGGCTATGGGGTCTATGCTCAGCTTCCAAATTTTAAAAACCATTAAACTGCAAAAGAACGAACATAAAACAGTGAACCAGAAAAGCATTGAACTGTGAAAATAAATTCAGCGTATGGCCACAGTCAGCCAACAACCAGGAAGTAACACAATGCATAAAGGTAAGTGAAGGGAAACCTTTTAAATTTGCCCTAATCCCCACTGTAGTGCATTTTTTAGATAGTAAATAAACTGGGGGGGGGGTGGAGGGGTGCAGTCCCCCACCTTGGTTGGTTGTTTGTGAGATGTTGGCTGACTATGGCCACTCAATGTTTTTTTTCACAGTTGTCAGTTTTCAAGGATTTTACAGTTCGATGTTGAAATTTCTTTGTTTCGCAGTTGGATATTATTTTCATTCGGTAAGCAAACACAGACCCAGGCTATGGGTTTGTTGCTCAGCAGTCTGATAGCATGTGGGAAGAAGCTGTTATGGAATCTGGATATCTTGCATCTAATGCTTCTGTAACACTTCCTTGTTGGCAGGAGTTTGAACAGTCCATAAGCCACATGGTGTATACCTCTCAATAGTTTTTGGACTCTGCCATAGCCTCTGTTTGAATGTGTGTCCTGCAGGGATTGAAGGTTGGAGCCAATGATTTTTGTGGCCTGTTTAACAATCCTATCCAGTGCCTTCTGATCAACTTGACAGCAATTTCCATACCAGGTAATGATGTTGTTTGTCAGTATACTTTCAATCGTGGCTCTGTAGAAGGTAAGTAGGACCTGTGGGGGAAGGTTAACTCTAAGAAGTCTACTAAGGAAGTGGAGACGTTGTTGGGCTCTCTTTATAAGGTAAGAAATGGTTGTGGCCCAGCTTAGGTCTTGCAAGATATGTCTCCTAGGAATTTGGTGCTATTTACTCTCTCCATAGGTGCGGCTTATTCTCCTTCCTAAAATCGATGATGACTTCCTTGGTTTTCCCAACATTTATTGCTAAGTTGTTGTCAGTGCACCAATGAACGAGTTGGTTCACCTTCTCCCTGTAGGCCCCCTCATCTTCCCTCTTGATAAGGCTGATTACTGTGGTGTCATCAGCAAATCTGTTGATTCTATTTGACTGATGCATAGCTCTGCAGTATTGTGTTACAGCTGTGAAAAAAAAGTGGACTGAGTATGCAACCTTGTGGGACCCCAGTGTTTAAGTGATGCTGTTTTAGTGATGTTTTCCTTCTTGAACTATTTGTGGCCTTCCAGTCAAGAATCCAGTTGCATATTTTGTTTTCTATGCCTAGATTACAGATTAGATAGCAGTTGTTGTGGAATTACTGTACTGAAGGCAGAGCTGAAGTCAACGAACAGCATGCATACATAACAGTCTTTATTTTCCAGGTGGTCCAAGGTGTGATGAAGTGTTAAGGCTATGGCATCCTCAGTAGAGCGATTTGGCTTGTATGCAAATTGTATGGAATGAAATGTAGCAGGTAGGCAGGATATTATGTGATCCTTGACCATTTATTCAAAATACTTCATCACTACGGAGGTAAATGCAATTGGCCGATAATCATTTAATGATGCTGGAGATGGTTTATTGGGCAGGAGGCTGATGTCAGTGGTCTTAAAGCATTTGGGCACTTTTTCCTGGATGAGAGATATATTGAAAATGTCTGTGAAGACTGCTGCCAGCTGATCAGCACAGTTTTTAAATACCCTCCCTGGGATCATATCCGGACCAGCTGCTTTGCCCGGGTGAACCCTATGTAGGTTCCTGCATACCTCTTCCAAGCTGAGGCATACTGATGTGTCATTTGCACTGGTGGGTAGTCTATTTGGTGAGGTTCTATTTGATTCCTCAAATCCAGATGTTTAGCTTGTTTAAAAAGTGTGGTTTATCATCACATCATGATGTTTTGGCTCACTCTGCACAGCTGCCTGGGATCTTTCTGTTCAGTGAGGTGTCTGTATTTTTAGACTGCAGGCCCATTTTGCTACTTTCCCACCTTTGTTCAAGTTGGCCCTGGCCTTTTTCAAAGCGTCTCTGTCTCCAGACTTAAAGGCAGAAATACAAGCTCTCAGTAACTCATATACCTGACTGATGAGCCACAGTTTTTGGTTCTTTGCAGTCTTGTAAAATGTGTCAAGTAATTTGGTGACATAAGGGCAAAGGTTGCTGAATCATAAACACCCTAGATTCTCTGTTAGGGGGATGGACAGAAAAACTCTGTTCTGCTAGTTCCTTTTGTGTAGCTGCAGCCACAAGCATGGCATCAACAGGTACTCCCTTTCTCCAGTCTGCATGGTCTTTACAGGGGGGCAAGAATTTTATCTGGAGTTTTAGGTATTGGTTCAACAGTTTCCAGCTCTTTCCACACCCGCCGAGAGACTAAGTCAAGGAGCTCATCAGCTGGGGGATTCACCCAAGAAGTAGATGGGCCAGACCCAAAAGCCTCCAAGAACACCGATTCCTCCTGTGAAAGGGCTATCAGAAGACCAACCACTTTTTTTTTCAAGAGCTCCAGGATGTCTCCAAAGGAGATGTCATCAGGTGGTGATCTGAGGAACCCCTCCCCCTCATTAAAATCAGTGTCCTCTGTGACAGATTCCTGGGGACAATCTAAGTGCCTCCTCTTCCACGTCCTCTTTCGAGGGACTTCCTCAGTGTGGTGTTCTGGGGAAGTGCAAGAGGTGATAATGCCCTAATGGACTGGCTGGAGGCTTGCTCTGTTTGGCTGTCCCAGTGAAAGAGATGATCAAGGCTCAGAACACAGAACAGTATGAGGCAGGGATGTATGATACGAACAGAGTAGGGATATCTGCTCTCTAGTCATAGAGAAAATCTTCTCCACCTCAAAAGCAGAACGCCTACATGAAACAGAAGTTGACGGCTCTGAAGCTGGAATCCCTCAGATCATAGACTCCTGCAACCCCAACCACACTCCACCTGAGAAGAGAGTCAGAACTGAGGTATCCAGTGCCAAGGCTCAGAGGGGGAGAGATGATTCTGAAAGCTTCAGAGTCAACTACAAGACCCTGGATCTGGCGCTGATGCTTGGGCTCCGAGAGTCCTTCAGCATTATAACACCTGGTGCTGGTCAGCACTGGGAAACTATCAGAGTTGAAGAGCAAATATTGTTCAGATTTAAAGTAGACAAACCCAGGGATCTTAGATCCAATGGCTCCAAAACAGAAGAATGGATTGGAGAAGGACATATCAGAGGGGGAAATGGTAAGGCATTGGCTGTCAGTCCCAGAAAGGGTTGGAGCTGGGAGCATCCCCATCTGCATCTGTCTCCTGAAGAACTTTCTCATCATCCTGTCCATGTCTGCTTCTGAAAGGCGTCTGGAGGATAGAAGAGAGGATGTAGTGGAAAAAGGCCTACAATGCATTCAAGGCAACTGTTCTAGGAATGAAGAGGGGAGCCTGGATGAAATCAGATCCGAAGGTAGGGGTGGGGTATGGATACAAGGAGGCCTTGATTTTTGAGTTGTCAGCTCCAAGACTGATGGATCCAACTTATTTTGTATCTTAGCAGAGGGCTCCGATAAGGGAGCTGAAGTTGAGGAACAATCTGGAGACCTTTGCTGGCACTCCTTATCCTTAGTGTGTCAACTTTTGATTTCTCCGACTTATTTGAGGGGTTTGACCCCTAGCCGCAGAAGAAGAAAAAGATATAAAGAGTAAGAGACCCTACAGAACTAATTTCTTCTTGCAGTCAGTCAAAGTCCTACAATTAAATCCGGAACAAATAGCACAATCAAAATCAAGGTGAGCAAGATCCAAACAATACACACATTCCCTGTTGGCATCAGAATTTGGGATATTATGTCCACAGGAAACACACTTTTTAAATACAGAGGGCTTCTCCAACATCTCCAAACTGATACAGGCAACAAGCAACAAACACCAAAAAAATATAATGCTAGCAAAAGCTAAACAACCTATCTATTCTAACAGAAATGTTTTTTTTTTGTTTGTTTGTTTTAAAGAAGAAAAAGGGAGTACAGGAAAAAAAAGCTACCAACAATGGTAGACAAAGTACTCTAGAATACAAATGTATACTAGCAATGGTAATAGGAAAAGTACCAAAACACAGTAATTGACAATAAAAGGAAAAAGAACATTAGCTAAGATGCTAAAATATGGGAGGGAGGAAGAAGAAAGGTAATATATTAAAAGTAATTAACTCACAACATCAGTAAAAAAGGAAAAGTCAGAAGACCACCCAAAAAAATGCTCGAGAGCTAGAAATCCATGTCTGATACCTAATGGAGGCAAATGAGATCTGGGGTGCGTTAGGATAGTGGGGCATTATGGGTAAAGGGAGGAGCTTGAGAGTTCTAGGAATCTGATGATCTGGTAAAAGCTGCAGAGCCTCGGAAACGAACCCATCAGCTGAGGAAAGAATGAAAATGACAACATCAGATAGTATAATCTCCTTTGTCTGAGAAGTTTGGGAAGAAAACTGGTAGGTTAATTTGCTTCGGAGGCCAACTTAGGAAGAAAGTGCATACTGGTCCAGAGTGATACCCTATCTTTATAAAAACAGAAGTAGGAAGGTTTTCAAGACAAAGTTTGTAAATCAGAAATTTTCTTAGCTAAAGTAACAGTGCTAGGAAAATTGTTTTCCAAGACAAAAAACTTTAGTTGTGCTGAAGCTGCTGGTTTAAAGAGAGGTGTAGTTAAGGCCTGAAGCAGCACAGTAATATCTCAAGGAAGGACTGGACTTCTGATGGGGGGCTTAATCGAAAATTTCTAAGGCTCTTTTGAGGGAACCTTTCAAAGAAACAATAGAGGTTTGGTTTTCTCCCACGTGAAAAATTAATATAGCTGCTAACTGTACCTTAACTGTAAAAAAACTAGCACCTTCCTGAAATACCAATGCGAAAAAATATAAATTAGATGGTAATGGTGCTAAAAAGGATCTAAGGCTTTGGAGGAAGCCCAGACAGCAAATCTTTTTCCATTTGCTTGGTAAACTTTCCACATGTTCGGTTTCTGTGATGACAATAAAATCTGAATAACAGATGCCAAAAGCCTGGCACTCCTGGCCATCACTGGAATTGGAGGAACCATGCACTTAATCTCAGGGTTTTCACTTTTTGATGAGGCTGTCTGACTGGATGAGACAGAAGTTCTGGAAGAGGGCCCAGCACCCAGGAAAGGTGTTTCAGATGAGGCCAGAGGTTGGGAAAACAGACCTGCTGAGGCCAGAAGGGGACAATGAGAATAGCTGTCGCCTTGCATAGTATGGTTTTCTGTAGAAACTTGGTTATAAGAAGAATGGGTGGAAATGCATACAGGAGACTTGGGTGCCAGCTGTGGACTAGAGGATCCCTTGGATCAGGGCAAAGTAGCTGCTGCATGTGGTATTCAGACAAAAGGTGAAAAGGTTACAGCATGGTTGGCCCTAGTGACTATAAATCATAGTTGCCAGAGGCAGAGAAGGAGGCATTGAAAACCTCAGAGTCAACCCTGACCCTGATGCCTTGGCTCTGAGACCCTTCCAGACCCAAAAGAGCCGGAGTCAAAAGGGTGATGGAAACTGTAGGAGATTAAGCTGACCAAGCTCTCAACTTTGACAAAGACCAGTACTGGTTGCAACTCAGAATCATGGGCACCTGATCTGAAGGCTGTACAGGAGAAGGAGAGAACAATAATGAAGCTGTTGTGACCAGAAATAGAGTCCCTGGTTAGGTAGTTGCCAGGAGGACCAAAATCTGAATCTGTATCTGGAGAAACTTCGGCATAATCCTATTAACATCTGCTTCTAAAAGGCCCCCTAATGATTGAAAGGACCTAAATGAAGATGCCACTGACAGTGGTCTAGAGGATTGGTGGGGCGTCTGTCTTGTGAAATAGAAGAGCTAAGCACTAGCCGATTCTGGCAAAAAACTACAGGGTGGAGATGCAGATAGAATCCTAGGCTGGACTTGCCTTGCGCTAGGATCCAAGAGTCCACTGCTGGCTTTAATTCTATAGGTTACAGCTATGTTAACTGCTATGGTGGGGAACATGTATTGGTGTTTAGAAAGTTGGTTGTATATTGCAAGTATGGTTGTGTTAAATTTGAGTAAGGCATTTACTGAGCAAATATTGTTATATTATTCGATAATCTTTAAACAGTGTGTGCTACCAGTGTAGTAACCTAGGCTGTAGTACTTGTTTCTTTTATTCCATCACAACAGGGATATTGCTCCTTAGACTGCTAAGGCCACATCCTCATGGAAGCCTCATTTTTCAATGGCTGAGAATGAGGTGATATTACATTCCCTCTGTCTCCATGGTGGATGGCTCTTTGATACACCTCAGAAGGGCCCTTCCGTGAATGTGTCTAGTGGCAGGTGGTTGAGGATTTAAATGTTGTTGGTTGCCAGTGCTGCATGTATGAAATGGTCTAACACAATGGTCTAACACAGGGTCATTCATATGTTTTTTTTTTTTTACTGGCTGAATGTCAGAACAGAACCAGTGGCACAGGAGTGGAGGGCTACTGTAGGTGGGCCATCTACTGAGCCACCACTTACTGAGAGCAGAAGTCCCTGTCATCATTCGAGGTTATGATGTTGGATGCTGGAACATTGATGGACAGGCCCCAGATGATTTCCACTAGTGATGTCCCAAATATGCATTCAAATATTTTTACATTCACCTTAGCAGTTGAATCACATGAAGGCTTATACTACTTCTCGTACCTTCTTCTAAGTATATCTGGCATTGAGGCGCAATGACCACTTGCACATGGCATGGGCATACTTACATGTATGCTTAGTACTCAATGAGATTATAGTACTTGAATGTGTGGTTGTGATATTTGGGCATAAGCAATATATTTTTTTTTATTGTTTTTTGTTATTGTTGTTTTTCTTTAGTGTATTCACAGGAGAAGCATTGTCTGGCACCAGTACTTTTGTGAGGCTTCCTTGAGGTGGTGCCATACTCAGTCTTACGTGTCATATCCCCATTTTAAAATGGGATAAGGTATACATAATCCATATACGGATAAGGTATACATACTAAATCTAGAGTACTTGATAATAGTTTTCAATCTTACTCACAAACACTTTCTAATCTACAATGCATGTACTGTACCTGTATACTATGTATGTATTCTACCTATGTTCCAAATTTAAGCTGTACACCACAAATCTATTAATTACATTTATTTTTAAATTAATATTTTTTTGTTTGTTCTCTCCACTTTAACTGTTGATGTGCCGCATACCACTGTAAAAACATGTCTTTTGTAATCTGTGTGTATACTGATCATGTCTAAATAACTAAATGTATCTGTAATTTTTCTTTGTGGAGCTTTTCTCCCTGGGCCTCTGCAGAAAAAGGGCCTTTTCGGCTCAGTCAGACACCCCCAGTTAACAAATGTAAAATAAAATAAATAAATAAAAATTGTAATGGAATAAAAAATGGATATTACAACCCAGGTTACCACACTGGTAATACACACACTTTAACAGTTATGGGATAATATAGCAATGCAAAATCAGTGAACTGCATACACAGTTCTAACACAAACATACCTGCACTCTAAAAAAAATACAAACAGTTTGTACACCAATCCCAGTTCCCCACCACAGCACTTAACAAAGGTGTAATCTATACAAATACAACCAGCAATGTGAATTTTTCCTACACCCCCCCAAACAACAAAAAAAAAAAAAGGAAAGGAAAGAAAAGTTACATTAAATTTCACTTACCATAACAGTAGATGCTCAAATTCTTTAATAAATTAATATTAATTATCATTAATTAATTAAATTAAGGCAGTAGCCTTTAGGCTATATGGATTGTTCTGCTGCCCAGGAAACAACAACTGTACAACTTCAGAAAGACCCCCCCCCCAACACAAACATCCTCACTCTGCTGACTGGCTAGCCCCAAGGAGAGTAATCAAAAGTCAAGCTAAATATTTCTCCAGGACTTTCTTTCCAATACTGTGAGAGAGGGGGGGGGGGTGGAGAGAGAGAGGGAGAAAGACAGCAAAAGTAGGGAGATAGAGGGGGGGGTATGGACAAATATAAATAAAAAATAATAACAAAGAAAGATGTAAAGTAGAAACACATATAAGTTTACTTTATATCCGAGAGATAACGATATACAAAAGTAGGGAGATAGAGGGGGGTATGGACAAATATAAATACAAAATAAAATAATAAGAAAGAAACATGTAAAGTCGAAACACATATAAGTTTACTTTATATGCCAGCGATAACGATATACAAAAGTAGGGAGATAGAGGGGGTATGGCTGCTGCAGCACTAAGGAATTTGAATATCTGTATTAGGGAACCTACAAAGTACACTAGTGTACTATTTTCATCATTCCCACTACTGCAATGGCCTTTAGACTATATGGGATGATTAGCAAAACTTACCCAGTCTGGAAGTGGGGATTGGGATCCAGGAGCCGCTGAAGAATGTTTGTAGTAAAGCTTGCCCTGTACCTTAAAAAGGAATCCAGTTTGTAGTGCTTTGTAAAGTATGTATGAAGGGCCATGCAGATGCCTCTAGAATGTTTCTAGAGTCCACCTCCTTCCAGTATGCCATCAAAGAAGACAAGGCTCCAATAGAATGTGCACTGATACTGTCTGGAATCGATATGCCATGGTGAAAATAAAAAGGAATAACTGAGGAATATCACTTTGGAACTGTCTGTTTAGACACAGAAGGTCCAGTTTTATCCCTTGACAAGAAATAAAGAACTGATCAGCTTTTCTAAAGGATTGGGTTCTGTCAAGATAGTACGTGAGCTGCCTATTCACATCCAGAGTATGAAGAATCTTTTCTCCCTGTTTTTTTAGGTTTTGGGTAGAAAACTGGGAGACTGACAGCTGGATTCAAAATAAACTCTAAAACCACTTTGGGCATAAAAGAGGAGTTTGTTCTTAATGTGGTCCTATCTCCGTGGAATACAAGATAAGGGTCAAACACCATGAGAGCTTGCAACTCAGATACTCTTCTTGCAGATGTCATAGGTTCATAGGATGATACTACGCTACTGGCTCAGAGGCCCTTATAAGACTAGCCAAGAATTTCACCCATGTTCCCTCAAAATTAGTACCTGTTTCCCCTGTCCAGCAGGGACACAGGTGGGATCCCAGGGGTATATTTTCTGTTTCCCATCCAGTCATCCAGGTTCCTCTTAAAGAGGGCTAGAGAGATACTCTGCTTGACATGGAGAGGGAGTCTATTCCACAGACAGGGGAGTCTTTGGGACACAAATCTATCCTGCCAACAAGTTCTATTAATGTCACAGACCAGGTTAAGGCCTTGCGTGCGGGTTGTATGAGTGGTGTTTGTCTTACAGATATGCAGCAACTCCATCAAGGCTGGTTCTGAAATGGCCTTGTATGCCAGACACAGGTCACCTCTGAGCAGTGTGTATGAGATTGAGTAGAGGGATGGGGCTTTTAGCCCATCTGTATAGCATAGGTGTTTGAGACCTCAGATTTTCCTGGTCAGGAACCTCTATGGTTTCTCCAACTGCTGCATGTGCTTGGGAAGGTACATGCCGAAGGGGGCATTGTACTTGATAATGGGTATGATAACGGAGGATTACATGAATGTTATGACCTCCTTGTTCCTGAATGACATACCCTTATTTATGAGGTGGGCCATGTAGAAAGCCTTCCATACAATGGAGGCAACGTGGTGGTCAAAAGTCAGGTTGCTATCAACCTGGGTGCCCAAGTCCATCACGACTGATTGCATGCTTAGTACGTTGTTATTAATGTGATAATTAGTGGAGATGACATTTTCCCCAAAGGGGATAATGATGCATTTCTTGGCATTCAGTTTGAGGCCATGCTTCTATCACCAGTCATTAGTTTGGGTAAGGTCCTCTTGGAGGATGTTCACATCACTAGGGGAATTTAAGACAGCACTTAACTTGCAGTCATCTGCAAACTTGGTCAGGCACAGACCACTGGTTTTGGCTTGCACCTAAGAAAAGTATATCCCAAATAGTAAAGGACCCAAGACCAATCCTTGGGGTACACCGTTCGTTACGGGTCTATCACTAGAGGTGGCTTCCCTACTTGACTGAGTGGGTTCTATCAGTGAGCCAGTTAACTACCCATCTCATAACATACGGGTTGATGTCTAGCTGGGAGAGTTTATCCATTATGCCCAGGTGGGGAATAATGTCAATGGCTTTGGCTAGGTCAAGGTAAGTGTTGTGCACCATCTTCCCCTTGTCCATGGCTTTGGTGACTGTTTCAAAGAAGTCGACCAAGTTTAATAGGCATGATCTCCCTTTGACAAAACCAAACTGTGTGGAGTCAAGCGTATGGAGGTTGCCAATGTCCTTGTTTATAAGGTCCATGATAATGCATTCCATGGCCTTGCAAATCAGGTTAGTTAGGCTGATGGGCCTATAATTGCCTGGATCAGTGGATGCTCCACCTTCGTGTAGAGGGATGACAGTGGCTGTCCTCCATTTAGCTGGGATGAAGCCAGTGCTCAGGCTTTGGTTGAATAGGGTGTCTAATGGAGCTGAGAGCTCAGGCCTGAGTTCATGCAGGATACAGTCAGGGATGTTATCGGGTCCCATGGAGACTGCATTTTTTTGCCTTTGAGAGGACATTAAGGACCTGCTCCCTGGTAATGAAGGGAGGGGGGCAGGTGCTGGGGATGTCCTGGTTTACTGATGGGGGGAATGGGGGGGGTGAAGTTTTCACTGAACCTGTCTACCAGCAGGTTGGTTGTATTTATGGTGTCTGTGTATGTGGTGTTATTGACCACCACTTCAGAGCAGATTTGGGTGTTGCTTTTGAGATTGCGGACATATGTGAAGAAGGCCTTGTGATTGTCCTTGGTGGATGTGGCCAATTTGGACTCAAGACTTCAGATACTACTATATCTTACTCGTGGAGTTTTGCCAGGAGTATCATGAGAATCATAGCTGCCATGAGACCCAAAATCCTGAGATATTCCATTGCAGAGACTGAAGTCTGAGGGGACAGCTCTTGTAATAGACTAGATACAGCTTGATTTTTTCCTGTTGAAGTAATGTTCTTTGAAGTGAGGCGTCTAACCCCAAAATATGATCCTGTGTGATGGAGTCAAAAAAGATTTTTGAATGCTCCCTGACACTAAGAAAAAGATTCTGCAAAGATATGAAGTCATTGAAGTATGGGAAAATGTGGATACCTGTAGTCTGCAATGAGCTATAAATAAAAGTTACGCACTCACCATAACAACAGATCTGTGTTACCTGCTTCTGTCCTTCTTCAACATATGGGGTCTTGGACTCGGATCCGACCTCTGCTATCCTCAAGCTTTGGATCCACAGCTCAGGTTCCTAACCCTACCCACAGTCCTTTGTGTAAGGTATGAGCTACCTCAGATCAAGTTTGCCATTAATAAAAGAGAGAATTTTAAAAATGATAAAGGTGTCAGTAGATAAATAACTTATGTAACCTTAGTACTGCATGACTAATAAGGAGAATGAAAAAGAGAAAAAACATGACCTTCAGCAGCCAAGGTGAGGTCAACAAAAAACATCTCATAATGGAAATATAATGAGAGAAAAACTACGAAGGGAATGGTGGGAGGGTAGATGAGGGTGGACAGAAACAGACAATACAGATTTATCATTATGTTGCGTGCATAGCATTCATATTGGATGTTGTCTTTTGCATCCATTGCTCAATATATGGGATAGAGTCCCCAGCTACTTTCTCACTTGGAAGGCCTTACTGAAAGATATTCTGGAGCACAGTTGAACCAAAAGAGGCTCCAAATTTGGATGACATATTTAAATTATACTGTGAAATGAAAGTATATGCCTTTGACCAGGTAGCTGCAGCACATATTTTATTAATTAGAACACTATAGAAAAAAGCTGTAGACAAAGCCACGATCTGGTGGGATGAGCCTTTGGAGTCAATGGGAGTGGCAGCCGTCCATCTTGATAAATGAAAGAAATGCACTGTGATAACCACCAAGTAAGTGTGACTTTGGACACTGATTTTCCCAGCCTAGCTAAAGAAAAGGAGACAAATAACTGATCAGATTTCCTAAAAGGTTTATCTGATGTAAATAAAAATGCAACTGATGATGGACATCAAGTACAAGGTATAGTCACCTTTATTCGAAAATGTGGGTAAGAACATTGGAAGATTAATGAACTGATTTATGGGCAATTCAGAAGCCACCAGAGGCAGAACAGTTAAGTAAAGGATACCCACACCTCCAGGTTAGTGGCAACGCACGAAGCTTCGGAAACCATCCAGGTGCAACTAACCATAGGCAAAACTGCTCTACAAATTGTAGCATGCTACAGGCCACCCTCTCAAACTCAGGAACCCCACACAGCCTTCCTGAAGACACTGGAGGGTATAAATGTATCTCCAAACACCATCATATTGGGTGACTTCAACTACCCGAATATAGACTGGGAACATTACTCAAGCCCTAACTTTCTAGCCCAACGGTTCCTGGAGTTCATAAATTCAAATGCCATGGAACAGCTAGTCACTGTTCCCACGAGAGGAGAAAATATACTAGATCTCATTATCACAAACATGGGGACAAAATGCTCCACACCTGAAGTATATCCCTCATTGGTGAGATCTGATCATAAACTAATCTCACTGGAAATCCACATCCCGCCCCCACCCCAAACAAAAAGACCACAGTGAATAACTTCTCTAAAGCAAACTTCACACTACTCAAGACTGGTGTGGTATCCTTCAAGGCCCCTGAGCCAGTGGAAACCACAACCCAAGCTGTGGAAGCCCTTACAAATGCCTTCTATGAACACCTCCAGGACTGCATGGATCAGGCAATCCCAAATAAAACCAAGACCCTTTCCACAAAGGGCAACGTCCAGGCTGGTGGACCCCAGCCATTAACAAACTTTACAATAAGAGGAGAAAGCTATTACATGATAGAACAAAATCCATAAAAGGGAAGTCACCCTGATCATTATTAGTAAAAAATACAAGCACTCATAAAATCAACTAAGGCCAATTTTGAGAGAAAAATTGCCATGGATTCAAAGGACAATCATAAGGCCTTTTTCAGCTATGTTAGGAACCTGGGTGGAAACTCCCAGATATGCTCAGAATTAGTCCAAAATAATACAAAAATCACTGAACCCACAGACATTGCCAACATACTGGCAGACAGGTTCAGTGCAAACTTCACCCCCCTCCCCTAAAGGAGAGATAACTATCCCAGCAGAGTGTAGCCTCCCAGACATCTCAAATGCGCAGGTGAAAGCTGCTCTCTCTAAAGCTAAAAACACAGCATCAATGGGACCGGACAGTGTCCCCGGCTGTGTGCTACACGAGCTAAATGAGGAATTAAACCTGCACATAAGGCAGCTGTTTAATCTCAGCCTTACCACAGGATACGTGCCCAAGGAGTGGCGTACGACAACTGTGGTCCCACTCCACAAAGGCGGTGCCTCTACGGACCCTGGTAATTACCGCCCCATAAGCTTAACAAGTCTAGTCTGCAAAGCTATGGAGAGGATCATAATGGAGCTCATAAACAAAGATATAGGGGACTTGGAGACATTGGACTCGACCCAGTTTGGCTTTGTCAAGGGCAGATCATGCCTTTTGAACTTGGTCGACTTCTTCGAAACAGTCACCAAGGCCATTGATGAGGGAAAGGCAGTCCATACAGCCTACCTTGACCTTGCAAAGGCCTTCGACACAATACCCCACTCGGGTATTGTAGAAAAACTTACCAGCTTAAATGTAAACCCATATGTCACAAGATGGGTTGCAAACTGGCTTAAGGACAGAACCCACAGGGTTAGAGTTGCTGGCGCTATGTCAGACTCCAAGCCGGTCACAAGCGGTGTCCCACAGGGCTCGGTCCTTAGCCCCCTATTGTTCGGCATCTACTTCTCAGAAGTACAGGCCAACATGGGAGGACTTTGGCTGACAAAGTTTGCAGGCGACTGCAAACTGGGCCATAGTGGAAAGTGCATCGGACACGGATATCCTTCAGAAGAGACTCACGGAAACAGATAGCTGGTGCCAGAGCCATGGCCTGAAGTTAAACGCCAAAAAATGTATAGTCATACCCTTCGGGAAAAACAAGGTAACCCCAAGCTACCATATAGGTGGCAATCCACTAAGCACAGAAGAGGTTATCAGGGACCTGGGGACCCAGGCTGACAGTGGCCTTTCTTTTGACACTCACGTTGCTAAAGTGGTTAGAAAGACCTTCTACATTGCCCACCTGATCATGAAGGGATTCACATCCAGATCTAGTGAGGTCATTGTTCCCCTGTACTCTTCACTTATCAGACCAATGATCGAGTAAATTGCCCCATTCGGGATGTATCGCACCCGACATCTGCAGCAATTGGAGAGACCCCAAAAGTTCCTCACCAAAAGGATAAAGGGACTCCAAAATCTGTCATATGCTGCCAGATTGAAGAAACTCCAGCTCTATTCAGTTGCATACCGTCTGCTCAGAGGTGACATGTGCCTGACATACAAGGCCATGTCCAACCCGGAATTAATGGACATGCTCCACCTCAAAAAATCCAAATCCACCAAAACCACTAGAGCAAGTGACTTAAACCTTAGCACGGATATAAATAGGATGTGCTGGAGGGATAGATTTATCACTAAGAGACTCCCTATGCTGTGGAATAAAATCCCGGTCCATGTGAGGCAGAGCACCTCGCTGGCTCTGTTCAAGAGAAATCTTGACCTGTGGATGGGAGATTGTAGGTTTATCCCGGGAATCATCTCTGTGTCACTACTGGACAGAGGCACAACAAACTAATGGGCACAGTATTTTTTCATATAAGGGGTGGCGTAAGCCACAAAAATTTGGGCTAGGCTTATAAATGCCTTAGGGCAGATAGCCTAGTATAAACCTATGAACCTATGAAAGACACACTGTCCTTTTGAAAAATTAGGTAGGGATGCTTTGAAGATAGGGGTTGTAGCTCAGAAATTTCCCTTGCAGAAGTGACAGCCTCCAGAAATAGCGTCTTCTGTGATAAAAAATGTAGGTCAGCATTAGCAGCAGATTCAAATGGGGCCCAGTCAAAGCCTGTAGCACAATATTAAAATCCCATGTATGGACTGATTCTCTGAGTGGAGGGCATAGTAAAAAGGTACCTCTAAGGAAGGCCTTGGGTAATATGGGAGATGCAGTCGGTGTATGGTTTCTACTCATATAAAAGGAAGATATAGCAGCTAGCTGTACTTTGAAATACATGGTTCTACTTTGGAAGAGATGTGTGAGAAAGTCCAAAATTGCTAAAAGAGGGGCTGTGAAATGATCAATATTCATTTCAATGGCCTAAATTGAAAACCTTTTCCATTTGCTCTTATAAACCTTCTGAAGGCTTTTTTTTAAAGACAAAATGAAAACAACTGAAGATGAAAACTGGGACTGCTGAGCCATCACTGGAACTGAAGAAACCATGCAGTCATTTTGAGGGACTGGATGTTTGGGTGAGGAGACCCCAACAGGTGAGTCAGAAAATCTGGAAGGGTGAACTAGATGAGGTTGAGGCTAATAAGGGGCAATGAGGATGACCATGACCCTTACTGAAGATGCTTTCTGTAGAAACTGAGATTAGGGGCATCAGAGGAAAAAAACAAAGGAGACCCAGGGGCCAAGGGTCCATTACAGTAGCCCTGGGTGATGCCCCCTCTCAGGGAATTAGAGCTAAGAACTTGGTGTTATGGGGAGAGGCAAAGAGGTAACTATAAGAGCAGCCCCATTGCCAAAAACCCACTCTGCTACTAAGCAATTGAGGGACCACTCATGAGGGAGCAGAAGGAATCTGTTCAATCTGCCTGCAAGAATACTGGATCTCCCCGGGATATGCATTGCTGTTTCAAAGTGACAAGAGGATATTGCCCACTGCCACACTCTTATAACTTCTTGACACAAGGGGTAAGATCTGGTTCCTTCCTGCTGATGTACCAGACCACTGCCATGTTCTATCTCTGAATAGATATCACACCTGAAGGGAGAGAGTCCTGAAAGACCTGCAATGCTAGGAGGACTGCTCTAATCTCCAATATATTGATGTGAAGACTGGCCTCTGTTTGGGACCATGTGACTGGGACTGTTCTTCCCAAATAATGTTCCACCCACCCCATTTGGGAAGTATTTGTGGTTATTGTGGCTTGGGGGAAAGAGAGAATTAAAGGAAATCCCTGTAGAAGATGCAGAGGTTGTAGCCACCACTGTATGTAGTTCATCAAAAGTTCAATAGAATCACTAGAAAAGACATAGGTTGACGTCTGCTTGACCACTGAACCACCAGAGTCCATTGAAGAACTTGCACAAAGAATCTGGCTAGTGACACTAATGTGATGGAGGCTGCCATAGAGTTTAGACACGAAGAAATAGTCTTGTTGGTGGCTTCTAGTGAGACTGAACTTCTCTGGCTCATTGGTGAAGGGAGTGATTCTTGTTTGAGGGAGTTTTGCTACTTGATGCCTTGTGTCCAAGAGTGCTCTGATGAATTCCAGACTGGACTGGTGGTAGCCTGGACTCTTCTATCATCACCCCCCCCTTAACCATTTTGCACATGGAGTCGGGGTGTCATGTTAACAGTTGACATCTCTCTTGATTCAATGCCACACTCCTGCCTTCTTCGACACTCATGCCTGACTATCGCAGATCTCTCACACAATCCATCTACCTCTTTGCTGGGTGCCCTAACTTCCTCTTGCTTTCTTCCCATCTGTCCCAAATTTTCTTCACCAGATTGTCTTCTGCTTTTCTGCATGTGTGCCCAAACCACCATAATCTATTCTCTTTGATGTTTTCTGCAATTGGAACTACTTTAGCTTCTGCTGTTATCTCCTCATTTATTTACCTGTACCACAGTGTGCATCCTACCACTCATCTCAGGCATTTCATTTTCATCACCTCTAGCTTCCTCATCTGCTCTGTTTTACTGCCCAGGTTTCTGTACCATACAGTAGTACTGGTTGCACCACTGTTTTGTACACCTTACTTTTCAGCTTCTTTGGTATTCTTCTGCCATACACTACACCTGACATTCTATGACAGCTGGCTTCAGCCCCTCTGATTATAGCTTTCAACTCTTCATTCAGACTCCCCTTCTCCTCACCCACCCCTAATTGAAGCTGTTAACCTGTTCCATGGTCTTCCCTTCTATCTCAGTTCTCAGCTTCTTTTGATTTCCTCAGTTTGCTGATATTACCATTGTCTTATCTGTACTCACTTTCATTCTATGTCCTTTCAGTTTTGCATTCCATTCCCTTATCCTCTGCTGACATTCTTGCTCAGAGTCTACCTGTAATGCCACATCATCTGTATAAAGCAACTTAGGTTCATAGGTAAGTACTAGGCTATCTGCCCAAAGGCATTAAAAACCTAGCCGGAATTGTGTTGGCTTTCACTGCCCCCTTAGATTAGTTCCCTGTGCCTCTATCCAGCAGAGCCACTGAAGTGATCCCCGGAGTAAGCTTTCTATTTCCCATCCACTCGTCAAGGTTTCTCTTGAAGAGTGTTAGCGAGGAGCTCTGCCTAATGTAGATTGAAATCTTGTTCCAGAGCATAGGAAGTCTCTGGGACAGGAATCTATCCCTCCAGCATGTCCTATTTATTGTTGTGGTGAGGTTTAGATCCCTAGAAAATGTGGCTCGAGGGGATATGGTTTTCTTTAGGTGGAGCATGTCCATCAATTCTGGCTAGGGCATGGCCTTGTATGTCAGGCATAGATCACCTCTGAGTAGGCGGTATGCAACCGAGTACAGCTGGAGTTTCTTCAGTCGAGCTGCATAGGGCATCTGCTTGAGGCCAGTGATCCTCTTGGTGAGGTACTTTTGTGGTCTTTCCAGCTGTTGCAGGTGTCTTGTAAGGTACATCCCACATGGGATATTATACTCTATGATGGGTCTGATGAGTGATGCGTAGAGGGGCACAATGACCTCTTTTGATCTGGATGCAAACCCTTTTGCGATTAGGTGGGCCACATAGAAGGATTTTCTAACCAGTTTGGCAATGGGATTATCAAAGGAGAGAATACTGCCTACTTGGGTCCCCAGATTCCTTATTACATCTTCTGCATTTAGGGGGCTATCACCTATGTGGTAGTTTGTGGGTACTTTGTTTTTTTCCATAGAGGATGACTATGCACTTTTTGGTATTTAGCTTGCGGTCATGGTTTTGACTCCAGGTATTTGTCTCAGTGAGACCCTTTTGGAGGATGTCTGTGTCAGCCAGAGAGTCAATTATAGCCCCTAGTTTGCAGTCGTCTGCGAACTTGGTCAGCCATAGACCTCCTGTGCTTGCCTGTACCTCTGAGAAGTATATGACGAACAGGGGGGGTCCTAGGACTGAGCCCTGGGGAATGCCACTTGTAACCGGTTTAGAGTCAGACCTAGCTCCTGCAACACTTACCATGTGGGTTCTGTCTGCGAGCCAGTTGACAACCCATCTCGTGACAAAGGGGTATATGTTCAGGCTGGTGAGCTTGTCTATAATACCAGAATGGGAAGTGGTGTCGAAGGCCTTTGCGAGGTCTAGGTATGCCGTGTGAACCACCTTTCCTTCGTCTATAGCCTTGGTAACTGTCTCAAAGAAGTCCCCAGGTTTAAGAGGCATGATCTGCCCTTAACAAAGCCGAACTGGGTAGGGTCCAGTGTTTGGAGGTTCCCAATGTCTGTATTAATGAGATCCATGATGATGCGCTTCATAGCCTTGCAGACCAAGCTAGTCAGGCTTATAGGGTGATAGTTCCCTGGGTCTGTTGTGGCTCCACCTTTGTGGAGTGGAATAACTGTCGCTGTGCGCCACTCTATGGGCACGTAGCCTGTGGAGAGGTTGAGTCTGAACAGTGTGTTTAGGTGAGGGATTAGTTCATCTTTGAGCTCATGTAGGACGCAGCCTGGGACACTGTCTGGTCCCACTGATGCTGTGTTTTTCACTTTGGAGAGGGATGTTTTAACCTGAGTGTCGGTAATTTCAGGGGGACTACATTCTTCGGGTATGGTTATGGGCCCTTTTGGGAGTGAGAGGGGGGTAAAGTTTGCACTGAACCTGTCTGCCAGGATATTGCCGATATTGGTCGGTTCAGTGTATTTTGTGCCATTCTGCACTAACTCTGAGCAGATCTGAGAATTCTCGACATAGCTAAAGAATGCCTTGCGGTTATCTTTGGAGTCCTTGGCAATTTTTCTTTCGAAGCTAGCCTTGGATGATTTTATGAGAGATCGTAGTTTCTTGCTGATACTGATCAGGGATGTCTTACCTTCTTGGGATTTTACTCTTTTCCGTACTAGTTTCTTCCTTCTGTTGTATAGCTTGTTTATGGCAGGGGTCCACCAGACTGGTTTCCTTTTCTTGGATGAGTGAGTCTTGGTTTTGCTTGGGCTAGCACAATCCATGCATTGTTGTAGGTGCCCGTAGAGTGCATTAGTAAAGGATTTTGCAGCTTGGGCAGCGTTATCCTTTAGCATGGGGACTTTGAAACTTTCCACTTTGGTCTTAAGTAATGTGAAGTTTGCTTTTGAAAAGTTTTTCATGGTGGTTTCTTTGACCGGGGGTGGGGGCAGAATGTGGATATCCAGAGTGATTAGTTTATGGTCAGATTTAACCAGCGAGGGGTTGACCTCCGGTGTGGAACACCAGTCGCCCATGTTGGTGATGACCACGTCCAATACGTTGTCACCTCTGGTGGGAGTGTTGACCAGTTGATCCATGGCGTTTGAGTTTATAAATTCTAGGAAATATTGGGCAAGGGAATCAGTACTTGAGTAGTTCTCCCAATTAATGTTTGGGTAATTGAAATCACCCAATATCAGGGTGTTTGGTAGGACCTTTATGTTTCCCAGTGTTTCCAGAAATGCAGAATGGGGGTCCTAGGACATGGTGGGTGATCTGTAGCAAACTACAATTTGAATTGCAGTTTTGCCCATTGTTAGTTGCACTTGGATGATCTCTGAAGCATTGTGCTGTGCTGCCACTAACCTGGAGGTGTGGGTATCCTTGATGAATATGGATATGCCCCTGCCTTTTGTATTTCGATCCGGGTTTTGTGGCCAAAATGTATGGCATGAGGTATAGCATGGTAGTGCTGGGGTGCTCCCTGGTGCCTTAAACCAGGTTTCTGTTACTGCACATATATCGATTTTCTCCATACTAAGGAGTGCCACAGGTGCGAGCATTTTGAGGTTTAGACTTCTGGCATTGAGCAGCATTACCAGTTTTTTGTTACTTGTGCTATTTACGGCGGTGAGTTTGTCTTTTGAGCCTTGCCTAAAAAAGGCACTAAGGGGGTGGCAAGAGCCTTGGCCAGTATTCGAAAGCCTAAGGGTGACAGGTGCAAGCCGTCTCTAGCAAAGCAGTGTGGCTTGTCGAGCATGTCATCCCAGGCTGACAGACACTGGATCCCCTTTGAATGACACTAGAAGCTTAGCCAATTGTTGAAATTGATAATTTTTTCTTTATACTGTGGTATCATTCTTGGTGAAGGCAGGATGCTACTCATGGTGAGGGTCATACCGGCCTGGGCTATGTGATCAGACAGCTCTTCCATGACTCTTTTCATGTAGTCCAGGGAGGTACGGCTCAGGTCATTCACACCAACATGGACAATGACAGAGTCGTATTTGTACTTGTTCTGGAGTGACCTGAGTGCTTGTGCTACATGGCGGATCCTGGCTCCCGACAGGCAGCTAAAAGTAACCTTCTACTTGTTTAGCCTAGTGAGTGAGACATCAGTGTGCCTGACTATAGAGTCACATATTACTAGTGTGTCGGGTATGTTATTTTGCCTTAAGGGCTGTGATTGCGTGGCACACTGGTTTTGTGAAGTATGTGTTTCATGGTTTGTGTTGGGATGGGGGGGTGGAGGTTGCTTGGGTGTCTGCTTTGGAGGTCTCTGTTGCTTTTGCAGATTTTTATTTACAGCCTCTGAGTATGTTGTCGTGTATTTATGTGTGTTTTTCTCAGTGCTGGTTTCATAGGTCTATGTGAGACTGGTGGTGTGATGCAAGTAGTTCCCTTCTCCTCTTGACTGTCTGGTCCAGTCTTGGGTTGAGAGAGCTTAGCCTCCAGTTTGGCTGTATAATTGCATCTCTCACATGTATTAGTGTTTGGTGGTAGGAGGAGAGGGTTGTCTGTGTACATGAGGCAGTTGTAACATTGCCTCAAAATGTCCAGATTCTCCAGTTGGACCGGAGAGTACACCTGAAACTGCCCTTTGGACATGCCTGGATAGGTACAGTGAACTGTTTTACTGATTGGCTGGTAAGATCGAATAGATAGCCTTGTCCTTCTCTACAGTATAGGAGGGTCTAGTGCTAAGGTTTATTAGTGCTTGCTATGAGTTTTGAGCAAGTGCCAGGCTGAGAAGTGAATGGTTTGAGTGCTTAAGTTAAAAGTTTGTTTAGTTCCAAGGGAAAAATTGAAGAGTAGACTTTGTGGAGCCGGGAATACATATACCCTAGGTAACTGGCGGTGCCCAGCGCACAAAACCGCGCA
Source organism: Protopterus annectens (assembly GCF_019279795.1). Lineage (NCBI taxonomy): Eukaryota > Metazoa > Chordata > Ceratodontiformes > Protopteridae > Protopterus > Protopterus annectens. The sequence goes on along the minus strand of NC_056726.1, from coordinate 97,861,388 downwards.
AATACAGGTTTTATAACAGGGAGATGAAAGAGATAGAAATTAGCCCAAAATAGCCAATAAACTACTAATTTCTGGGCAGAAACCACTCCTCTAGGGACAGATAAGCTGCTCAAAGCTCCCCTCTCGCACAGGTGAACAGAAAAACTTCCTTCTATCCAAGTAAACTATGGGCAAACACAGAAACGTGTAACACAGCCCTGAATTCAGCACAAACCTGACAACTGGACTATACTAGCTTAGAAAAGGTGGAAAAACAAGTATATTTTTTTGTTTTTTTCAGAAAATAAAGCAGATACAATAAAAAAAAAAAAGACTTGAAATGGCTATCACACTGAGTGTGTAGCCTACAACAGTTAAACAGGTAATTTAAACACAAAAATGACTTTGTTAAAGTGCAGGCAGTAAAATAAGTAAATTATGTAGCTGAAACAAGCTTTTTAAATCACAGAACCTCTAAAAAAAAATCCGCGTTTGAGGCTTAATTAGCTAAAGGCAGCAAGAAAATGCAGAAAAATGATACTTAATCACTCCAAAGTCTCTCTTTTGTCTCTCTGCTGCTGTAGAACTCTGCAGGGCACAAGGCAGGAGCTTGATGAGCTGTATACAAATGCAAAAACCTCACAAATGCGGGTTTTACAGCAGGGAAATGAAAGAGAGAGAAATTATCCCAAAATGGCCAATAAACTACTAATTTCTGGGCAGAAACCACTCCTCCAGGGACAGATAGGCTGCTCAAAGCTCCCCTCTCTCACAGGTGAACAGAGAAACTTCCTTCTATCCAAGTAAGGTATGGGCAAACACAGAAACTTGTAACACAGCCCTGAATTCAGCATTAACCTGACAATTGGACTACACTAGACTAGAAATGCAGGAAAACAAGTATATATTTTTTTCAGAAAAGAGATACAATCAAAAAACACTTTAGATGCACAGAAATGGCTATCACACTTGAGTGTGTAGCCTACAACAGTTAAACAGGTAATTTAAACACAAAAACAACTTTGTTAATGTGCAGGCAGTAAAATAAGTACAATATGTAGCTGAAACAAGCTTTTTAAATCACAGAAACTCTAAAAAAAATCTGCGTTTTAGGCGGAATTAGCTAAAAGCAGCAATAAAATGCAGAAAAATTATACTTAATCACTCCAGAGTCTCTCTTTTGTCTCTCTGCTGCTGTAGAACTCTGCAGGGCACCAGGCAGGAGCTTGCTGAGCTGTATACAAGCGTTGTTGATTTGTCCCCGCCGACCTGTTTGCTAATGTAATCAATCACCTGTATGAATAGCAGTGGACTGACAGCTGAACCCTGATGCACACCCACTCCCACTGGCAACCCCTCTGTGAGACCGAACATTGTTCGTACTTGAGTCATTGGGTCCTTGTACATAGCCTGCACTAATTCTAGCAATGTTTCTGGAACTTTGAACCACCACAGGACTGCCCAAAATCAGCTTTCTTGGGACCTTGTCATATGCTTTCTCCAAGTCTAGGAATGCACAAGTGGACTCTTTCCTCATCTCTAGCTTCTTCTCAACTATCTGTCTCACTGCAAACATTGGTTCAGTTGTGCTGTAACCTGATCTTAATTCTACTAATCTGTGCATCCATTTATTAATGACCCTCTCCAGAACTTTCATGCAATGTGACAAGAGTTTGATACCTCTGTACTGCCCACAGTTGTGAATGTCCCCTTTGTTCTTGTACATTGACACAAATATCTTATTCTTTAGTCATCTGGGATACACCTTTCTCTCCACACTGCTATGAGTACCCTCAAGAGCCATTTCTCCCCTATCTCACCTAATATATTTATCATATCTGCTGTGACCTCATCTGAGCTTGCTGCTTTCCCTGACTTCATTTTCCTTAGTGGTGTTCTTACTACTTCTGCAGTGGGCTCCTCTTCTTTTTTTTTTTTCATTGTAGGCTGTGTCGGGGAAGTACAGCTTCTGTGCGATTTTCTTCTTTCAGAAGCTGCTGGAAGTACTGCTTCCATCTGCCTTTGATGTCCTGTGGACTGGTGAGCAGGTTGTTGCTGGCATTCCTTATGAAGGGTGTCTGACTATCTTCTTTATCTTTCTATCTTTGCCTAGCAACCTGATATAGTTTCTTTGTGCCATCTATTAAGTCACCTTCCAGTAGCTGGTAGAATGCCTCTCATGCTCTGTTCTTTGCTATTGCAGCTCCTTTCTCAGCTTCTTTGTTAGTGAACCAATATTTCTTCCTAGCCTGGTCAATCTTTCCTATCTCCCACTTTTTCCTGCCCTCCTCCTTTCTTTTGACGACCTCCTGGACTTCTGCATTCCACCACCAGCTTTCCTTATGAACCCTATTTCCATACCTGGCTTGGCACATATTTGTTCTGTAGTCATCACACATGCTGTTTTGAGGAGCTGCCATTCTTCTTGGGGTGCTAGATCCCTGAGTAATTCATTGAACTGTTGTGTTCTCTCCAGTCAACAACAAGTCTTCAGCCTGGTTTCTGCTGACCTTAGAGTTTTCTCTGACCACTGCTTGAAGCTGAGTGTGGCAACCAGTAGTTTATGCTGTGGGCCAACTGTTTTATTGGGGATGACTTTGTAATCACTGATTCTATCCCAGTGCCCTTTCATTACTAGCAGGAAGTCTACCCGAGTTGCATGATGGCCACTCTTGTATGTGAGTTTGTGACCGTCTCTCTTTCTGAACCATGTGTTGGTTACTATCAAGGCATATGCCAGACAAAAGTCTAGCTTCTCTTTATGCCTGTTTCCCCAACCATGTGGAGCCAGGCAGTCCTCATAGTGTGTTCTGTCTGTCCTGATATGTGCATTCAGGTCACCCATTATCAACATCAATTCCTGCTGTCTTGCTTTATCTAGTAGGTCGTGCAACTGCTGTCTGAATGCACTCTTCTCTTCACTATCATAACCTTGTTGTGGGGCATGGGCTGAGATTATAAATACTATCATATCATTAGACTGGATTCTGATTACCATGAGCCTTTCACTAATTCTGATGACATCCCCCACTGCCTTTTGAAGCCTCTCTCTCTCTCTCAGCACAATTCCCACACAATTTCTAGCTTGTCCTACCCAGAGTAGTAGACTCTGGATCCCAAGCTAAGTGGCTTTGCTGCACTGCCATTTCATCTCATCTCTTGGATACATAATATGTCCAGCCTCCTCAGTACCATCATGTCATCCACTTCCAAGCTCTATCCTGTCAGTAAACCTACACTGAGTGTAGCAATTCTTAGTTCATATTTGGCAGGTTGAATGGTTTTATGTCCCACGTTCGCTCAACAAAGCTATCCCAAGTAACCAAAGCTGGGCAACTGGACACCAGCCTGCCAGTAGCTTACTGATCTAGGGCTACTGGACTTTATGGCAGACACACACTGGCCAATAGGGACAAATATACTCCTCCCATCATTAGCATGGGTCCCTGACGTACGTCAGAGTAAGCTGGGTCCTCAACCCAGTTATCACTGGCAAATACCCATGCTCACTTAGAAACATTAGTCAACATGAGTGAATTACCTAGAGGCATATTTTACACTTTTAAATGGCAAGTCTTGCTACAGCGTGCAGTCTGTAATCCATGTTCTCCTAGATTGAGGCTACTGTGCATCACAGTAGATGCCCAAAGCAGTTGGTTTACACAACTCTTCCCCTTATAGGGCACCATTTAGAGTCTGTGCTGCTGTCCAAAGTTCCATTCATTTTTGAGTTTGATATGAAAATACTCAGCATGTTTTTCGGAGATGGAAGGGATCCTACAGAGACACAGGGAGAACATGCAAACTCCAAACAAGCATATTTTACCTTGTGCATGTGAGGCAAAGACCTTAATCATTATACTAGCTGGTAGCTTGGAATCTTTTAGATTTACAGTAATCCCCAGATCTATGCACAATTGGAGCAAGGTGTCCCTGACCTGAACAAGTAGATTTCTGTAAGGAGCAGTGATGAGTCAGTCGTCCAAGTACGAGAATACTCAGTAATCTGCAGTCATAGTCAAGCTGCCACTGCTGCCTTACACCTGGTAAACACCTGGGGGCTGTGTTGAGACCAAAGGACAGAGCTCTGAACTGGTAATGACTGGCTCCCAGCCCAAAGGGAGGGTACTTCATGTAGCATCTGTCCATCTTTATAAGGTAGTATGCATCCTGAAGATCTATTGAGCACATCCAGTCATTCATCCTCTGCAGTTGAGGAATAGACTGAACTGTGACATCTGGAATTTTGTTATCTTCACAAACTTATTTAAGTGACTTAGGTCCAAAAGTGGCCTTAGGTCCCCATTTTTCCTTGGCACAAAAAAGAATCGAATAAATTCTGGATCTTTTCTTTTCTGGAGGGACTTTTAGATGACTTGATTTCTTAGAACCTTCCTCACTTCTGAAGTGGCTTCTTCCCTTGTGAAGGTGGTATATAAGGAATTATTTTATGGTGTGGAGGAAGGGTATTAAAAGGAAAGAAATAGCCTCTGTTTATGTTCCTCTACATACATTTGTGATGGACGTCCAGGTTGATGGGTAGACGGATAATGATTTGACTGCTTCCAAAATTTGATAGTTGGGCAATTGTTCAGGATCACTGGAAAGGCATCTCTGAGGAGGGACGCCAAAGTCATGGTTTTGCAGACCACCTCTGCCCCTTGGACAACATCCATTATAACAGCTTCCCCCCTCAACATCAGGGAGTTTTTTCTCAAGAAGTGTCAAATGCAGATCCCTGGGATTTATGAAACCACATTTGCTTTCCTCCCTACTGGTTTCTGGAGAAGGTCCTTTGATGGACAGAGAATTTGATACCTATGGCAGATAGGGATTTGCCATCTTTCTGACTCCTTGAGATAGTCCCTTTCACCTTTGAACCAGACAAGGTTGATCCATCATATGGGGCTTTGAGGAAAGACATCTTGAAATGCTCTGTGAAATCATATAACCGCATCCAGGTGTGTCCTCTAATGGAAAATGTTAATACCAGCTGCTCTAGACGCATCTTCTGTAGCAGTAGAGATAAGACAAATAGAGACATTAGATAGCAACTGTAGGATAAGTAACTGTGAGTCTATGGATTTTCTCTGATCCACAGGCAAGGTCTTTGGGACATAATTCTTTTTTCCATTTTTATTAATGATCTCTATAATGTTTTCCCTCAAGCCACCTCTATACAATACGCTGATGACTCTACTTTAATCTGTACTGCTAAGTCATCAACCTCTCTCCAGACCCTTACTCAAGCTGTATTTAACTCTGTTGAAAATTGGTTCACCCATCATTGCCTCCTCCTTAACCCCCAAAAAACTAAATTATTACTTTTTGCTCCCACCCAAAAGTCACCACAGATCCACTTCACAATTACCTCTAATAATGGAACTAGTATTTCCCCTGATACTACTACACATCTCCTGGGCATAACCATAGATCATAACCTCAGCTATGATGATCATATCAACAATACTATAAAAACTGTCAATAAAAAACTAGGCTCCCTGTATAGAATCAAACCCTTCCTCACACCGCTAGCTAGAACCACCATTGCACAGACTCATCTCACTTCTACCCTATTCTTTGCTTCTGCCATATATACCAATCTATCAAAACCATCTTAGCAAGCTTGAAACTAGCTATAATAATATAGTCAGATTTGCCACTGGCAACTCGGATGGTCAGAACTACAAAACCAACTACTATATAATCAACTTGTGATCACACAAAAAATTCTTTATCACCCAAATAATACCCCTATCCTCTCTAACCTGATCTCCCCATATAAAAATCTTACAACACTACGCTCAGCTAATAAGCTACTAATTTCCAATATTAAATCTAATAATAAAGCTGGGGACTCACTTCTTACCAATGTTGTGGGCAGAATCTGGAACAAGCTTCCTAGAACACTCACATCTCTCTCATCTACACCACTCTTCAAGAAACATCTCAAAGAACATCTAAAATACATTGGCTTTGTCCCTGCTCTAAGCCTGACTGAATCATACTTTTCCTCTTATTCTCTTCTTGCTATACCCCTTCCTCCTGGGCTATGGCCCCTCTGCAGCATTAATCAATAGAAGCTAACTTTATACTAGCCCTTGTGTTTTCCTGCCTTTTCTCCTTCTCCTTCTTTGACTTAATAAATGATAATTTTTAAATATTGTGTAAACTTGTACTTGATTGTATCTTAAACCTACGCAAAGACTCTGTATTATTGTTCATAGAAACAATTTTTATTTTTTCTTCCAGACATTTTTGCTCTCTAATGTATTTGAATCTAGTCATTTTTTAATTACTGTATTTTGTAATTTACTTATGCTTGGAGCTTTTCTCCCTGGGCCTCTACTGAAAATGGACATGTATACAGCTAGACTAACCAGGTCAACAAATGTAAAAAAAAAAAAAAAAAAAAAAAATTGGAGATTTCCTTTGTCTAATCTCTCTGGAAGCAAGTAAAATGTGCCACTGGAAAAGGTAGATGAGGTATAGACATGTTCCCAAACCCACAAAATGCATGCATCTCTCTGTTAAGTGAATGGACAGAGGATCTGTCTTCTGTGAGCTCCTTCTTAGTGGCTGCTGCCACTACTATAGAATCTATCATGGGACCCTCGCTCCAATGGGGTCCTTCTTTTGGTGGAACTAAAAACTTGTCAGGCTTCTTGGGGATAGATTTGACTGTGTCTGGTTCCTTCCATGCTATGGGAGGAGATCAGGTTGATTATCTCATTAGCCAGGGGATCACCCAAGAGATAGACAGGCCAGAATTAAAAGCCTCAACAAAAAAATTATTCCTGGAGGGAAGGCACTTCAGAGGACCAACCTTCTTTCTGTCTTAGAAGTTTGAGAATCTCTCCAAGTGAGACGTCCTCAAGGGGGTATCTCAAGAATCTTCTCCCTCATTAAAATCAGTGTCAGTGGTCAGGGATTCCTCAGGGAAATCCAAGAGTGTCCTCTTACACTTACATTTCCTGTAAACTTCCTCTGTGGTTTGTCTAGGAAATTAGTCGGAAACAGATCTTGTCTCTCTCTTGGGAAAATAGGTGACCAGCCACTGCTCTGCTGTATTCATCTATGCAATCCAAGGAATCTGCTGCACTCTGCTAACCATAAGTACAAATTTATACTGTATGTTGCACATTAAAACTGTATTTTTGCTATATTGCTGATTTTTTTAAAACTGTTTTTGCTGATCTGTTGTGCCTTTTATCTGCTGTAGTATAGAATATATTCAGACCTGCTCTGGTTCTGTTTGTTAAATTGAGCACTAAACCAGGCTATCTTTTGTTGGAGTGGGTCTCCCTGCATCCTTGTGGCAGAAGAGTGCAGTTAGGACTCATCTGATTAAATGTTGGTAACACAGGGCTCAGTTCTGAGCTTTTTTATTTGTTAAATTGTTTAAATCAGTTTGCTCACTGTTACTACAGAATCCCTGCTTTTGCATAGGTTTTCACTTGTTTTAAAACAGCCCCATTGAGTTAGGCGACCAGCCATTGCTCTGCTGTATTCATCTGCTTATGCATAGTGCACCTCCATGCACCATTGCGCACTAACATGCAGTGGGGACAACCACTGGCAGTTATAGATGCAAAAACTTCAGTAGATAAATTCTCCCTTAGTAGCTGCCCATGTTCTAACCGAGAAGTCCTTAAATTGCACTTAGCTGCTCAGAGAGCACCTCACCTGTGCTTTTGCCCCTTAAACAGTCCCAAAACCACCAAATCTACAACAGTATCATACTATTTAAAGAATTCCCACATGTACAAACCCTTTATATTGCACCCCATTAGTAGATACCCCATTAAGAGCACCAAGTTATACCATACCCCTCCATTTTTTCTCCCGACTGTGCAAAAAAAAAGTTATGTAATCACCATAATATTCCATCTGTGTTGTTCATTTTCATTCTTCCTTACTAATGAGTCTCAGATCTGATCCTCGGATCCAGCCGGACCACAATTTCTAGACTTTGGATACTAGTCTTGAGCTCCTTCAGTACGAGAGGAGCCTCAGGTTCAGACATTTGGTGTATGTGCTTGGCTGAGGAGACAATGGTGTGAAGCTAACATCTGTGGGATTATGAATGAACACCTCTAAGTCAGAATCCTACTTAAACATAATGATACTGCAGCGCAGCAGATCTCTGGTTGGGCAGGGATAGCCATCTGCAAGGTTGGCAAGGAGTGCCTCTCATCACTGGGTTGGAGCAGGGATGGAAGGGGGCCACCTCTCTCCAGCAGTGCACCACATGTTCGTGGGGAACTGGGTGCTAAATTATTCATAGACAGCCTAATTCTTGGTCAGGGTTTCATACGTAGCAGAGTCCTCCCTCTTCCCATAATGAACTACACTGCCCCTAACTCCTCAGATTGAGTTTGCTGACTACTGGTTTTTTAAAAACAGCATAGAAAAGGAAAATATTAAGGCTCAAAATTGGAACAAAAAAGCTTCTACACCATCCAAGACCCTTCTAGGAATGACAAGGCCAGGTGATGGCTGGGAGGGAAGGTGAGGAAGAATGAAAATGAACAACACAGATGAAACGTTATGGTGTGTACTTAACTTCTTTATCTAATGTGCCCTTTTCATTCTCCCTCAATGATGCGTCAGAATCCCCAACAAATTAACTCTTGGGAGGCCCTCAAAGAAGGATATGCCAGAGCACTGTTGAACCAAAGGGAGCTCTGTTTTTGGAGAAAATGCCCTACTTGTAATGTGCCACAAAGGCAGGCGCCTTTGACTAAGTGACTGCAGGACAGATAACATTGATAAACGTTCTGGGTGAAACATAGATACGGTAGCCATATATCTGGTAGAGTGGGCTCCAGTATGGTGAGGCAATTACAAACCAAAAAAAAAAAAATGAGCAAAAGACTCAGTCAGTAATCTATTTGGCCAGTGTAACTTTGAAGACTGCTTAACCTAAGCAGTTAGAAGGAAAAAGGAGATAAACAGCTGGTCAGAATTCCTGTACTGTTTGGTCTCATGCAATATGAATATAACTGCATATGAACCTCAAAAAGATGTAACAAGTGCTAGCTGTTATTAGAAAAATTGGGAACGATAATTGGCAACTGTATGGATGGTTAATGTTTGCCTCTGTGGCTACTTTGGTTAACATGGAGGGACTGGTCTGGAGGGACACCCTCTCTTTAAGAAACATAATGTAAGAAGGCTTGGCAAACAAGGCCTAAATCTTGAAAATCATTTTTCAGAGTAATTGCTGTCAAGGGAAATGTTTTCCCTGATGAAATTTCATATCCCAGTTGCCTGCCAGTTCAAGGGTTTCAGTATCATTCCCTGAAGTATAACCCTGAGATCCAAAGGAGAAGAGGTGTCTCTTACAGGAGATCTAAGCAGCATGATTCCAACCGGAAATCTTTCATAATCTGGAAGACGTAAAAGAAAGGAATTCATTACCAAAGTCAAAAATCTATATGTTTATATTACCTATAGGTCATATTATCACTGGAAATGGAGAAACAAAGCATTTGGTTAAAGAGTATGGAAATTGAGATACCTGATCTTCAAAGGATGAGATAGGATATCTGGACTGGGCTGCAGAATTCCTGGAGGATATTTCAGATGGGGACCAGAGAGATGGGAGCCAAAACTAACGAGGTCAGAAGGGGACAAAGAATATAAAGGAGGTTTTCAGCCTGTTGGCTTTGCGCAGAACTTTGGGATTAATGGCAGATGGGGATACATATGTAGCAGATAGATCTGGGGACCCATCTGAACCACAGCATCACTCAGAGACTCCCCCGAATGGGGGAGGGGGGTCAGAGTGAAATGTATGTTCTGCAAAAATCCCTAAGGGAGTTGGGGGATCCTGCAAGCTTTGCAACATTAGAAGAATTGCCCTTGTGCCTGGGAGAGTGACAAGCCATTTAGCCTCTAAGGGAGGGGACCATAAGGTTGAACCGTCCTTAACTTAATAGGTACCCCCACCATAGTTGGGGAGCATTCATAATTACTATATCTAACAGAGAAGGAGAAGATAATGGTTTGTTCAACAATATATCTTCTGGTTGGGAACACTAACAAATACAAAGTCTGCAAATTTGGGTGTATGTTGAGGGAAAAGACAGAAACTGGTAAAGAATAGACCATTGTACCATCAAAGTCTATTGAAAGGATTCACGTGAAAAATTGTAGCTAGAAGAGCTAGAATAATGGGAACTGTCATTGTCTCAGTGGCTAACAACAACAGTTTTGCTGAAAGAGACATACGAAAAAACAGTAAGTACTATGCACCTGAGTCACAGTACCCAATTGAATCCCCATGAAAAAACCCTGATTCTGTGCAGGAATCAATTTTAATTTTGCTATCTTTTTGGTGATGCCCAGGAATTTGGGGATGTATGGAAAATGAGCAAACTCTGGCTTGTAGAAGCTGCTGTCTCACTGAGGCAGAGAGAAGCCAACCATTCATATATGACAACAGTAGGAATCCTTCCAGTCTCATGTGAGCTCTTCCAACCGTCCAGCATTAGGTAAACAACTTGGAGGCTGCGGTGAGAGTAAAGGATAGTGATCTAAATGCGTAGTGACTAGCTCTTAGTCGAAAACGCAGGTGACTGCAGAACACCTATCTATTTTAAAGTGCTATTATGCATCCTGGAGGCATATGGAGCACATTCATTAGACCTTGCACAGAAGAATCAGGATGGACTGAATCGTAAAACATCCGGAACTTATTCTCTTTTGATTTAGAATAATTAGATTTAGAAATGTTCTCGGGACTGCCATCTTCCTCTCTCTCTCTCTCTCTTTTTTTTTTTTTTAATACAGGAGGTAAAAGGATGGTGAGGTGCCTTCCACTGTACTGGGGCTCAGACTCTTCTCTTCGAAGTATTCAAAATGGCAGATGAGGTAGTCAGATGAGAAGATAGGACAAGGGAAATCTTGGGGATCCATGAGATTGCCCAGCCACCTGCATGCATGTCTGCTAATGGCAATACCTGGAGCAGCTGTTTGGAAGGCATTTTGAGATCCTCCAGGGTCTATATTATATTCAGGAAAGCTGACAATATCGAAGCTGATATTGTCGACACGAGAATAGCAAAAGTGGAGAACATCGATCGTGTAAAGGGAAATCTCCGTAAGGGGAGATTTCCATTTACTGCAATGTAGTGCGGTCTCGGAGTTGGTATATTTAAGTAGCGGGGGGTGCAGGGGGGCTTGCCCCCCCCCCTGCTTAAACCCATTAGGGTACTTTTTTCATTTTTCTTTTTGTTGTTTTTATAAGTTCAATGTTTGAAGATATCGACCATTTGGTTTCGACCATATGGTGTTCGATGTTTTCAACCGTCGATCTTATAATGTAGACCCGATCCTCCAAACACACAAGCTTGGGAAGGTATGGAAAATCTACCTTACAAACTTCTAAGGCCTAGAGAAACATGTGCATAATAAACAACTTCAGCTTGGGAGTATCTAAGGTGAACTCATGTAATCCAAACAAATTGTTCATTATTCCAAATGTACTGAGGAGGGAAGGACAAAGGGGATTGATCAGCAACTCCTATATAGTGACACAGGTTGCTACTGTAGCATCTAGCAAGACTGCTGCTCTCCAAAGGGGGACAAAGGATGGGGACCTATCAGAAAAATTTTTTTTGAGAATACTTCTTTCCTCCGTGAGAAGCCTAACGCAGGAGTCGGAATGTGCTCTCCTACTCATTGTACTCCGAGGGCAAAAACCCCTTGGAAATATTATTCTAGAGAGAATGGTCACTTCAGTGTGAAGCAAGTCCTGGCCGCTAAAAACAAAAAAGAGAGAGAGAGAGCAGGGTAGGGTTCAATCCCGAACCTTAACACTAGGGAGGGACATAGTCTAGAATCCAAAGTGGTGGTTCCTGTGTGGATGGGATGGATCAGGAAGACTAAGAAACTAACCAATCCAAAGCCCTTGTGTCTCACTCTTACCTTAATGGAGGGGAAGCGGAATGAACCTGTGCAGGGGATTGCAATTCAGGATCAAATGTAAGCCTCTGAGGTAAAACTGTATCCCAGGCCAGAAGAGAAAACCAGTCTCAGAGAGCAACTTCATGGAGCCATGACGGAGCTAAACTGTCCAGATCTCCATGCAGTTTTAAAACACACAGACATGAGGAACATAGACAGTCTACTCAGGCAGTGTCGGGAAGTCAGCGTCTAACCCTTGCCTATAGAGGTTAAAGGCACAGATTTTTTAACTGGGCCACCATGCCTCACGAACGGAAAAAAGTGAGGCCATACCTCTCATCCTCTTAGCTCACAAAATATGGACAAAGCCTTATATGATGGCAGACAAAGGCCACAAAATATGGACAGATTCTAAGTATTGTTCTTAGAAGCTAGAATGATAGGATCTGTGTTGCTGTCTTAGTGAAGCTGAAAAACAGAAATAGTGGAACCATCAGGTCTGAGGTATTCCTCGGATTTGTAGAAAGCTGAATTTGCCCAACAGTTCTGGATCCAAAGCAATCGGATTTGAGAATAGCTCAGCTCTCCTCAGACAACCTGATATTGTCAGTTCCTAGGCTTAGGATCCAAGGAGAGAACTATCTCAGCAGATCAGATCCAAAGGGGGGAGGCCGAATCCAAAAACAGGCTCGACTGAACCCAAGGTAACCAGAACAAACAATTTCAGGGATCGTAATATAGGACTGAAATAAGCCTCCAAGGAGAAATGGCATTCTGGGCCAGAGAACCATACTGAGTGAGGACCACTGCAAGGCACAACAGGGTGGAACTGACCAGACCTGCATGCCAGAAGAAAAACAGCAAACAGTTAGGCCATCAGATCGGAGAGTTGCTTCATATCCGAAGAAGCTATACAGGGTGAACAGCTCGGATCCAAAGGAGGTCGAAGCTGAGAAATGCCTGGGGCTTACCTGTCGGATCCTAGGCTTAGAATCCAATGAAAAAAAAATGGTTGGGGAGATTGGATCCAATGAGGGAAGCCACGATCCAATGGAGTTTTAGTTAGTCTTAGTAGCTTCTGTCCTTAAAACCTCAGCCTCACAAGCAAATTTGCAGTCAGTTGTATCCGAAGGGTTAGGATCCAATGGAAATAACCAGATGAAGGATAAAAAACTTTAATAATATCCAGCCCGAAAAAGAGAAATTATTTGAAACCAATCGGATCCCAAGAGAGAAGTTTGCGTTAGTTGTTTTTTAGTTTTGTGCTAAAGGAGGCAGCTCTAAAACAGGCTTCACAGGCAAATCTCCAATCAGTCAGATACAAAGGTTTAGGTTCCGAAGAGATACCAAACAATGGAAAAACTTTCTAAGGATGAACTTGTCAGATGTGCAGGAAAATTGGGATCTAGAGAAGTCCTAGAAACTTCAGATCTGAGGAACTGGAGCTGAAATCCCAGTTTGTTCTGCACTTCTTATTCTTTTTTTTTTTTTTTTTGTATGGGGGGGGGGGGGTGAGCCTCTAAGGAAAAAATGGCTTAACAAATTGTAGAAGGTTCTGAAGAGACCTGCATCAGACTACAACTGAAGAGGTACATCTGAGAAGAAATCTGGTTCTTCTCAAGTCATCTGGCACCAGAACACTACAAGCAGTAATTCAGGGTTATATGAGAGCAGCTGTCCTGAAATGATTATAGATAAGCAATCACACAATTTAGAAGTTAAAATAATAACAGACCTTGCATCAGCATAAATTCTCTGAGAATGCGAAGTCTGTAAGAACAAGTCCGCCATCATATTCTGCCCACAAGACTGTCAACAATTTGTCAGTGACTGAGATACAAGAACACTATAAAAAAAAAAAAACACAACAATGGAACTGAATAACTGCACAAGTAAACACCCGGACTCTCTGTGAATGTCTGGACAGCCAAGTATCAATATAATATCCATTCAAGGCTACAAGGAAAGACATCCATCCAAACAAGTTGCCATCATGGAGAAAACACTGCTAATTTGCAAAAGAACAGACCCAAAGACAGATCACAAGAACACAGTGACAAAGCGAGACATCCGGACAACGGAAATCACAACACTTGCACCCTACAATTAATTCCCATACAAAAACCAAGCAGGGTATGGAGGAGGTAGCAACAACAGCAAAACAGTTGTAGAAAAAGCACAAACAAGCACTCAAGCACAACCATATAAAAAACCTAAAGAAAAATAAAGTTTACATCTCGAGACTTAGGAATCTTCCGTCTTACCACGTTGGCAGCAAAAGAGATTTGAGGAGTTAGGGACAGTGTAGTTTATTATGGAAAGATTGAGGAGCTTGAAACTAGGATCCAAAGTCTAGAAAATGTAGCCAAGCCAGATCCGAGGATCGAATCCAAGACCCAACAATGAGGAAGAATGAGAAGGACAACATCAGATCATGATTTAACCTACCATTATGAATGGTCAGTTCCCCTCCATTTTTCCTAACAGCCTGATTGACATGGGTATCCTGAGACAGTGTAGCAACTGCCTCATGTACACTGACAGCCCTCTACTCCTAAATCACTCAAGTACAATTTGTGAGAGATGCATCTACACTAAAAATCTGAAATCCTTGCTCTCTCACTCACAGATCAGTAACACTTAACAGGTTGTCACCTCACATACTACACCTTCTAGGCGGAGGTACTCAACAAAAACCTACCTAAACACCAAAAACCACCTACAGCACTCAATACACATAAAACCACAAGCACCAGTGTCTCACCAAATAAGCCCCTAAGGCAAAGCACATCTAAACCAAATTCTTTAGTCATAGATGACTCCATTGTGAGACACACAGATGTCCCACTCCCAGGATGGTAAAGGAGAAGGTTATGGTTAGCTGTTTACTGAGTGCCAGGATCGGTCAGATCACACATGCACTCAAGTCTCTCAACAAGTACCATTATGACTCTGTCATAGTTCATGTTGGTGTGAATGAATTGAGACGTACATAGGTTCATAGATTCATAGATTAGTACTAAGCTAACTGCCCTTGTGAGCCATTTTAAGCCTAGCCAATTATCCCTTGTGAGACTGAAACCCTGCACCTTGTGTTTGTGCGGCAAACACCTTAACCATTAGGCCACCCTCCCATCCTCAGTGAACTATATGAAGAGAGACATGGTTGACCTCTATGAATGTGTGTCCCAGACAGGTATGTCCTTAGCCTTGAGCAGCATTTTACCCTCAGCTAGGATGATACCACAATATAGACAAAAATGACTGACTTAGTTTCTGGTGTCATTCTAAGGGGACTCAGTTCCTGTCAGCCTGGGATGACATGGTTGATAGACCATGTTGCTTTACCAGAGATGGACTTCACCTGTCACCTCTAGGGTTTCTGTTACAAGCTAAGGCACTTGTCTCCCCCATAGTGCCTTTTTAGGGAAGGCCTCAAGAACAAAATTTCTGACATGAAATTATCACTCATAAATAAATTAAAGGTTATGCTGCTAAATGCTAGGAGTTTAAATCAGAAACTGTGCTCTCTGAAAGCACTCCTCTCCCTGGAGGACGCTGACATACGTGCAGTCACAGAAATTTGGTTCAGGGCTGCATTCAGTACCCTGGCCTTGCAAGGCTACAATGTCATCTACACTTTCAGACCGCAAAATGAATGTGTGAGAAACACCTCTTGACTGATTAGACAGGAAAACTCCATGGAGTTACTCCAAGTTCAAATAACTGTGGGTAAGACCCCCCTTCAAGTCATCATTAGCTATACAGCCTCTTCAATGAACCAAGATACCTATGCTGTTTATTCAGACATAATTGAGTTAAACAAATTACAACCAAAAACTCTAGTCATGGGCGATTTTAACTATCTCTCCATTGACTGGGAAACTTATACGACTACCAACATGCTTGCAGAAAGATTCCTGAGCTTTGTTAACACTAATGCCCCGGAACAAATAGTATACAGCCCCACAAGGGGCTCACATATTCTCAATCTGGTCCTCATCAACATGGGTGACCACTGCACTACCAGAAGTATAGGATCCCCACTGGTTAAATCTGATCACAATTCAGTCACATTTGAAGTAGCTACAATACCTGAACCCCTCAACCCCTCTTAGGTGAAATCAGCCTAATAATTTTCACCAAAACTAATTATACCATCTTAAGGGATGGCATAAATAATTTCCTATAAATTACATTGACAACTATGTTAATGTATACACAAGAGCACCGTACAAACACTTATTTAAATGTGTTGACATAGCGGTACCTGATAGAATCAAAACAAGATCCTCAAGAAAAAAACAAGCCACCTTGGTGGACATCTAGCATTAATAAGTTATACAATAAGAGGAAGAAGTTGCTGCCTAAGAATAAAAAAGAGAGGCCCCAGCACTTGAAGAACACCCTCCTCTGCTTGAACAAACAAATAAGACAACTTGTAAAATCCTCTAAGGGCAAATTTGAAAAAAAATTAGCAACCATAGGTAAGGATAACCATAAGGCATTCTTCAGCTATATCTGGAATCAAAATAGTAGGATCCAGACGTGCTGAACTAGCTGTGGATGGCATCACACACACTGATCCTGAAAAAATAGCTAACCTTATTAGTTGACATGTTTGAGGAAAATGTCACCCTCCCATCCCCTCTAAACTCTCCCACCCTGCATCTCCAAAGAGCAAATAATTAATGCTCTCTCAAAGGCCAAAAACTCAGCCTCTAAGGGACCAGATGGCATCCAATGTTGCATTTTAAAAGGTATAAAACAAGAATTAGCAACTCCATTAGGTATTCTGTTCAACCACAGCCTGAGTACTGGTTTTGTCCATGCTGAATGGAAAATAGCAACAGTCATCCCCCTTCATAAAGGTGGTACAGCAACAGACCCTGAAAACTACAGACCTATAACCTTAGCCAGCCTTATCTGTAAGGCCATGGAACGGCTCATCATGGACCTTATAATAAGGATGTAGGTGATCTCCAAACCCTTGATCAGAAACAGTTTGGTTTTGTCAAAGGCAGGTTATGCCTGTTAAACCTGGTGGACTTCTTCAAAAATGTCATCAAAGCCACAGACGAAGGCAAATCTGTGCATACTGCCTACCTTGACTTAGCCAAGGCCTTTGACACAATCCCCCATTCAGGCATGACTGATAAACACTCCCAGCTGAAAATCAGCTCTTATATCGTCAGGTGGGTTACTAACTGGCTCATCGACTGATCACACTCAGACAAAGTTGGGGACTTTACCTCAACTAGCAGACCTGTCACCAGTGGAGTTCCACAGGGGTCAGTGCTGAGCCCCCTATTATTTCGAACATACTTCTCAGATGTTCAGGCCAAAACAGACTGGGTGTGGCTGACTAAGTTTGCTGACGATTGCAAATTAGGTGCAATCACTGAATCCCCACAAACCAATGGACTCAAACTCAATGCAAAAAAATGCATTATCATCCCCTTTGGTAAAAAATGATATCCATGCAGATTATCATATAAATAATAATACCCTAAGTAACAACTCAGTAGTGAGATACTTGGGAATGCAAGTTGGCTGTAGCCTAAACTTTGACCACCATGTGTCTACTGTGGTAAGGAAAGCATTCTGTGTCACACACCTAATTAGCAAAGGCATGGCCTCAGGAGTGAAACAGGTCATAACACCCCCTGTACTTGACTCTCATCAGGCCAATAATTGAGTACAATTCTCCCTTTGGTATGTACCTTAACTGGCACCTCCAGCAACTTGAGAGACTGCAGAGATTTCTAGATTTCTAACCAAGAAAATTCAAGGTCTCCAGCATGTTCATAGGTAGGTACTAGGCTATTGGCCCAAGGGCCTACGTAAGCCTAGCCAACAAGGTTCCCTGGCTTACACCACCCAAGAAAGTTATTTTCCTGTGCCACTGTCGAACAGAGACACAGAAGTGATCCCCAGGGTGTATTTCCTATTTCCCATACACTCATCAAGATTTTTCTTGAAGAGTGCTAATGAAGAACTATGCTTGACATAGATGGGTAGCCTGTTCCAGAGTATGGGAAGTCTCTGGGACAGGAATCTATCCCTCCAGCATGTCCTGTTTATTGTGGTGACAGTGTTTAGGTCCCTAGAGCGTGTAGCTCGGAGGGATTGGGATTTCTTTAGGTGTAGCATGTCCAACAGCTCTGGGTTTGACATAGCGCTGTATGTTAGGCAGAGATCACCTCAGAGTAGGCGATATGCTATGGTGTAAAGCTGGAGATTTTTGAGATGGTCAGTGTAGGGCATTTGTTTGAGGCCAGTAATCGTCTTTGTGAGGTACGTCTGTGGCCTTTCCAGCTGCTGCAGATATCTCGTGAGGTACATTCCAAAAGGGGTGTTGTACTCTATAATGGGTCTAATAAGTGTAGAGTAGAGGGGAACAATGAACTCTTTTTTCCTGGATGAGAACCCTTTTATGATGAGGTGTGCCACGTAGAAGGACTTCCTGACTACTGTGGTGATGTGACTATGAAAGGAGAGACTACTGTCCACCTGGGTCCCAAGGTCTCTTATCACACATTCGGTGTTAAGTAGATTGCTGCCTATGTGGTAGTTCATGGATACAGAGTTTTTACCAAAGGGGATGACACTGCACTTTTTGGGATTGAGCTTGAGGCCATGGCTCTGACACCAGGCATCTGTCTCAGCGAGGCCCTTCTGTAGGATGTCCCCATCATTTGGGGACTTGACTATGGCTCCTAGATGGCAGTCATCTGCGAACTTCATTAGCCAGAGGCCTTCTGTGTTAGCCTGTACTTCAGAGAAGTAGATACCAAACAGAAGAGGTCCCAGGACAGAATCCTGTGGTACTCCACTTGTCACTGCTTTGAGGTCAGATTTGGAGTCTGCAACTTTTACAGTGTGGGCTCTGTCAGTGACCCAGTTGGCAACCCATCTTGTGACGTAGGGATTTATACCTAGTTTAGTGAGTTTAGCTATAATTCCAGAATGGTGGATGGTGTCGAAAGCCTTGGCGAGGTCAAGATAAGCTGTATGAACCACCTTACCCTAATCTACGGCTTTGGTGACTGCCTCAAAGAAGTTGATCAGGTTCAGGAGGCATGATCTGCCTTTCACAAACCTGAACTGGGTGGGATCCAGAGTTTGGAGGTTACCAATGTCTTTGTTTATGAGTTCCATGATGATACATTCCATGGCCTTGCAGACCAGGCTCATCAGGCTAATAGGTCGATAGTTCCCGGGATCAGTGGTGGCTCCCCCTTTGTGAAGTGGGATAACTGTTGCTGTACGCCATTCAGTGGACACAAAGCCTGATGCGAGGCTATTATTGAACATGGTGCTTAAGTGGGGAGCCAGTTCATTCTGAAGTTCGTGTAAAACGCAGCCTGGGATGTTGCCCGGTCCCATGGATGCTGTGTTTTGGCTTTACAGAGTGCAGCTTTTACCTGCGTAGTCGCGATTACAGGGACTCTGCATTCTTCCTGTATAGATATGGGCCCTTTATGGGATGGGGGGGGGGGGTAAAGTTAGCAAGGAACCTATCTGCCAGGATGTTGGCAATATCAGTTGGTTCTGTAATTTTCATGCCGTTGTGCTGTAACTCACAGCAGATCTGGGTGTTTCCATCGAGATTCTTGACATAGCTATAGAATGCTTTGTGGTTGTCCTTAGAATTAGTGGCGATTTAGTTTTCAAAGCTAGCTTTGGAGGATCTTATAATGGATCTCAGCTTCTTACTGAGGCTGACTAGGGAGCTCCTCCACTCATGGGATTTTACTCTCTTTTGCAACAGTTCCTTCCTTCTGTTGTACAGTTTGTTTATGGCAGGGGACCACCTGATTGGCTTCCGTTTTTTGGAGGATAGCGTCTTTTTCTGTTTGGGATAGCATGATCCATGCACTCGTGTAAGTGCTTATAGAGTGCATTTGTGTAGGATTCAGCAGTTGTAACTGTATTGTCCATCTGCATGGGTGTCTGACTATAGAGTCACCTATGACTAGTGTGTTGGGTACGTTGTTTTGCCTTACTGGTTGTGGCTGAGTGGTACACTGAGTCTGTGGGCTATGTGTCATTTGGGTTGTGTTGGGGGATGGAGGTTGCTTCCGTTTCTGCTTTGGAGGTCTCTGTTGCTTAGACAGATTATTGAGAGCCTCCACAAATGTTTTTGTGTTACTATGTGTGGATTTTGATGGTGTAGATTTAGTGAGACTATGTGGTGAGGGTTGGTGTGATGCAAATGTTTACTTTCTCCTCATGACTGTCAAGTTCTGTCTTGGTTGGAGAGAGCTTTACCTCCAATTTGTCTAGATAAGTGCATCTCTCACAGGTTGTAGTGTTGGGTGGTAGGAGGAGAGGGTTGTCTGTGTACATGAGGCAATTTCTACATTGCCTCAAGATGCCCAGATTCATCAGATATACAGGAGAGAACACTGGGAGTGGACCCTTGGACATGCCTGAATAAAAAACTATTTTCCTCTAGATAAGTGAGAAAAGTGAGTACAAAAGCTGTTTTTCTCTAAGCAATTGAGAAAAGTAAGTACAAAAATGGTTTTCCTCTAGGTAATGAGGAAGGTTGAGTGCTATAGTAATTAGTAGCTTATTTAGTGCTTACAAGTTCTGAACAAGTGCTGAGCACGAATAAGCAAATATAAGTGTGAAAACTAAGAATCTGTATCTGCACTAGACGAGTTACAGGACAGTGTCATACATTGACAGACTGAAGTCAGTTACTGTACTCAGTAGCATACAGATTAAGAGGAGACTTGTGCCTGGCCTACAGAGAAATCTTGGATCCATACTTAATGGAAATGCTGCACAACCGCAAGTCAAATGGGACAAGGATCACCTGCTGGACAGACAGATATGTCTCTCAGAGGTTGCTACTCCTCTGGAATGGGCTACCAGTTCACATCAAACAAAGCCTCTCTATGACCCTGTTTAAGCATAGCCTGGATGACTGGATGGGAAACCGTAAATTCCTGCCACGGATTTCACCTATGACCCTCCTAGATATGGGCAGTTGTTAACTAAGATCTTGAGTTTAGGCAAAATCCTTTATATTGGGTTTCTCTAGTATTATATTGGGCACACATGGCTAGGCTTATGAAGACCTTCAGGTCAACAGCTCAGTAATGACCTATGAACCTGTGAACTGGCTATTTTGACGGGGTCAGAGGAGCAGGCTGTAGACCCTGGTAAAGCCTGTCAGGGAGGGTTGGATCTGGCTCCAAAAAAAAGACCTCTCTTTAGGTTGAGAGAGAGAGTACTCTCTTAAAAGCCTCACATGCAGAGCTTGACACAGATCCAGGGAGCATCACTGTCAAAGCAAAGACTCTCAAAGGCGGCTTGACCCTAGAAGCAGGTCAGCCAGGATCTAAGGCTGTTGGCAATGCTGAACTATCAACTGCCAATACCCCTAGAGGAAGAAAAGGATCCTAAGACCTCGTATGTGATCCTATTCCATTGGAGATGGCACTGACGATCCGACTCTGAGATTCCGCCAGCTGCGAAAGTGTTGGAGCAGATTTCATCAGAGAACTCAGTGGAGTCAAGGAAGTATGAAGCTCTGGTTCTGATGCAGATCTACCCAGGGCAACAGTAGGTTCTAAGGTCTGCAATATAAGCGTTTGCAGGTAAGGGGAAGAAACAGATCTACGGGATCTGACAGCAGTCAGAGTTGGGAGTATCGCCAGCCGGATCTGGTTCCACAGGAAATGCCTCATCATCCTATTTGCTTCTGCTTTGGTAAGAGTCCAAGATCCACCCGACTTCAGTGATGAAGTAGAAGAAGGAGGTCTCAAAGGATAATGTGATCTATCCTACATGATTGGAGAATACAGCCTGGGGAGATAGGATCCAGGGAAAACGTAGGTGGAGTTACAGATTCAGTAACTACTGGATCCGAAAAGAATGTTTGCTCTAAAGATCTGGAGATCTTATCTGGCAGAGCTGATGAGGGTGTTGGAGCTGGGGATCTCTTTTTTGAAGATTTCAGTTTTTCTTTGTTTTTTTCTTTCTCCTTCTCTTTTTCTGGATGTTTAGACTTATCCTGCTTTTTTTGATGATGAAGGAGAAGGGGAAGAAGGAGAAGGGGAAGAAGCAGCAGTCACAGACTTCCCCGATACTAAAGAAGGTTTTTCTCCTGCAGTAGGCTGAAGGAGACCCTTTAAAATCAATTTGTTCATCTCTTCACGATGGTTCATTGACTAAAAGCCTAGCAGATGGAACAGGTAACATCAAGATGAGATGGCCCTAGGCACTAAACACATTTCTCATGTGCGTCCAAATTTGGTAATTCCTGTGAGCAAACCACACACTTTTTAAAACTGGAGGGCTTATCAGCCATCCTATTCGGCCAAAAATAGAAAGCAGAAGGGAGAGAAAGAAAAGAAGAGAGGATAGTCTTAAGGTCAAAATACAATATACTATTTTGAGATAGAACTATAGCAGAGAAAACTACTACTACTTTTTTAACTTCATATAAGGACAGATAAAATGGGGAGGAGAAAACTGTAGTGTAAAAGGTAAGGGGGTCTTCAGGCATTTTCTTTCTTTGGCACCAAAAATATCCTTGAAGAAAAAAAAATATTCCCAGACAGAACTAGTTTTATTACTCCAGAAACTCCACAAATGCTGGTAAAGAGCACAGTATGACTATAAAAATATATACAATGCCTTATTCTTATTTAGGCATTCTTGTACATGTTCTTCATTTAAAATGTTCAGTTTTTCAGTGCTTGAACGTTTACCTGTGAATTACAGAGATGGTGATTACAAGAATCATTTAGAAGCTAGAGAACTACACTGGCAAATCAAACTAGGGGCTGACAAAGCACCAGGGACTGGATTCAATAAAGCCTACACTAAGTGTACACTAAGTGTACACTGTTCTGAGGAACAGACAACACAGAGATAACACACACCTTCTTCCTCCTAATTTTAATTTTCCTACTGATATTTTTGCTGCTTTAAATACTGACAGGGATTCATAAAGGTTACTGCAAAGTATAGACTACATGTACACTTAGCGTAATCTTTCTGAGTGACTGGAAAACACAAAAAATGAGATAAGAATTTTTTTGAATACATATCGTGTACACAGTGTAGGCTTTATTGAATCCCGGGGCAGTTTTAAATGGTGTCTTAAACATGAATTGTTTTTTTAAAGATGCATTCTTTAAATGTTAAAAGATGAACAGATTTAACAGTAGTTATAAAAAACTGTTTACATAATGAAATGTATCAATATAATTAATTTACAAATTGTGTAATAATTGATTTTTTATTAGAATAATTAATTATGTGATTTTATTATGTGATATTAGGAGGGTTATTTAAACTTAGTAATTATTGTGTTTTTTATTTGATGAAGTCTTTGGTTGGACAGACAAAAGCATTTGCTTATTAAAGTCATTTTGGGGTCCTTATCAGCATTTATAGAGTTTTTAGATGTATTAGTTATTTACTTTTATTCTCTGCAGCCAGTGGGTTACTTTGTTTTTACACATCTTTTACCCCCAGTTACGACATATTTTGAAGGACAGTGGGAAATAGAGGAGTTCAGTCTGGTGTATGAGGAATTAATCCATGAAATGGAGGAAGTTATCCTCTCCCTAACATCTGTAACCTTGATGAATTTGTGTGAAACTATGTTTTGCCAAAGAGAGAAATGGAGATTCAGACTTTCTGGAAGGGACTGGGATTGTCTTAGTTACTGGCTGAGTTTTTAATTGAATCTAGAGCAAATGCTGCTGTTAATAAAGGGATAATTAGAAGAGTAAATAAAATATGGGTTTATTTAAAAGTATCAAACAGCCAGATTGTTGAAACCCATACAGCTGAAACCATATGACTGACAACCATTCTGACTGTGATCACAGTACAGTGGGAATCAGGGAATTTGCCTTTTCCTCACTGCAGTGTGATCTTGCAGTTGGTATATATAATTAGTAGGGTGTGTGGTTTGCAAGGGGGCCTGCTCCCCTGCAAAAGCACTGTTTCTGTTGTTTGCGAGTATTTTTTTGTTTTTGTGTTTTTCTGTCGACAGACTGAATTGTTGATCATATTGGATTTGACAATTTGGCCATTCGATACTATGAAACAGATCCAAAAATATTGTACGATAATTGTAAAAATCAATCGGAAGAGGTTAGAAAACATTGGGAAGAGAGATTGAATATGCAATTCACAAAGAAACAATGGGAGGATAAGTACATGGCTCCAAAATATGCAACAAAGACTAGAAGACTTATGAAGTATTTGCAGAGATTCTTTTATACCCCTAGCAGACTGCAAAGATTTTTTCCTTGGGTAGATGGCAAATGTTGGAGGTGTGATGAGGAACAAAGAGGAAACTGGGAACATATGTTTTGGAAGTGTAATGAGTTGGCATAATTTACAAATTCCCTACAGAGTACTCTGTGGGGAATACTGGGTGAGCAAATGAGTGTAACTAAGGAAATTATTTTTTTTGAGCTGGGATACAGGATCTGAATTGCCTGAACATAGTAAGGCCTTGTTAAGTTTAATTCTGGTGGCTGCCAAAAAAGCAATTACTACAAAATGGAAATTAAAAAAACCTAAACCAACTACACCTGAAGTAGTGAATATCATAACAGAGATAAAAGAACAGGAAGTGGGACTTTAGAAAATGGTGGGAGTAAATTACATAGAAGAAATGGAAATTGTGGGAAAAATACATGACAGAAAAATATGTTTTGGGGAAGGAATGAGGGTTAAGGAAGGACAGGAACTGAACAATTTACATAATGTTGTTTTGATTATGTGATATATATATATATATATATATATATAAACAATGTATGTTATGCATACTGTTTGTAAATGTGAACTTTTTAATATGGTTTGATTACTTTTATATCAATGTAAGTTGCCTGTGTCAGAAGTGATAATTCAATAAAGATGTTTAAAACAAAGACTTTGTCTTTTTAGGAATTGGCTCTGTTGTATCAGGATCTTTCCAAACCCACTGAATTACCAGGTCTATAAGTGCATAAGCAGGCTGTGCCACCCAGAAGGTAGAAGAGCCAGCTCCAAAAGCCTCAAGGAATGCAGGCTCCTCAGGGGAAGTTGTATCCATGGAGTAACCCCCTCATCGTTTCATCAATTTCAAAATGTTACCGAAGGTGACATCCTCTAGAGGGGATCTTGGGAAGCCACCCCCTTCATCCAAGACTGTATCTTCTATGAATGATTCAGGTGAGGAATTTAAATATCTCCTCTTACACGTCTGTTTTCTGATATTCAGCCTTGATGGGACTTCTGGATATGGGTCAGAATCAGACTGGAAGCTTTTGTGATGACAAGCCCCAAGAATGAATGTCCCCATTGACATGAATATCAATAATCAGTCGCAAAGTCCAAAAGGGGTTGTAATGGAATCAAGTATGTAGAAAGCACCTCCTCTCTTGACCTGGCAAGAACCCTTTCAATAGCCTTGAATGTTGAGGTGGTGACTGGGACCAAAGACACTTCTCTACACTCTGAAGGAGACCTGACCTGACTGGGATATGAAGTCAACAATACAACTGAGCTACTGAGTGCTGAGCTGCATACGAACAGAGTCAGCTCTGAAAATTTTGTGGTCAAATCCACATCTCTAGCCCCAGCACCTAACCCCAGCACCTACATGTTTACTCTGAGACTCATCTCGAAATGAAGGTATCAGAGTTGAGACAGTAAGGCATAGTATCAGAGTCGAAGTCGACAAGACTATCAGCTTCGACATGGGTGTGCCTGGGAGGCTCAGGAGCATGGGTCTTGGATCTGATGGATGAACCAGAATAGAAGAAACCAGTGGAGGGGTTGCTGAAGCCATACTCGGAATGTCCAGTGTGGATGGTGCCAGAAGAACCCCTACTTGAATTTGCCTCCAAAGGAATCTCCACATCATTCTGTTAACATCCGCCTTCGTAAGGCTCCTCGATGAACAAATGGACATGGAAAATGAAGCCACTGAAGGAGGTCTAGATGAGCTTCTCTTCTGCAGGAAGGGCGACTGGAGCAAAGGGCTTACCAATGCCATTGAGAATCGTGGAGGAGGTGTCAATGACTGAATCCAGGTAGGAGTCAAATCCACATGACTAGAAATTTCCAGTGCTAGATCCAAGAGTTCCAATGGATTTGGAGCCTATTTCCTGATTGTCTGACCTTTTTTCTGATGCTTTGTCTTTCTCCTGTTCTTTTTCCTTTGATTTCTCCCTGTTTTGCCTTGGGCTTCCCTCCAATTTAGCTGGGGACACAGAAGGAGTAGAAGTGGAAGCCAAAGATTAGGTCGACACACCTGGTTGGGCAGAGATAAGGTGCTTTAATACTAACTGATCCCCAAGTGCCTGCAGAACTCTAGAAATAGATGAAGCATAAGCCTCGTATTCAACTCCTAGATGAGATACTCCCAGGCAGTAGACACAGAGGCAGTGATATGAAAACTTGTGGCCGCAGGCCATTCACTTTTTGAATCCTTGATCATCGTCTGCCATGGTAAGGCATGATAACTGATAAACACAACACAGTCCTTTTACAAAGAAAAACATAACTAACTATCTTTACACCAATAAACTAAACAGAAAGAGATAATACATTTTTATGTTAGGAAATTTAACTATAGGAAACAGTGTTAGGAGGACAATATATATATATATATATATATATATATATATATATATATATATATATATATATACATAAATAAATAAATATATGGATCTTCTTCACAGACCCAAAATACCACATAACCAAAGACCAGATGACCAAGACGAGAATGCCAAAACTTCAAATAAACGAATGACTACAAAGCCGAAAAGTTTCCCAGGGTAAATAACCACTGGGCTAACACCACCATATAGCGTGATCCCAGAGTTGGTATATTTAGTTAGGGGGGGTATGGGGGGCATAGATCCCACCTGGGTAGGTTGTACATGGTGCAGTGTGTTCTCCATGAGTTTTTAGCCCATTGGTTACTTACCCTGGAAAACATTTCGGCTTTGTTGTCATTTATTTATTTGAAGTTTCAGCGTTCTCATCCCGGTCATCTGGTCTTACTAGGCTAATAACCACAAGGGCCTTTTTAAGCCTAGCCATGCTTCCCAAATCTTTGATATGTTCTGATATCCTTGATAAGTGTAAAAATGAATCTGGGAGATGAATCATTTACAGATTACCTGTGCATTAGAGACACAGGTGCCAAACCAGGGATGAATTTCTAGTTTCTCATCCAATTGTCCAAGTTGCACTTGAATTGGATTAGAGAGGAACTCTGCTTCATATGATTGGGGAGCCTGTTCCATAGATGGGGTAGTCACTGGGATACATACCTATTTTATATATATATATATATATATATATATATATATATATATATATATATACACACAGATGTTAAGAGGGAGGAAAATAAAGGAGGAAGAAACTATCAGAGATAGCACCGAGACAAAAACTTTATAAAGACTTAGCTGGGACTAAATGTCAGGGCACTTGAAAATGCATCCTTCTTGATCAGGCGGCGAATGCGATCTGAGGTATATGGAGGAAGAGAGATATTATGGGTATGGAAGAACTCATAGTCCTGGATCCACAGCTTCTAAAAGGCACCGAGCTTGGATCTGATAATCACAAAGGTTGAATTGTCGAAAAAAGACAACAATGGATCTTCCCATAACAGCAGACATCCAGAGCTTATTTAAACAATCCTGTCTTGGTTTATGATTTACTGTGAAGTAGCCTGGTAAGAGAAGTTTTACTTGAATTTATATATTATTTCTTATCACATTTTTCACTGTTTGTAGGAAGGAAGGGATAGCTCGTAGACAAGAAGATGTACTTAGATTTATATTTTGTTGTTTTACATTTAATTTTCATTGTTTGTTGTTAGAAAGGGACAGGTTTTAGCCAGGTAAGCTTTGGCCATCCTAAGGGACCTAGTCAGCTATAAAGTCACAAAGACTGCAGACATGACAATACAGAACTTATCTAAACAATCCTGTCTTGGTTTGCAATTTAGGTGCAACTTTGAGTGATAGTGAGCAGAAGCTACTGCAATCATTCTGACTTTTAGACCTTTTAGAAAGGTCAGAACAACAACTATACTATATTGCACTTAATTTAGTACTTAGTTGTATATTGTTTGTGTGATTTTTCTCATAGAAGTCAATTTAAGTTATCTTTGAATTCTGTGGTAACTGATTTTGATTATTCTTTTCTTTTACAATTTTTTATTAATTTTAAACTGAATATGGATTCCTTAAATGAATATGCCATTATTGATTTGCCAAACCACAAATACCCTGTGCAGTATAAGAAATTATATGTATATTTAAAGGTAACACTGGAAACACAGGAGGTCTGTGCTTACTGGTAGCAAATCTAGACTTACTGATGACAACTGCACTTGTGCAACTGGCATAGCTTGGAGAAGTGTTGTTACATATATTAATGGCTGGACTGGTGAGATAAAAAGAAGTTATGTCTTACCATAACATTCCATCTGTGTTGTTCATCTTCTTTCATTCATCACTAATGGGTTCACTTCCAAGCCCTCGGAAACGAGTCAGCCTTTTTACCAAGCTTGCGCCAGCCAAAAAAACTCTCGAGCTAAGTCTCTACCCAGAACGCCCTTCTCCTTGTTACCTCAGATCGAGTTTGCTAGAGAAAAGGAAGTAAAGCCAAGGCAACTTCTGCGCAAATACCCTAAGGCACCACTTAGACCCAAAGCATCCCCCAGGAGCCTTTGGAGGGGGAAGGAGGGTGGGAAGTGATGAATGAAAGAAAATCAACAACACAGATGGAACATTATGGTAAGACATAACTTCTTTATCTGATGCTGTTAATCTTCTTTCCATTCATCACTGATGGGACAGAATCCCAAGCTACCTTGAGGTCCATGGGTGGCCCTTATGGAAGAACATTCCTGAGTATCATTGAGCCGAAGGCAGCTCTCCCTCTGGAGACCAAGTCGAATTTGTAATGATTGATAAAGGTATGAGGTTTAGCCCAAGTGGCTGCTGCGTAGATGTCATCCATGGAAGCCCTAGAATGGAATGCTATAGATGTTGCCATAGATCTAGTGGAGTGAGCTTTAACTTTTGGCATAGGTTCATTACTGAGGGAATAGATGAAACGTATGCAGTCCCTTAGCCATCTTGATAATATAACCTTAGAAACAGTCTCAGCTATTCTGGGCCCAAAAAAGGAGATAAAAAGCTGTTCAGATTTACGGATAGGTTTAGTCCTGTCTAGGTAAAATCTCAATTGTCAATGCATGTCCAAGGAGTGAAGGCAATACTCTCCTCTATTGGCAAAATTCAGAAAGAACACTGGTAGATCAATGGTCTGGTTAATGGAGAATTCAGAAACAACTTTGGGAAGAAAAGATGGATTCATCCGAAGTGATACAGATAGGGCCTCTTGATAAACAATGCCTGCAGCTCACAGACTCTTCTAGCAGAGGTAATGGCTACCAAGAATAAGGATTTCCAAGACAAAAACTTTAGGTCACACTTCGCAGTAGGTTCAAAAGGTTTCTGAATCAAACACTGAAGGACTAGAGTGAGGTTTCATGGTTCCACAGGCTGTCTGACAGCAGGCCTGATATGAGAGGTCCCCTTGAGGAAAGCCTTGCAAAGGCATACAGAGATAAGAGGGGTGCCATCTATACCATTGTGGAAATTAGAAATTGCCGCCAGATCTACTCGTAGCATAGAGGCAGAGGCTCCATTATCAAAAAACTTAGCCAAGTATTGAAGCACTGCAGTAACTGCAGCCAAATACGGGTCTAGCATGTTATCCTTGGACTAAATGGAGAACCTTTTCCATTTATCCTGATATAGTCTTCTGGTGGATGGTTTGTGAGAGGCCAGAATGAGGTCTCGAACAGGTGAGGAGGGATTAGCTTGCCTGGTAACTAGTGGAAGTGGAGAAACCAAGCTGTCAGCTTGAGACTGCACAGATTTGGGTGACTCAGCCCTTGGGGGTGAGTAATCAGATCTGGTAGAGGGTCCAGAATCCATGGCAGCCATACTAGGTGAGCTGAGGGAAGGGGAACCAAACTTGTTGAGGCCAGAATGGGGCTATGAGGATCACCTTGCATCTCAACCGAAGAGCTTTCTTTAGAAATTGTGGGATCAGAGGGATGGGAGGATAAGCATAAAGAAGTCCAGTGGGCCAATTGTGGATCTGAGCATCCCTCGGTGACTCCCCCTCTGGGGGAAGTAGGTTGAAATAGCTGCTGCACTTGATGTTTGATGGGGAGGCGAAAAGATCGCAGCAATGCTAGCCCCAGTGGCTGAAGATTACTGATGCCAACTCAGGGTTGAGGGACCACTCGTGGGGGTTGGGGGACCACTCGTGAGGCATGAGGATGTATCTGCTCAGTTTGTCCGCAATCACGTTGGAGGTCCCTGGGATATGCATTGCTATCAGAAAGCGGTTGGAAGCTATCGCCCACTGCCAAATTCTCATGGTTTCTAGACATAGGGAGTAGGAATTGGTTCCTCCTTGCTTGTTGATATACCAGACCACTGACATATTGTCTGATTGAATTGCAATTGCCCCAGAAGGGAGAGCTGAATGGAAGACCTGCAACATTAACAGCACAGCTCTCAGTTCCAGAACACTGATATGCAGGGTGGGCCTCTGAGGTGGACCATGTGCCTTGGACAGTCTTTCCCGGGAAATGCCCCCCTTCCACCTGATCAGGCAAGCATTCGTTGTTACAATGGCTGTGGGCTGAGGAGATCGAAATGGATGACTCCAAAGTTCTGCGTCTGGCCTCATCCACCAAAGCAAGTCCTGTTTTCAGGAGCTGGTTATTTGAATCTGGTAACCGAGGGGGTGATAGTTTGGGAACCACTGACACAGAAGGAGCCATTGCAGAATCTGCATATGTAGCTTTGCTAGAGGCACAGTTGGTATTGACGCTGCCATAGAACCTAGGGCTTGAAGAACTTCCCTTGCAGAGACTGTTATTTGAGAGAGTATCACCCAGAGTTGAAGCCTTAATCGATGGAGTCTGTGAATTGGGAGAGATATCAGACAGGACTGACTACTGAACACTGCTCCAATGAACTCTATTTGTTGTGTAGGGGTAAGGTTTGATTTATGCCAATGTATCATTATTCCCAACAATTTTGCCAGAGAGAGAGAGAGAGAGAGTATAATGCAGTGCTTTTACCAGAAGATGCTTGGTGGGGTTGGTGAGAAGCCAGTCATCTAAATATGGAAACACCTGGAATCCTTGTAGTCTCAAGTGAGCTGTTACCACTGCCATGCATTTCATGAACACTCTGGGGGTTGTAGAGAGACCGAACAGCAGGGAACAGAATTGATAATGACTGGTTCCTAACCAGAAGCGAAGCAGATTCCTGGAGCATTTGTCCATCTTGATGTGGTAATAAGCATTCTGGAGATCTATAAAGCACATCCAATCACCTTCTCTTAAAAAGGGGAGAATGGACTGAACCGTGACCATCCAGAATTTGGTTTGGTTGACAGACTTGTTTAAGCTGCTGAGATCCAAAATGGGTCTCGAGTCCCCTGTCTTTTTTGGCACCAAAAAGAATCTCGAGTAAAATCCGGATCCATGCTGGTCTGGTGGGACTGGCTGGATAACTCTTTTTTGAGACAGCTTTATAATCTCTGAAGCTGCTTCTTCCCTTGGACTGCGTGGAACGTCGGGAAGTTTTCTTTGAAAATTTGGCTGACAAGAAAGAGGAATGGTGTAACCTCTGGTGATAATGCTCTGCACCCAACAATCGGTGGTGATAGACTGCCAGGCAGCTTGATGCAGTAAAAAATGACCCCCGACTGCTTCCAGAGGTAAGTAATTGGGCTGCTCCTCAGCAGCACTGATAAGGCTATCCAGAGAAAGATTCCCTGGAGCCCTGGTTACGAGGACCCCCTCTGCCTCTATAGGGGTGTCTTCCAGAATTGTTACCCCCCTCTGCCTCTGCAGGTATCATCACCATGTGCAGCACAGAAAGGGCGCTGAGATTTCTTATGCCACATTTTTACACTCCTCTGATTCCTGGAGAAGGTACGTTGAGGGTTGGAAAACCGTAGGCCTACGGCAGACAGGGTCTTTCCATCTTGCTTGCACCTGGCTAGCATGTCCTTCACTTTGGAGCCAAAAAGGGATGAAGCTTCGATGGGAGCATTCAGAAAGGAAGACTTGAAGGGATCAGCACGGTCACAAATGCGTATCCAGGCATGACGCCTCATAACAATGCCCGAACCCACTGCTCTAACTGCCTCTTCGGTCGCATGTGACAGCAACCTCATGGACAAGTTGGATACTGATTCCAGGGTTGCGAGCTGCGAGGCCACTTTGTCCCTGACTTCATCAGACAACTGTCCTGCGAGCGACCCAGAGAATTTGGAGATCAAGCCCCTCTGGAGCCTCGTAAAATGTGCCAAATAATTCAGGGACCATATAGCAAAGGTCCCTGATGCAAAAACAAGCTTCCCAAGTGTGTTCATCGCCCAGAACGCCATTTTGGGCAGGTGGACAGTGGGTCTTTCCTCAGCCAAGTCCTTTTTTGTAGCCGCTGCCACCACCATAGCATCAACTGGTAACCCTTTGGACGAATGTGGGTTCTCCTCGGGAGGGGAAAGAATTTTGTTTGGTCTCCAAGGGATCACCTCAATGGAATCAGGGTTCTTGCAAGAGGGCTGCATGATGAGCTCGTCAGCAGGTGGGGTCACCCAAGAGGTAGAAGGCTGGGCGGGAAAAGCTTGAGGAACACAGACTCCTCAGATGAAGGGTTGGAAGGCTTCCAATCACCTCTCTGCTTTAACATTTCCAAGATGTCTCCAAAGAAGACATCAGGAGGTGACCATGGGGACCCTTCACCACCATCATCATAATCCATGTCTTCCATTAAGGGGATCTCTGAGGAGGACTCGGAAAAGCAGGTACCCTGAACAGGGGTGTTCTGCAGCTTCTCTGCCCAGTGTCCCGGGGGGGGGGCTGTGACAGCCGTAGCTCAGGGGGTGAAAACTGGGGTTCCGACATCAAAGGAGTGCTGCCAGAAGCAAGAGCCCTCTCTATCACGCAGAAGGCAGGCCCGCCCGAAGAGGGATGGGAGCCTAGAATAGAGAAAGGCAACCACAGGACCGGGGTCACACCCTGCTCTGATGAACCTGCCCCCTCGGATGGAGCCTCAAGCAGGATCGGTGTGGACGTGGCTATCGGTGCCGAGGATGGAACCGAGGAGAGAGGTGGCTCTGTACCCTGGGCTGATGTGCCCGTCCCCCAATCCCCAGATTGAGGCAGGACCAGTTCAGCGGGAACCAAAGACCAAAGGGACAAACTTGGGGCCAGAGTGAACTGCACCGTAGGTGGTGAGGTGAGGGGATTCCAAGACTAATGTTGGAGCAGAAGGCTTCAGAACCGAGATGGTCGAAGTAGGAGTGTAAGATGTTGTCCGTGGATAAGACAACCCAAATCCTCCAGGTGGATGGGTCTTAGAAAGTGAGGGAATCCCCCTGGCTAACAACAGCTGATCTACAAGATGCACCATGTCATATTCTGAAAGGCTCCTGGTGGATCTAGTGGATACTCCGGATGGGGAGTTAGGACGTTCGATGAAGGGGCTATATGCTTGGCCCAAAAACGGATCTACAGAAGGGCATATTGGGTCCATGGTGCAAGGTCAGCCAGCACGAAAGTCTGTAGTTTCGAGACCGGATGTAAAGGTGTCAAATCCAGTGAGGTCAGTACAAAGCTCGGCTCTGAAGAGGCACTCGGAGCCAAAACGATCGGTTCCAAAATGGAAACTAATGGCGTAGGCGAAGGTGTGCTCTGAGCCAAAGTGACCACAGGTGCCGAAGTCGAAATAGGCATAGTAAGGTCTATGATCGGTGCTTGAGGCAGGACCGGTGCCAAAACAGGTGCCACTATCGAAGGTTTTGAGATGGTCCAAGCCAAAGGAGACTGAGCCGAAGAGGCAGATTTTTGCTCCGAAGAAAACTTTGGGACCTTTGATTTCCCAGGCTTGCTCTGATCACCTGATGGTGAAGAAGGAACAGAGTTGGATCTTTTTTGCCCTCAGAAGGAGGGGATGAGACCTCCATCGCAGAAATGGCCTCTGAGAAGGGAGACTTGAGTAACCCTTTCAGAATGAGTTTATTTTTGCGCACATTGAGATTGCATTGACTGAAATTCTGACAAATGTCACATGGAGGCTGCACTGAAAGGTGGGGCACTCCCAAACAGTAAACACAGTCATCATGAGAACCACTGTTAGGTAACTTGCCCTTACATGAAGTACAATGCTTAAAACCTGAAGTACCCTTCTTATCAGACATCTTGATAGAAAAAAACACAACAGGCCAACTGTATAATCCAACTATAATAAAGTCATCTCCATTCAAAAAATTCACAAATATAACAATACACTGGTATGTATAGAAAGGAAGGGAAATACCTGAATAAAAGTCAAAGCTAATAGGTTAAACAGGAGAGAATACCAACTATAGATTTAAAGAAATACCACAAGGGTAAGGGAGGAAAGGCCGTACCAACAATGGTACTTGAAAGTTTACCAAAGGTAACAACGGATTGAGAGGAAAAACAAGGTTAGATAGAAGAAAAGACACTGGCAATACTACTCGTTTAATAAATTATGAAGATATCCCAAATTTTTCACACAAATATCAAAAAAGTTCCACTTAGCTGAGAGCTCGGCTGAAACGTAGCTTTACAGCTATGTGGCAAACGAGATCTGAGGTAACAGGGAGAATGGCATTCTGGGTAGAGACTTAGCTCGAGAGTTTGTTTGGCTGGCGCGAGCTTGGTAAAAGACTCGGTTCCGAGCCGTCAGTGATGAATGGAAAGAAGATTCACAACATCAGATACACTGTTAGACACACAGCAAACAACACACATTTAGGAAAGGCTGTGGCTATTGTCTGTAAAGATCACGCAACCCCTATGAAACAACACAATGTCCCTGACAACTTTGGAATTCTGGATGCAAGTTTTCAGCAATCTGGGGATTCAGAGCATTTAGAAGGAAATGAAAGAAAGGAAGAAGTTCACAACAAATAACAAGGAAAAAAATAAACTGATAAATGTCTGTAAAGTAAACAGAATACATACTAAAAAGGATGCTGTTTTAAGTAACACACAGATTACATTGAATGTTATCATTTTTCTATCAGAAAACCTTCATTCTACAGAAAATGGCAGAATTTTTCCAAAATAGAAGGTAGAAAAAAAGAGACAAGAGGTGTGTGAAAAGTAAGAAATCAAAATTGAACGTGGAAGGACTGAAGAACATTACTGTAAGAAAAAAGATGTGATAGACAGACATTGACAACATGGCTCAAGCTGTGGATGCACATATCCAGCTGGATGAGAATTGTATGCTTGCAAATGTAATAAGCAATGAAAACAGTGGGATTAATAAGACCAATGGTGATGAAGATCATTACTTTGTTAACAACTGACAGAGCAGATATCACTGAATTAGAAGTTAAAGATTCTTTAGATCAGGTCAGAAAAGATATTCTTGTAATTGGAGATTCAATTATTAGAGGAACTGATACTTACAGCTGCAGAGAAGATAATGAACACCCAATAGTGTTATGCTTGTCAGGAGCAAAAATAAAGGATGAGAGACAAGCATTGGAGACTCTGACTGTTAGTAGGGAACTTACTGCCCACTTAGATAGCACAGCTTGTACAGGTGTTAGGACATATTTTTCACAAATCACATATAGAAAGCAGTGTTAGTTCACCATGAATGAAAAGATTTTTAGGGTTAAATACTTACATGAAAAAATGTCTCTTTTAGAAAAATAGAAAGATGTAGAGCATCTAAGCCTAATTTTGGGAACATGTGTTCAGACAGGATGGCGTGCATTTGTCAGGATCAGGGAAGAGAATTTTTGCAGTACATATTATAACAATAATCAACGACTTGTACGGTATATTAAGAACCTATGTACCTACCATAACGTTCCATGTTAGTTGTCTTCTTCTCGCCTTCTTTCTTGCTGGATGGGTTCGGAGCCGATCCTTGGCTCCGACTCGGCCTATACTATAGCTCGAGAGCTATTTTTACTGGCTCGAGGCAGCCCTATATCCCACAATACCATGCTCTAACTCCCCAGATCTCGTTGACAGCTAACACATAGTATAGTTTTATTGTTACCAAAAAATAAAACATTATATAAAAATACGGTCTCCCTGCTGGTAACACTCATGATACGGGTAACCCTGAATAACTATGTATCATGAAAGAAAAGGACTCAGAGACCTTCAAGTCTGTCCAGGCTAGGGGGAAGGAGGGAGGGACGCAAGAAAGAAGGCGAGAAGAAGACAACTAACATGGAACGTTATGGTAGGTACATAACTTCTTAATGTTAAGTTGTCATTCTCGCCTTCATTCTTGCTGGATGGGACAGCATCCCTAGCACCTTGGTCCTGGGTGGCTCAACGGAACAGACTCCTGAGTACGGTGGAACCAAAGTCAGCTCTATTTCTGGAGGCTATATCAAGTTTGTAATGGGTAATAAAAGTATGTTGAGAAGCTCATGTAGCTGCTGCACAAATGGCATCTAATGGTAACCTTGCTTGAAAAGCTGTTGAGGTTGATAGTGCCCTGGCTGAATGAGCCTTAGGTCTTGAAGGAAGTTGTTTGTGTCTCAACTCGTAGACAAAGGTAATGATGGATGCTAACCATCTGGAAAGAGTTACCTTTGATACTGGAAGTCCTTTCTTTCCTTCAGCGTAAGAGAGGAAGAGCTGTTCTGCCTTTCTGAACTGTTTTGTCCTGTCTAGATAATACCGCAGTTGACGATGAACATCCAAGGAATGTAGTTTCTGTTCAGCCCTGTTTGAATAATTTGGGAAGAAAACAGGCAAGTCAATAGTGTGGTTCAGATTTGATTCAGAAGAAACTTTTGGTAGAAAGGAAGGATTCGTTCTGAGAGCTACCCTGTCTTTGTGAAAAACCAAATAAGGGGGATGGACAGACAAGGCCTGAAGTTCCGACACCCTCCTGGCAGATGTTATAGCCACCAAAAACAGAGTTTTCCAAGAGAGAAGCTTGAGGGAACAAGAAGCTGCAGGCTCAAAGGGAGGGAGAATTAATGAAGTTTACACCAAATTTAGATCCCATTGTGGAGGTGGATCCTTAATGGGAGGTCTGAGCAAGAAGATGCCCTTGAGGAAAGCTTTACAGAGTTTGTGGGACATAATATTGGTTTCCGAGAGCCCTACATGAAAACTGGCAATGGCCGCTAGTTGTACTCTAATAGTGGCCGACGATGACCCTGAATGAAAAAGCGCCGCCAGAAAATCTAGAACTTTATGAATTGGTGCATTAAAAGGATCTAAGGACCTAGCTTCTGCCCAGAACGAAAAACGCTTCCATTTACTCGCGTAAGTCTTCCTAGTATTGGACTTATGGGAGGTAAGAATGATATCACGGACAGGAAGAGAAATAAAGGGAAGCCTGGCTATGGTTGGAAGTGGAGCAACCAAGCTGTGAGGTTGAGGGACTGAAGAGACTGCTGCAGCTTGCCCGTCAGATGGGTCAAAAGGTCTGGAAATGGTTCCAGATGCCAGGGCTGTTTCAGTAGATAACGGTGCAGGAACGGAAACCATACTTGTCGAGGCCAGTACGGTGCAATGAGGATCATTTTGGATCTCAATGCGGTTGCTTTCTGAATTAACTGCGGAATCAACAGAAAAGGGGGAAAAGTGTATAGAAGACCCCGAGGCCAATCGTGGACAAAAGCGTCTCTGGGGGGATTGCCTGGTAGAGGGAAGAGTGTGAAGAAGTCGAGGCACTTGCTGTTTTGAGGTGTTGCGAAAAGGTGGCAGCAAGGCTGGCCCCACTTCTGGAAAATTCTCTCTGCTACCGTCTGATTTAGAGACCACTCGTGAGGCATGAGAATTGTTCTGCTCAGTCTGTCCGCTATGACGTTGGACCTCCCGGGGATGTGCATTGCTATCAGAAACCATTGAGAGGAGATCGCCCACTGCCAAAGTCTGAGTGCTTCTCGACATAGGGGGTAGGATTTTGTTCCGCCCTGCTTGTTTATGTACCACACTACAGACATATTGTCCATTTGAACTGCTATTGTCCCCGTGGGAAGAGAGACCTGAAGGGCTTGCAATGATAAAAGCACTGCTCTCATGTCCAGGACATTTATGTGCAGGTGGCATTCTAATTGTTGCCATGTGCCCTGGACAGTCCTGCCCTGATAGTGCCCCCACCACCCGATCAGGGAGGCATCCGTTGTCACCGTGGCAACTGGAG
The DNA here is from genome assembly GCF_019279795.1 of Protopterus annectens. Classification (NCBI taxonomy): domain Eukaryota; kingdom Metazoa; phylum Chordata; order Ceratodontiformes; family Protopteridae; genus Protopterus; species Protopterus annectens. The sequence goes on along the minus strand of NC_056726.1, from coordinate 97,823,229 downwards.
GGGGAAGAACAAAGGGTCTGCCCTGAAGAAGTTGAGGGGAGACCATCCACCAGGAGAGGTGTTTTCTGCAAGTTGGGGTTATCAAAATGTTGTGAGTCATTGGGAGCTGTTGAAAGGATCACTGAGGGAAAAAGCATCCACTGGAGAATTCTCATGTGGAAGCGGGCTAAGGGGAGAAGGAGAATCGCCGCTGCCATGAGGCCTAATGTTTTCAGTACTAACTTGACTTGAATTCTGTTGGACTGAAACAGAAACTGAACATTCCGCCGTATGTCTGTCACTCTCTGAGGTGGTAATGTTGCAGACATTTCTGTGGTGTTTAACACGGCGCCTATGAAGTTTATACATTGACAAGGCGACAAGGAGGATTTTGCGAAATTTAAGGAAATACCTAGTTTGTTGCAAATGCGAATGGTGTAATCCCTGGCTATGATAAGATGCTGCTTGGTGGTAGCGGTAATGAGCCAGTCATCTAAATATGGAAACACCTGGAATCCTTTTTGTCTCAGGTGAGCCGTGACCACTGCCAAACATTTGGTGAACACCCGGGGGGCTGTGGTGAGACCAAAGGGCAGGGCTCTGAATTGGTAATGACTGGCTCTCAGCCGGAAGCGGAGAAACCTCCTGGAGCGCCTGTGTATCTTTACATGATAGTACACGTCCTGAAGGTCTAACGAGCACATCCAGTTGTCTCTGCCCAAGAAGGGCAGAATGGACTGCAGCGTTGCCATCTGAAATTTTGTCTTCTGCACAGACTTGTTCAGTCGGCTGAGGTCCAAAATGGGTCTCCAGTCTCCTGTCTTTTTTGGTACCAAAAAGAACCTGGAGTAGATTCCGGATCCTAGCTGATCTGCTGGGACTGCCTGGATGACTCTTTTTTTCTAACAGCTTTTTGATCTCTAGCTGTGCCTGACCCCTTTGTCCGGGTGGTACGTCTGGGAGGGGTCTTGCCGGTTGGATCGGAGGGGAAATGAAGGGGATTTTGTAACCCTCGGATATGATCGACTGTACCCATTTGTCTTGAGAGAGGGATTGCCAGGCTTCCGGGTACAGAGATAATCTTCCCCCGACTGCCTCAGAAGGTGGACAGTTGGGCAGCTTCTCAGGGATGCTGAAAGGGTTGGTCAGGGAAGGATTCCCTGGAACCCTGGTTCTGTGGACCCCCTCTGCCCCTGGGGCGGCATCTATTATTGTTCCCCCCTCTGCCTCTGGGGGAAAGTTCACCACGTGCGGCAGGCGTGACTCCCTGTGGTTTGCGGAACCACATCTTTCCACCCTTCTGACCTTTAGGGTATGGTCTAGATGGTGTGGAAAAGTGGACTCCCATGGCAGAGAGAGTCTTACCATCATGCTCGCACCTGGTGAGGGTATTCTTCACCTGAGGTCCAAACAACTCTGAACCATCAAAGGGAGTGTTGGCGAAGGACGCCTTGAAGGGATCAGCAAAATTACAGAGTAGCATCCAGGCGTGACGTCTTAACACAACACCTGTGCCTGCGGCCCTACTCGCTCCATCGGCTGCATAAGAGATAAGCCGCATGGAGGAGTTGGCAAGGGAATTCTGGGTTGCCAGCTGGGAGTTAATCTTGTCCTGATACCCCGCAGCAGAAGGATCCTGTATGGTTTCACCCAGTTCTTTGAGCAAATCTCTCTGAAGGTGGGTGAAATGACATAAATAGTTCAGCGACCGCATGGCAAAGGTCGCTGAAGCAAATGTCTGCTTACCGTACCTGTCCATAGTCCTGGACTCTTTATTAGGAGGATGAACAGGTACAGAAGGATCAGCTAATTCCTTCTTAGTGGCGGCTGCTACCACCATAGCATCTACCGATACACCTTTGGTCAGAAATGGTTTGTCTACCAGAGCAGAAATAAATTTAGAAGGCCTCCTAGGGATAGGTTCCATCGATTCAGGAGCTGCCCACGCCTTTCTGGCCACTACTTCCATCAGTGGGTCGAAAGGAGGGGACACCCAGGAGGTGGAAGGGCGAGGCCCAAAAGCGTCAAGGTAAACCGACTCGTCCTCGGAGGGTTTGAGGGTGGACCAATTCCCCCTGTGTTTCAGGATCTCTAGGATGTCTGAAAAGGAGACATCCTCAGAAGGGGATCTCGGGGAACCCTCCGACTCATCCAAGTCGGTGTCCGAAGTGATAGACTCGAGAGAGTCTACGTGCTTCCTCTTGCACTTTCTTTTCCTAGGGGGTTCCCCTGAAGCTTCAGGGGAGGCCTCGGACGAAGAACGAAGAAGAGACACCCAAAGTGGGTACCCTATGCTTTGGATCTCTGCTATCAATTGCCAGAGGATGACCAGAGACCGTAACAAGCACTGTAGAGGGAGGAGCTGAAGGAACCAACCATGGAGCGGACACCGGATCTAGCACGCTCCTCATCACCTCAAAGGCTCCCCTATCAGGCACAGAAGAAAGTCCTGGCTCCGAGGATACCAGGACTGCTCTCGGCGCCAACAGAGAAGGCTCTGAGAATGATGTCGGGGCCAAACTAACCAGCGCCGACACTCCGAGAGGGAGAACGGGGTCGGACAAGGGTCCGATGCCACTCGCCCCCTCGGAGCCGACGATGGAGTCCCGGCGCCCGGACCTCTCCATGGATGGCACCAATGAAGAGGTTAGAGCCGACGACGCCAGGGCCGAAGGTGGTAGTATCGGCTCCAACGTGGGTAAGGTCCCGGTTCTGACAAACTCCGGCTCCGAGCTCAACTGAAGAGTCGGAGGAGGAATCAAAATTGGCACCGAGGGAGCCACAGTCTGGTGAGATGGGCTTTGGAGTATTTGGGCCAGTGCCTGAGACTTGAGGAGTCTACTGACCACCCTCTCAATGTCATGGTCGGACAGTCTGGAAGACCTGGAGGAATGAGTCCTGTGACTCCGCTCTGACAGTAAGGGCGATCCTGGAGCCGAACGAATGGACTCTACGGAGGGTGACCTAGAGCGCTTGCGTGCTGTTGTCGGCTCCGATACCGGTTTCGGAGCGGGCAAAGTCTTGCTCGCATCGGATCCGACTGGAGCCGATGTCGGAGCACTTTCGGTTCCGCCAGCCATCGACTCAAGAATTGGAGACGAGGGTTTGGCGGGCTTGGACGACTTCCCCGAGCCAGACTTAGACGGGGAGTCATCAGGCTTCAATAAGCCCCTCAAAATTAGCTTATTGCGGTGCTCCTGCAGGACTCTTGGACTAAATCCGTGACAAACGGAACAAGAGTCCTGCAGGTGCAAAGGTCCCAGGCAATAAACGCAAGAAGTGTGACCGTCTGTCAGAGACATCTTCTGACAGCACGAGTCACACTTCTTGAATCCTGAGACTTTAGTGTCTTTAGACATTATAGTGGACACTAACAGTCTAATACAGTCAGCACACACAACTCACTCAAACACTCACACAAGGGGAGAAGTTAAAGGGCTGACTAGGAAAACACATACACACACACACACACACACACACACACACACACTCAATAAGGGCAAACTATAGGGATAACTATAGAAAAACTAAAGCCCGAAGGCCCGTTTATCAATTTGACTAAAGGAGGGGGTGGGGGGGCTTAACGAAAACTGTTAATAAGCTTTTAAGGGTAAGGTAATGAACAGATAGGGAAAACTAACCTTAAATTTTAAAAGTCCTCACAAAAAGAAAAAAATTTTTACACTGACCTGAGCCGGTAAAAAAACGCAACCTTGCAGCGAAGCAGCAAACGAGATCTGGGGAGTTAGCGCATGGTATTGTGGGATATAGGGCTGCCTCGAGCCGGTAAAAATAGCTCTCACGCTATAGTATAGGCCTAGTCGGAGCCGATCATCCAGCAAGAATGAAGGCGAAAATGACAACTTAACATTGAAGATTTACCTACAATTAAACAAAAGCATACATGGGTAAATCTTAAGTATATCACATCCAGGAGTTGGTTATTACTATTTTACAATGACATTATTTAAGAAAAAAATTATTTACTTTTCTTAAATAATGTCTTGGTACAATGGTGCCGTAATGTTCTTCCACAATGTTTCTGTATCCTGCGGCTTTTTTGATGTACTGCGCATGTGTATCCCACTCACATGCTTATGTAGTATATCACTGCTTTGGAAAAGCAAGCAACAGAGATGGGAAGATCTCCATTGCTTCTTCTTCTTTTTTTTTTTAAGAAACTGAAATTCTGACACTTTAAAAGTACAATTGAGGGCAAAAAAATCAAGGAAAATCAGGTACATTTCTTTAGTTTTGTATAACGTACTTGAATTTCCTTGTATTTTCTCTGTCCCCCGTATCTACCTCTTGACCTTTTAGTTCAAGAAAACTGCAAAGCCTTGGCATATATTAACAGAAGAAAGTCAGGGTGACTATACTTTTTTCTGTTGGTGTATGCTCGATTTACAATGGGCACTCTGCTTGGGCTGACCAGTCAATGTGCACGTTTTTGAATGTTAATGATCTGTAATTGTATAATTAGCAATATTTGACAAACACAAGGCAGGATTTTTGCCAGATTGAAAATTTAACTGTTCACAGATCGCAATATTTGATACATCTCTGAAATTTTTTATTGGAAAATTTTCTACGTTCCCACAAGATTGATGTTATAGTTTGTGAAATGTGATTAGAACAATGACTGGAAACCAGTTCTGTCTTGGTAAAATGTTTTTACTGTAACAGACATTCTAACAAAAAATCAGGTGGAGGTGTTTAGGATAGGGTTTAACAATAGTTAAGACACCTGTGATTATTATTACATGTTCAGTGATAACACCAATACTATAGATTGCGTAACTGTAACAATAAACCTAACCCTGGAACATTTAACAATTGTTGGAGTGTCTACACCACCAAATTCAACTGCTGATGACCTAGAGAAATTCATACATTTCTTGCATGAAACACAGGAGGGAAGAATAATAGTGGCTGGGGAATTAAATTTTACCAGAAACAGACTGGAATAATATTGATTCAACATTAGTAAGACAAGTATTCACAACCTATGTTCAGCAACAATTGCCTCAGATTATAAAAAAATATCTAACCAGGAAGCAGAACATACTAGACATTGTTTGTGTCCCTAAAGAAAAAAGAAGTTATGTACTCACCATAACGTTCCATCTGAGTAGGTACTTCATTTGTCTGCAACCTGTGGGTATCGGATCAGATCTCGGATCCGAGCCGGCAGCTTTCCAAGCTAGAAGATCTGAGCTCCTAGCTCCTCCCCCTACCCATAATCCCCTGCTAAGTGCTACATTACCTCAGATCAAATTTTTTTGCCTCTTACACAACTCCTACCTTCGATAGAGGAAGTAACACCAGATAACTGTCCTAAAGCAGAACAAAGATTTCTTTGGTGATCAGGAATTCCGAAAGGTTCGGGGGATGAAAGGGGGGGGTCGGTTGCAGACAAATGAAGTACCTACTCAGATGGAACATTATGGTGAGTACATAACTTCTTTATCTGAAGTAGTTACTTCATTTGCTCTGCAACCTGTGGGACAGAGTCCCCAGCTACCTAGGGAAAAAACCCTGGGCGGCCTTATGGAAGGATATTCCGAAGCACCGCAGAGCCAAAGGAAGCCCTACCTCTCGATACCATATCCAACTTATAATGAGAAATAAACGTATGTGAAGAGGACCAGGTAGCTGCTGAGCATATGTCATCCAAGGGGATACTGGACCAGAAGGCTGCAGAGGTGGCCACAGCCCTCGTAGAGTGAGCGCAAATTCCGGTAGGAACTGGTTTGCCTGCAGATAAGTACCCGTGGACTATGCATTGACAAATCCAATTTGCTACAGTCACTTTGGAAATGGCCTTACCCATGGCCGATTTAGCAAATGACACGAACAACTGGTCCGACTTGCGAAAATCTTTAGTCCTGTGCAGGTAAAAATGCAGTTGTCTGTGCACTTCAATTTATGCAATTTGCATTCTCCTCTATTCTGAAAATTTGGGAAGAACACGGGTAAGTTTATTGATTGATTGATATTTGACTCCGAAGCCACCTTAGGTAAGAACGACAGATTAGTCCTGAGGAACACTCTATCCATGTGAAAAATGAGATAAGGATGCTTCATACATAAAGCTTGAAGTTCTGACACCCTTTTGGCTGAAGTAATGGCCACCAAAAAGGTTGTTTTCCAGGACAAGAATTTTAATGGAATCGAAGCCGCGGGTTCAAAGGGTGGGCCTGTCAAGGCTTGTAAGACTAAGGTCAAATCCCATGGAGGCACCATCACTTTCACCGGAGGCTTCAAGAGGAAAACGCCCCGCAAGAAGGTTTTACATAATTTTGTAGAAGCCAAAGATCCTAGTCCGTCTCCCACATGGAAATGGGAGATGGCTACCAATTGCACTTTAACTGTAGAAGCACTTGCTCCTTGTCTAAATATCACCGACAGGAAGTCGAGAATAGTAGGAATAGGAACTGTAAATGGATCCAGGCCTCTATCTTTAGCCCAGACAGAGAAACGTTTCCATTTTCTGTAGTAAATCTTCCTAGTAGTCGGCTTATGTGCTGCGACTAGAATGGCCTTAACAGGAGATGAGATACCGGGTGTCCTAGCCATCAGTGGAACTGGAGCAATCAAGCCGCAAGCTTGAGGTTCACCAGGTTTGGGGGTTGGTATCCCGCCAGATGCGAAATCAGGTCTGGAATGGGATCCAGTATCCATGGCGAGATACACTGCGAGACCGCAGGTAAGGGAACCAGATCTGGCGAGGCCAGAATGGGGCTATGAGGATAACTCTGCTCCCCAACCAACGGGCTTTCTGTATGAACTTCGTCATGAGCGGAAGGGGGGGGGGGATAAGCATAAAGTAGACCGGGCGGCCAAGCATGGACTAGAGCATCTCTGGGATTCTCCCCTTCGGGGGGAAGTATTGCGAAGTACTCGCTGCATTTTGCGTTTAAGGGAGAAGCAAAAAGATCGCAGCAAGGCCAACCCCATTTGCGGAAGATCTGCTTCGCAACTGATGGATTGAGAGACCACTCGTACGGAGTGAGAATCACTCTGCTCAGTTTGTCCACCAAAATGTTGGACCGACCCGGAATGTGCGTTGCTACCAGAAAAAGGTTGGTGGATATCGCCCATTCCCACACTCTCATAGCCTCCCGGCAAAGTGGGTAGGACCTGGTTCCTTCTTGTATGTTTATGTACCAGACAACTGACATGTTGTCTGTCTGGATTGCAATAGTGCCCAGAGGTAGAAGGTTGTGGAGAGCTTGCAACGCTAGAAGCTCCGCCCTGATCTCTAGGACATTGATATGCAAAGCGGTCTCCAGGGGAGTCCACGTGCCTTGGACGGTTCTGCCCGAACAATGCCCCCCCCGAGGCGAGAAGCGTCCGTGGTCAGCGTGGCTTGGGGGGGAGGGACAACAAAAGGCCTCCCTTCCCTCAGCTCTGGGGCGTGGAGCCACCAAAGAAGGGAGTGCCTGCAAACTCTGCTCAGAGGAATCGGAGTATTCAACGGATGGAGTAGCAGGGACCACTGAACTTCAAGGGTCCACTGCAGAATCCTCATTCGCAGATGCGCGTGAAGGGAGAGACTGATCGCTGCTGCCATAGATCCTAGTACCCTCAGGACTAATTCCGCCACTGGGGCTGGACTTTGAAGAAGAATTAGCACCTGACACGACAAGCTGTTTAGCCTGTCCACAGTTAGCATAGCTCGAGAGATGCGGGTATCTAACTTGGCCCCTATGAACTCCAGGACCTGTACGGGGCAAAGAGAGGATTTCTGGAGGTTTACAGAGATGCCTAAGCTCTGGGCAAGGGTCAGAGCATAATCTCTTGCCACGCAGAGCTGATGCCTGTTGGTGGCGGTAAGGAGCCAGTTGTCTAGGTACGGGAAGACCTGAATGCCCTGAAGTCTCAGGTGGGCTGCAACCACTGCCATGACCTTGGTGAAAACCCTGGGGGCTGAGGTGAGGCCGAACGGGAGAACCCTGAACTGGTAATGACTGGCTCCCAGCCGGAAGCGGAAAAACCTTCTGGATCGTTTGTCCATCAAGATGTGGCAGTACGCATCCTTGAGGTCTATAAAGCACATCCAGTCGTTCTGCCGCAGAAGGGGGAGAATAGATTGGAGGGTGACCATCCGGAATTTTTCTTTGGGAATGAACAGGTTCAAAGCGGAAAGGTCTAGAATGGGTTTTAGGTCCCCCGTCTTTTTTGGCACTAAAAAGAACCTGGAGTAATAACCCAATCCGGACTGGTCTGGGGGACGGGCTGGATGGCTCTTTTTTCTAGCAACTTCAGGACTTCTGAAGCTGCTGCCTCCCTTTGATCGGGTGGAACATTGGGGAGGTGTCTGGTCGAGGGAGGGTGGTTTATGAAGGGGATGGTATAACCTCTGGATATGATGCGGAGCACCCATCGATCTGTCGTAATGGACTCCCAGTTTGACAAGTGCTCCGACAACCGCCCCCCGACTGCCTCCAGAGAGGGACAGCCGGGTAAGCCCTCAGGACTGCTGCGCGGGTCTATCTGGGAAGAGTTCCCTGGACCCGAAGTTACGCGGTCCCCCTCTGCCTCTGGGCCGGCGTCCTCCTTGTCCTCCTCTGCCTCTAGAGGACGAGGGGTCCGAAGCTGGATGGGATTGCTGGGACTTACAGAACCACAGCTTCTTTTGTCCCCTCTGATTCCTAGAAAAGGATCGTTGGGGATTAGAGAAGCGGACCCCGATGGCAGACAGCGTCTTCCCATCCTTCTCTTTTTGGACCAGCATCTCGCGAACGGTCTTGTCGAAGAGCGAAGATCCGTCAAAGGGTGCATTCACGAAGGACGCCTTGAAGGGATCCGCGAAATCGCAAAGACGGAGCCAGGAATGACGTCGCAAGATGACCCCAGCTCCGCTGGCCCTAGCGGCTCCCTCCGTGGCATGGGAGAGTAGACGCATAGACGTGTTAGAGATGGATTTCAGAGTGGCCATACGAGTCGAGAACATTTTTTTGTCCTCGACCGACATGGACTCCGGGGGGGCTGCAGCGTATTCCTTAATTAAGTCTCGTTGCAGCCTAATGGTATGTGCCATATAGTTCAGCGTCCTTACAGAAAAGGTCGCTGAACTAAACATCCGCTTCCCAATGCGGTCCAGTACCCCAGATTCCTTGTCTGGCGGGTGAACTGAAGAACTCTCCTGCGCGAGTTCTCTCTTGGTGGCAGCCGCCACTAACATGGCATCCACGGGTGTTCCCTTGGACCAAGACAGTCTATCCACTGGGGGGCTAAGGATCTTGTCGGGTCGCTTCGGGATAGGCTCCACGGTGTCGGGATCCTTCCACGCCTTGGTAGTAATGAGGTCTACCAGGGGGTCAGCCGGAGCGGACACCCAGGAGGTAGAAGGGCACGGATTCATCCGCGGAAGGTTTTTGGGCAGACCACCCCCCTTTAATACGCAACATTTCCATGATGTCTCCGAAGGAGACATCCTCGGGGGGTGACCTTGGGGAGCCTTCCCCTTCATCTAAATCCGTGTCGGTTGTAATGGACTCGGGGGAGTCCAGGTGCCTCCTCTTGCACCGACGTTTACGAGGGACCTCCTCGGTGGGACTGTCCGAAGAGGGCTCGTCAACGGGGTCCTGTTCCTCCAAGGGAACCAACTGGAGGGCTTGAGCAGGCTGTCCCGATGGTCGGATGATGGAGTATAGACCCACATGCAGCGGGGGTACGGGAGGATCCAACGCCCGAACCGGGGACCTGGAGGTCCTCGACAGTACCCTCTCCACAACCTCAAAAGCCGAAGGAGAGCTACTCTCGCCAGGCTCCGAGAGCAATCTCCTCGGCTCCGAGGTAGGGATCGGGGTCGGAGCCGATGCAGCCAGAGCCGAGAGAGAGGTGTGCTCCGAACCCAACGGAGTGGAAGACACACCAGCTCCCCCGGATCCGATGCTCAGCCCTCGGCCCCGAGAGCTCGGATCCGACAGACTCGAAGGCACAGTCGGCGTCGAAGCGACCGGAACTATCGGCACCGATGAATCCCCGGTTCCAAAGGGGCCCGGATCCGATAACTCCGAGACCCGAAAACGGGTCGGAGGAGTAATCAGAGCAAACATGGGGGCCGCGCTCCCCCCCAGATGGGGGGGAGGCAAGAGCACCCCATCTGCATCTGGATCTGGATGAATCGGCGCATCATCCGATCCATATCTGCTTCAGTGAGGCTTCTGGTTGATCTTGAAAAAGTCGTTGAGGTGGGCCGGGAGGGCCGCCTCGACGACCTCAAGGGAGACTGATCCTCCTCCTCCACCTCCAGAGAAAAATGAGGCGAATGGAGGCAAGAGGGGGAGGATCCGGAGACCCTCGAGGGAGACCTAGCCAGTTTTGACGGCGGGGCTGAGGGTTGAGTCTCAGCCCGCCTTTTGTGGGACTTGTGTCCCTTGTCCTTATGCCTTTTTTCTCCACCGTAGTGGAGGTACCTGAATCCCCCGAACTCACAACCAAAGAGGGAGGTTGAGTCCCAGGTTCAGTCGGGGGCACAGAAGGCATGAGGGCTGCCGAGACAGCCTGTGCCTGAGAGGGGGAGGAAGAAGAAGCCGATTTCTGAGGCAACAAGCCCGCCAGGATCAGCTTGTTCTTCCTGTCCCTGATAGCTCGGGGATTAAAGGCCGCGCAGATTGTGCAGGCCGATGACAAGTGTGCCGCCCCCAAGCATAAAACGCACTGAGTGTGGCCATCCGCCGGCGAAAGCTTATGGCTACACTCAGTACATTTCGAGAACACCGCCTTAGGCACTTCAGCCATAACACCACTCATACCAAGAACACACCCAAACACTAAGAGGGGGGAGGGTGAAAGGCGGGAACTACCAGAAACTAGTTAGAAAGGGAAAACAAAGATATCTAACTAAACTACACTATAGATAACTAACCCAGGAACTACACACTCTCACAACTAGAAAAAAAATATATATTTTTTTTTTGACAGAAAAAGAAAAAGGTTCAATCTCACCAAAAGCCAAGGAGCTCTTCAAAAGTAGCTGCTTCAGCCACGGCAAAAAACGATCTGAGGTAATGTAGCACATAGCAGGGGATTATGGGTAGGGGGAGGAGCTAGGAGCTCGGATCTTGTAGCTTGGAAAGCTGCCGGCTCGGATCCGAGATCGGATCCGATACCCACAGGTTGCAGAGCAAATGAAGTAACTACTTCAGATTTACTGTTACTGTTACTTCACGTCATATTTTACCACCACCGATGTGCAGTGATCATGGGGTTATAAAGGTTAACTGGTTACTAAATAATTCTTCCCAACTGAAATCTAAACCAATGCACAGAAGATTAATTACAGTTTATATGGCAACAAAACAGTCACTATGTAAAACTAACTGGAGTGACGCATTCAGTGGAAACACTGTAGAAGGAACGTGGCAAGTTTTAAAGGAGAAATTGTCTGAATGCAAAAAATAAAAAAAAAATGTTTAACATTATAGGAATACAACGTCGGGGATATATTTCCATAAGAACAAGAAACTTGATTAAGGTGAAAGGTAAAAATATATAAGAAATGGAAAAGAGGTTGAACTACAACTTTGAAAACTGAAATAACTTGCACAAACAAATTAAGCATAGTGTGCGACAAGATCAAGAAATATTTGAAGAAAATGTCTACAAAGATATTGAACATAATAGGAAACCATTTTATAAATACATAAGATGTGGAAGTAGTAGACATACAAATTGATAAACTGTATAGATTCTAAAATTTATTCTCAGGCACAAGAGATTATAGATATATTTACAAAATCTTATGCAAAATAGTTTGGCTCCACAGGGGGATGATAAGTTGTCCTAGTGACATCCAGGTAGCCTCAAACACTGAAACCATATTATATTATAACGAAAAAGAACTATGCAAACTGGATCCAAACAAAGCACAGGAAAGAGACAGAATTAGTAATAATGACCTGACAACACTTCAGCAAGAACTTACAGTACCTTTATAAAATCTATTATTTACTAGATCATATAAATATGGAGAGACTGGAGACGTGCTTATTAATCCCGTCTTTAAGGCAAAGGGGAGTACGGCAAACCCATAGTCATACAGAGCCTTAAGTCTACTTTCATGTTGTGGAAAAATAATAGAGAAGGTAATATTGGATAAGTTCTTGTCAGAACTGGAAAGGTTGGGACTTGAAACAATATATCAGCATATCATATGTTGAAAACAGATTTATTACCATCTTGTAACATGATGTTCTAGAACAATACAATAGCAGATATGAATGAAAAACTGCTATGATGTAATTTTTATATATTTAACTTCAGCATTTCACAGGGTCATACACAAAACACTGATCAACACATTAGAATAAATATGCATTGATGTACTTTTGATAGATAGATGTATGGCTTACAAATAGGACATGGCAAGTATCATACAGCAACTGGACAGGTGAAATTCTTGTTTACAGTCAGGATGTACTGTAGCTTTCAGAACTATCTTTTTCATCTGAGGTGCTCTGCAGTTTGTATGCAGATGACTTGACATTGGATAAAATGATTACATGTGTTACAGACAGGGCATGTCTGCTAAACAACTTGACTAAATTGACCATTTGGGCACAGGAGAATAATATGCTGATAAATACATCAAAAAGTAAGCATGTGAGATTTGGGAGACATAAATTGAATGGTGAATATTTAATACAGGACACACTGACTGAAATTGTAGACTCATTTAAGGATCTGTGTGTATGGGTAGATCCAGCTTTGAGTTTTTCTAAGCATGTCACCCAGTTAATGTTGGTTAATGATTGTTACAGAACTACAGGTTGTATAAAAATATGTATAAAGTAGTCTAGGAAATCAGAAATTATGAAGTCATTGTTTGCTAATTACATTACACTCAAACTTGAGTATGGAATAACAATATGGAAATCTTATAAGAAAACAAGCATGTATAAACTGAAAAGAGTACAGTGAAAATATACCAAGGGCATCCATGAATGTGAAAATTTGTTATTATGAAAAACTAAAACACCTGAACTTGCGCAGTATCTCATATAGATATTTAAGATGAGAACTTATTCAGGTACATAAGGCATTTGGAGACAACTACCTCTGAGGATATTTGAGGTTATCAAAAAGTAAGTAGTGAATCATCAAATAATCTATGTAGAAGATTCCATAGGAATATGAAATGCACTAATGAGTTCTCTGAGAGAGCAGCTGATGCATGGAACAGACGACTAAATTACATTCAAGCAAGCACTAGTTTAGATAGTTTTTAGAACAGCCTAGACATTTACTATAATAACAACTGTTTTAGTATACTGGCAGGCTAGAAGGGCATTAATGCCAGTGCTTAAAATATTTGTATGTATATGTATATATGTATGCAATATGACCTCTATTGCAGTACTGATTATGAATAGGAAGCATCCTGCCAAGGATACCATATGTCCAGACAGCATTCCAAATATTGGGTGCCTCACTGTCATGCCATACATCTGATGCAAGTCCCAAGTGAAAGATCACAATTCAGTACAGAAAGGTTGTACAGATACAAAGATTCTCAGGACTTTCTTGGCCCAGACCAGGAGAGAAGTGAGGCAAAAAGAAGAAGAAAATAAGATGTAACTAGGAAAGGGAAAACGAGTTTCAGTACTTCAGCAGTGATCTAATCAGACATCTAATACTATGGTAAGTTCTTACGGGTTCACTACTAAATCTCAAATTATGGCATCTCGAGACACTGAAGCCCAAAGACCAAAATCTTGAGATTCCGTAATATCAAAATGAAAAAAAAAAAAAAAAAACATTTTTTAAAGCATATGCAGGGGGCAAGCCTCCCTGCACCCCCACAACCCCTGCAACTTAAATATACCAACTCCAAGATCACACCACAGTGGAGTGAATGGCAAAATAGTGCCGTGCAGAGCGGAACGGAAATTTTGCCATTCACACCAGTGTAGTGTGATCTTGGAGTTGGTATATTTAAGTGCAGGGGGTGTGGGGGGTGCAGGGAGGCTTGCCACCTGCATATACCTTCTAAATGTTCTTTTTTTTTTTTTTTTTATTTCGATATTGCGGAATCTCGAGATTCTGGTCTTTGGGTTTCAGAGTCTCGGATTCCGTAATTCGAGATTTAGTAGTGAACCCGTTCTTACACAACTGTACTATGTCATTCCCTGATCACTTTTGCAGTATTGTTTATGAAAGGAAAGATCTCTAATGCTTTTTTTACAGAAAGAGAGAGAGGGGGAGTAGCTGAGCTGGAGTTCAAAATTCCTTGGGGGAAAACAACTCTGGACCTGGAGAAGGCATCAGTTTTGTAGTGATTAGTAAATGTGTCAACTGAAGTTCAAATGGCTGCCTCTATAACGGATATGTCCAGAACCACTGCCTTTATAATGGATCTTGTCCAGAATTTTTGACAAAGGTAACAGAGGAAGCAACAGTTCTGGTAGAATGGGCTTTTATTGGACCCGGAATTTTTTTTTTCCTTAGAAAAGAATTACAAAAGAAAACAGCCAAAGATGTCTATCTAAAGATGGTTTGTTTGGCAACAGAGTACCCTAACATTCTATCCTGAAATTAACTAAAAAGTTGATCAGACTTTCTAACAGATTTAGTCTAGTCAAGATAAAATCTAAATTACATATAAACATTTAATGAATGCAAAATCTTCTCTCCCTTATTTTCAGGAAAGGGAAAGAAGGCAGACAGGGGATACTCTATCTTTGTGAAAAATATGAAAAGAAGGAGAAACCATAAGGGCTTGCAGCTCTGGACTCTCTTAACTGAAGTAAAAGATACCAGAAGATGTTTTCCAGATAAAACATTTTAGAAAGAAAGCAGAAACAGGTTCAAAAGGGGGTTAGCCAGATTTGTAGAACATTATTCAGGTTCCAAGGAAAAGAAAATAATTTCCTTGGTGGCCTGATGTGGAGGACACTTCTCAAAAGCTGTCTGATCTCAAAATGTGTTCGAAAAGGTGGATCCAAAGGTAGCTGGATGGAGATTGATGACAAATGTGCTTTAACAGGAATATGTCTGTCCTGAACTGATAAGTTCACACAAATAAGAAAGAATGGTGCAGGACTAGTCACCCAACAGTGTGAACATTGGCTCTAGGTGATGGTCACTGTTGATGTCACACTCAACCCCATGTACAAAATGGAAAAAACAAGATTAATGCAGATGCTGGTAGGAGTATCCATCTGATGTGAACCTTTTTTCCTTCTTGCACCAAACAGAAAATCTCTTCCATTTGAAAACATAAGATTTTCTTGTTGCATGTTTTCTAGCCTCCAGCAACACCTATACTGCATCCTCAGTGAAAAGATGCCTAAATGGAATCAAAATCCAAACATCCAAACTGTCAGGTTTATGGTTTTGCAAATCTGGATAAAAGAAAATCTTTATAAAAACCTGCAAAAGCATCACAGACCTCCAAAGCAGACACTTAAAAAACCTGCACCTCCCGTCACAAACCAGACAACACATAAAACACAAAATCAGTGTGCCGCACAATCACAGACCTTAAGGCGAAATAACATACCTAACACACTAGAAATAGGCGACTCTATAGTCAGGCACACTGACGTCCCACTTACTAGGCTGGTCAAGGAGAAGGTTACTGTTAGCTGCCTGTCGGCAGCCAGAATCTGCCACATAACACAAGCACTCAGGTCACTCCAGAACACGTACAAATATGACTCTGCCATTGTTCATGTTGGTGTGAATGACCTGAGACGTACCTACCTGGAATACATGAAAAGAGACATGGAAGAGCTCTCTGATCATGTAGCCCAGGCGGTTATGACCTTGAGTAGCATCCTGCCCTCACCAAGAATGATACCGCAGTATAAAGAAAAAAATGATAAATTTCAACAATTGGCTAAGCTTCTGGTGTCATTCAAAGGGGATCCAGTGTCTGTCAGCCTGGGACGACATGCTCGACAGGCCTCGTTGCTTGGCAAGAGACGGCTTGCACCTGTCACCCCTAGGCTTTCAAATACTGGTCAAGGCTTCTGCTGCCCCCTTAGCGCCTTTTTTAGGCAAGGCTCAAAAGTCAAATCCACCTCCAGAACATCGACATCTGTGCTGTAACTGAAACCTGGTTCAAGGCTCCACAGAGCACCCCAGCACTACCTGGCTACAACTCATACCACACATTTTAGAACAGAACATGGACCAAAACACAAAAGGAGGGGGTGTATCCATATTCATCAAGGATACCTACACCTCCAGGTTAATGGCACAGAATGATACCTCCGAAATCATCCATGTGCAACTAACATTAGGCAAATCTGCAATGCAAATTGTGGCCTGCTACAGATCACCCTCCATGACCCAGGACCACCACTCCACCTTTCTGGAGACACTGGAAAACATGAAGGTCCTACCGAACACCCTGATATTGGGCAATTTCAATTACCCTACCATTAACTGGGAAAACTACTCAAGTACAAATTCCTAGGTCCAGCGCTTCCTGGAATTTATCAACTCAAACGCCTGGATCAGCTGATAAACTCCCCTACCAGAGGTGAAAACATATTGGACCTGGTCATCACCAACATGGGCAACAGGTGTTCCACACCGGAGGTCAACCCATCACTGGTTAGATCAGACCATAAACTAATCACTCTGGATGTCCACACCACACCACCACCTCCAACCAAAAAACCAACAGTGAAAAACTTTTCTATAGCAAACTTCACCTTACTTAAGACAGAGGTGGTAAGTTTCACAGCCCCCACGCTAAAGGATAACAGTGTTCAAGATGCAGGAACCTTTACAAATGCACTCTATGAGCACCTACAAGGATGCATGGATCATGCCATCCCTAGCAAAACCAAGACTCACTCCCCTAAGAGAAGGAAACCAGTCTGGTGGACCCCTGCCATAAACAGGCTATACAATAGGAGGAGGAAACTAGTTCAGAAAAAAAGCAAATCCCAAGAAGAAAAGACATCCATGATCAGTATCAGTAAGAAACTAAGGTCCCTCATAAAATCCTCCAAGGCTAACTTCGAAAGAAAAATAGCAAAGGATTTGAAAGATAACCACAAAGCCTTCTTTAGCTATGTCAAGAATCTAAGCGGCAACTCACAGATATGCTCTGAGCTTGTGCAAAATAGCACAAAATATACTGAACCCACTGATATTGCCAACATCCTGGCAGATAGATTCAGTACAAACTTCACCCCCCTCTCACCCCCAAAAGGGTCCACAACAATACCGGAAAAGTGTAGTGTCCCAGAAATCACAGACGCACAGGTGAAAACAGCCCTTTCAAAAGCCAAAAGCACAGCATCAATGGGGCCAGATGGTGTCCCAGGCTGCGTCTTGCACCAACTACAGAACGAACTAACCCCCTACCTAAACACACTGTTCAACCTCTGCCTCTCCACAGGCTACGTGCTCATAGAATGGTGCACAGCAACGGTTATTCCGCTCCACAAAGGAAGGGCCACAACTGACCCTGGTAACTATCGCCCCATAAGCCTGACTAGCCTGGTCTGCAAGGCTATGGAGCGCATCATCATGGAACTCATTAACAAAGACATTGGGAACCTCCAAACACTTGACCTTGCCCAGTTCGGCTTTGTTAACGGCAGATCATGCCTCCTAAACCTGGTTGACTTCTTCGAGACAGTCACCAAGGCCATAGATGAGGGGAAGGTAGTTCACACAGCCTACCTTCATCTCGCCAAGGCTTCTGACACCATTCCCCACTCGGGAATTATAGGAAAAACTCACCAGCCTGAACATAAACCCCTACGTCACGAGATGGGTTGCCAAATGGCTTACAGACAGAACTCACACGGTAAGAATAGCAGGCTCCAGGTCTGACTCTAAACCAGTCACAAGTAGTGTCCCACAAGGCTTGGTCCTGGGACCCCTACTGTTCGGCATATACTTCTCAGAAGTACAGGCAAACACAGGAGGACTATGGCTAACCAAGTTTGCCGATGACTGCAAAATGGGAGCTATAATTGACTCTCCGGCTGACACAGACATTCTCCAAAAAGGCCTTACTGAGACGGACACCTGGTGTCAAAGTCATGGTCTCAAGCTAAATGCCAAAAAATGCATAGTCATCCCGTTTGGGAAAAACAAAACATCCATGAATTACCACATAGGTGGCAGCCCCCTTAATACAGAAGAGGTAATAAGAGATCTGGGGACCCAGGTAGATAGTAATCTCTCCTTTGCCAATCATATTGCCAAAGTAGTTAGGAAATCCTTCTATGTAGCCCATCTAATTGCTAAAGGCTTCGCATCTAGAAAAAAAGGGGTTATAGTGTCCATCTACTCGTCACACATCAGACCCATCATAAAGTACAATGCCCCGTTTGGGCTGTACCTCACAAGACACTTCCAACAGCTGGAAAGACCAAAAAAGTACCTCACCAAGAGGATTACTGGACTCAAACATATGTCCTATGCACCCCGACTGGAAAAACTCCAGCTGTACTCAGTGGCATATCACTTACTCAGAGGTGATCTCTGCCTGACTTACAAAGCCATGTCCAACTCAGAATTGATGGACATGCTCCACCTAAAGAAATCCAAGTCACTGCGAGCCACTCGCTCTAGTGAGCTAAGCCTCGCCACAACAATAAATAGAACATGCTGGAGGGATAGATTCCTGTCAAAGAGACTCCCCATGCTTTGGAACAAAACTCCTAACTACATTAGGCAGTGCCCCTCACTAACACTCTTCAAGAGAAACCTTGATGAGTGGATTGGCCCTAGGCATGAGTGCGTGCATGTGTGAGCTTTCCGTGGAAGGTTGGGTGCCGGGCTGGCAACTCTACACCGTAAAACTCTACTGCAAATCATGAGCGAACAGGTGATCTGCTGTGGCGACCCCTAACTGGGAAAAGCCGAAAGAAGAAGAAGAACATACTCCCTATGCCAGATCTAAAGTATCTGTGGAAACATCCTGACAAGGCATGAGAACCAGAAATGGCACTCCTAGATTGAATGGTATCAGACTGATCTACCAAAGAAATTCTGTATTGATGAAGGGCAAGTGAGGAACAGGGAAGTTCAGTGGGTGGCAGTGGCTGTGTTCAGATAGACTGGAGGTACCACTGTTATCTTCCTCATGTGAAGTCTGGCAAAAGGCATCATTTGTACAGCTGAAGCTTGTATAGTTGAAGCCATGTACCCCAGGCCTCATTTCTCTCTTGCTGAGATCAACTACAGAGGAAGGAGAGACTGAAAGTAAGCAATCAAAAGTGCATCTTGTTCACAGGAAACATTTCCAGATGTAGGCACGTGCATATAAATAGTGAGCATGTGCAGGCAGCAGTGCCATTGTGAGAGAACAGCCAGAGTGTTAACATGAATGAGTGTGGTAGTCAGTCTGTTTATAAGTTTATTGAAGTTTAAGTTACAAAGCCTCATTCCTGATGTGCTTGTGTGTAATAAAGCTGCCCAAACTGAACCCACAACTGTTCGTCTGTTTTATCCTGACCAGACGAGCGACATGGTATCAGAACCAGGATTGAAAGTGCAACTTCTTCAAGCCATGACGTGCAGAGTTGAAGGTGAAGGTAGGTTGAGCTGGTTGAGTGATACAGAGCTCAAACGATCAAAAAGGGCCAGAAACAAACTTCAGGTAACCAAAACTTGGACAGATGATTTATTTTGCAAAGAAAATGAAACAGAGCATTCGTCAAAGAAAAGGCACAAAATGCATTATTAATTAAACAAAATGTTCGAAACCATGATATTTGATAAAACTAGCAGAAATATTCATATGGGCTCAGAATCACCTTCAATTTGCATAACAAGCATGTAAAACAAGCACAAGAAAAGTATGAGTATGATAAGAGGTTAAATGGGCATAACGAGCACAATAAAAGGGCAAAATAAGCTTAAAAAAAAGCAAGGCAACTGCATATTTTTAGTAAACAACTGTGTTTTGGGCATAAACTACTATTTTGCCTTGGCCAAAGCCATTCAAAGCATAACTAGAGTTGTTCAAAGTATCTCAGAGTGTGCAAAGTGTTTGGAGTGTGTGTGCTTTATTAAGGTGCAATTATTTCAGAGTTTGTTGTGTGCAAAGTATGGTTATATTGCAAAGTGCAGTCAAAGTACAGCCATTTTGAAAAGTTTTTTGTGCTGTGTACATTTATTCACAGACTGCCACCATTTCAAAGTGTTTCTTACATTGTATAGAGTCATTTCACAAAAGTACAGCCATTTGGAAGAGTTTATGTGCTGTGTACAGTCTATTTGTAAAGTACAGTCATTTCAAAGTATTTCTTACACTGATAAGGAGTGGTTTCACAAGGTACAGTGATTTTAGAGTGTTCTTGTGCTACGGAGACTTATTTGGCAAAGTGCAGTTATTTCAAAGAGTCTGTTGTGCTATTGGGCATAATTACAAGTTCTGGCATATTTATGTGTGTGTGCTTGTACATAATTCCAAGCACCTTCACTACTGTGCGTTGATATGGCACAGACATTTCGCAGACCCAGTCTACTTGTGTTTGATCATAATATTGCAGAGAATTATACTTTCATACAAGCAGCTTTTTCTGACAAAGAGGGATGTACAAGAGCATTCATTTTGCTTAACTTAGCTGGGTCAGAGGCCATTGAAAGAGAGCATTCATCTGTGTATGCACCAGCAGTATATGCAGGAGTTGGGGAAAACCACCACATTGTTGTATTGGCTGAATCAAGAGAGGACCCTGAGTGCTTGAAAAGTAAATTGAGAGAAATGTGCAACCCCCAGACAAATGTTACATTAGAGAGGCATCTATTTTATACAAGAGACCAAAAGCCAGGTGAAACTTTTGCAGCTTATATCAGTGACTTGAGAAATAAGGCTAAATGTGCAGATTTGGTGATCTGAAAGATGAGTTAGTAAAGGGCAGACTTGTGTGTGATGTTAACAGTGCTGCAGTAAGAAAGATTTTGCTTCATGACAGTGACTTAACGTTACGCAAAACCACAGAGATTTGTCAAGTCCATGAGCTCACAGAAAGGCACACAAGTATGCTTGTAAGTGATAACAGCATGGTTTCAGCAGCCACTAGAGCAAGCATAGACAGCATGCAGCATGTGGCAAGCAGAAACAGGCCTAAGCAGATGGCAGCTGTGGGTTTTCCTAGGAGGACCCGTAACTTTTTAGCAAGTTCCAAGGCTAGCTCAGTAAAACAGACATGCTCAGTGTACTGTAAGGGTGAGTCAGCAAAACCCAAGTCAAGTCTTACTGTTAACTGTTGTAATTGTGGTTCCAATCAGGAGTCTAAAAGAGAGAAGTGCTTAGCATTTGGTCAACAATGCCACAAGTGTAAAAATGGAACCACTTTCAAAAGTTTTGTAAATCAGGCAAACCTCAGTCAGTTATTAAGAAAGGTCACTCAAAAAAATAAGTTGATCATGTAGAAAGGTGCAACCCTACTTTCTATGTAGATGGCGGATCAGTGGTCAGTGAAAAGGTTAATGCAGCAGATTTGTTGGCAAAAAAAGTATTTTGTACTGTCCTGATCAATGGTAAACCCAAGAAGCTCAAAGTAGATACTTGTTCAAAGTGTAATGCAATATTAGCAGAAACATTTGCTAGAGTGAGAGCTGGTGAGCAGCTTAATTTGGCTAATTGTGCAAAGCTTGTTGCTTATGGAGGTGAAGAGATTAAAACTGAAGGCTCAGTAGTGCTTTCATGCTATTCAGCTGGGAACAGTTACAGTTTGCAATTTATGTAGTCAGAAAATCTGTGCAGTCATTGTTAGGAGCCCAAGACAGTTTAAGAATGAAACTGCTTTCTTTTACCAAAGATATCATCTAAGTACATTTCCCAGTTCCAGCTTCAGTGATGCTATTTTCTCAGAATATGCTAATGTTTTCAATGACAAGCTAGGCAAATATTCAGTTGTGTACTCCATGAAAGTAGACCTAGAGGTTAGTCCAGTGGTCAGACCAGCAAGGAGAGTTCCAATAGCTATGCAGGACACAGACAATGTCCAGTTAGACAAAATGGTGCAGCAAGGTGACAGAACTAACTGAGTGGGTACATTACATGGTAGCTGCTCATAAGAAAAATTAAGATGAAATCAGAATATGCAAGAGACTTGAAAAAGGCATTAAGGAGACCTCATCATCCTATGTGTACATTTGAGGAGACTGCCACCCTCATGCCAAATGCCACTGTTGTTTTCTGTCTTAGATGTAAAGAGTTAATTTTGGCAAGTAATACTTGATCGCAAATCTTTAGTACTGACCACATTCAGCACACCATTTGGTAGCTGCAGATGCCGCAGGATGCCTTTCGGAATGAATTCTGCCTGTAAAGTCTTTCAGTAATGCAACAAATATTTCCGGGCTATCCGTGTGTAATAATAGTGGATGATTTACTAGTTGGAGGCAATGGTGAAGCAGAGCATGACAGAAACCTCAAAAAATTTCTGGACAGAGCGCATGAAGTGAATTTAAAGCTCAATCCTCTGAAATGTAAATTCAGACTGCCAGAAGTTACTTATGTAGGTCATTTATTTACCAGTACAGGCTTAGAAACAGATCCTTCCAAACAAGCAGCCATTCTTGAGATGCCAGCTCCAGACAACGTCCAAGCCTTACAGCGTTTCCTTGGTATGATTAACTATTTGGGCAAATTTATCCCTGACTTTAGTGAGTTATCAGCGCCTTTAAGAGAGGTGGCATGCAAAAATGTTGGAACAACACCTGAGGGCATTTGATAACCTCAAACTTCAAACTGCCAACCCTCCTCATTAAGGTACTATGATGTCCACAAACCAGTAGTTCTTTCCTGTGATACTTCACAGTTTGGTCTTGTTGCAGTTATTCTTCAAGAGGGCAGACCTGTTGCCTACGCATCTAGAACTCTTACCCAAACTGAGATGCAGTATACTCAAATTGAGAAGGAACTTTTGGCAATTGTCTTTGCATGTTTGAAGTTTCATAATTATATTTATGGCCTTGTTATCCAAATCAAAATTGGTCATCAACCTCTAGTCACTATTTTAAAGAAAACTATGCATTCAGCTCCAGCAAGACTACAAAGAATGATGCTCAGATTACAAAAGTACATTTTCAAAATGGTCTACACAAAAGGCAAACTTCTTTATCTGGCTGATACCTTAACCAGATTGCCAAAAATACCACAGAACAGCTTGATGCAGAGAATTCTGACTTTGATGTCATGGAAATGCATACTTTTTCTACCACAAGACTTGATAAGCTGAGAGATCATACAAAGACTGATCCAATTTTGCAAAAGCTCAACCACTTTATCAATGCTGGATGGCCATCAAAGCAATCCTGTGTACTGCCAGAATTGCAACCTTATTTTCCATACAGAGATGAGATGGTAATTGAAGATGGTCTCATTTTCAAAGGTCCCAACGTTATTGTTCCTACTTCCTTACAACATGAATATATTCATATTTTGCATCATGGCCACCCAGGTTCTGACTCTAACAAAAGAAGGGTGAGAGGACTAGTATTTTGGCCTTCTCTATCAAAGGACATTGATAAAGTGCTTTCTTCTTGTTCAGTATGGAATAGTACTAAGCCGCATTTGCAAAAACAGCCACTTCAGCTAAGCCAGATTCCTGAATTACCTTGGTTAACAGTAGTCACTGACATATGTAAGTGGAATAATCAGCATTACTTAGTGTTGGTAGACTCTTATTCGAACTGGTTTGAGATCGATTTGCTACCTAGCCTAATGTCCAGTGCTGTTATCACTCAGATGAAACGTCATATCTCAGTCCATGGTAGTCCACACAAAGTTATTTCTGACAATAGTACCCAGTTTACCAGTCAATTGTTTCTGAGATTTGCTAAAGTGTGGGACTTTATCCATGTCACTAGTAGTCCGGAATACTCACAGTCAAATAGTCTTGCTGAACGTGCAGTGCACAGCGCAAAGCAATTACTAGAGAGGTCAAAGTGAGATAATACTGAAATCTTCTTCAATTTGCTTAATCTCAGAAATATATCCCATGACAATTTACTTGGCTCACCTGCTCAGAGACTTCTATCTAGTCAAACCAGAACAACCTTGCCTATCAGTTCTGGTTTGTTGGTGCCTAATGCTAAAAACAACAGAGCAATCAAAGCCCAACTTTTTAACAAGCGTTCCTTTCAGAAGTCCAGCTATGATAAAACAAGCAGATTTCTTTGTCCGCTGAAAGAAGCAGAGACAGTGAGGATGCAAATGGCGAATGGCTTTGATTGAATTGGTCAAGTGAGAGGTATATGTGCCGAGCCAAGATCCTACTTAGTGGAATCTGAGGGTATAGAATACAGGAGAAACCACAGGCATCTTCTTCCTGTATCAGAAATTATATGGTAGCACCGTGCCTGTGATACAGACTCTAGATCTCAGATCAACCCTGACAATGTTCATACTGAAGAACATGTCTCAGTATCCATTCCCATTCCTGATGATGTCCCAGTTGTCCCCTAAGTTGAACATTCCTTGAAGACAGTCCCTGTTGCTAGATCCAATTCTGACTTTTATGTTACATGATCAGGTCGTATCTCTAGACCTAGCATAAAATACACAGCAACCTGGACATGATTGTTTTACGTGTCTGATTTTGTTTGACTGCATGTCAAAGAATTAGTTCTGTATAATTGCATGTCAAAAGATTATTTCTGTATAATTGCATGTCACTGAATACTGTTACTTGATGTAAGAGCTATTTCTCAAAGAGGGAGAATGTAGAACAGAGTGTGTGTTGTACCTTTAAGAAGCATTTCCAGATGTAGGCATGTGCATATAAATTGTGAGCACGTGCAGGCAGCAGTGCCATTTTTGAGAGAACAGCCAGAGTCTTAACATGTATGAGTGTGGTAGTCAGTCTGTTTATAAGCTTACTTAAGTTTAAGTTACAAAGCCTCATTCCTGATGGTTTTGTGTGCAATAAAGCTGCTTGAACTGAACCCATAACTCTTAGTTTATTTTAGCCTGACCGGACGAGCGACAGTCTACATGGAAACAGTTTTGAGATGTCACCCTTGGAATGTCGCCTCACAGTAAGACGTTGTCCTGTTTGATTCTCAGCTAGAGCGTCTTCTGTGTGGAGACATGCGTGAATGGGCGTACCTTCGTTGAAGGTTGTGCGTCAGGGCTGGCAAATCGGCACATAAAAATCTACTGCCAATCATTAGCGGACCGGAGTTCTGCTGTAGCGACCCCTAACCGGGAAAAGCTGAAAGACACAACAACCCTTGGAATACTACATCTTCAAATGAAAGTAGGATAGACCTTTTCCAGTTTATTATGAAACCCAGGTGAAGAAATAAGTCCATTGTGAACTTGGGATCTGACAGCAGGTTTTCTTTTGAAGAAGCCTAAAGAAGAAGGCCATTTAGATAGACACAGATATAACTACCCAGCAACCTGCAGAAGGCTATGACAGGGTATAGACATTTGGAGAACACCCTTGAGGCTGTGTAAATACCAAAGAGAAAAGAAGAAAACTGAAACTGAAATTGTCAGATACAAAATCTCAGGTATTTTCTAGGATCTGGATGAATGTCAATATGAAGATATGCATCTTTTATGTTCAAGGTAACCAAAAAGACATGAAGAAGGATCACTGGTAGAATAGTTTGGACAAACAACATCTTGAATTTTTGAAACAGTAAAAAGGTGGTGAAGACAGAAAAATCCAAAATAAGTCTCCAGTTGCCCTCCTTTCCGGAAAGCAGAGTGCTGAATAAAAGCCATGTTTCTGCTGATGGAAGGAAACTAAATCTATAGTTTCCTGATGGAAAAAGTCTTCCAGCATGGGGAAAACAGGTTGGAGGAAGGATAAAAAGATAGTTTGCAAACTTCTTCTCTGATGTTTAGGATGCATGTGTGTGAAGGTATCAGTCTCCACACTGGAAGGCAACGAGAAAGAATCCTTGGTGGAGGGAGAGTTGATAGGCCAAGGTAGAATGGAAGGGAACATGGGGGCTGAGGAAGATAATCACAAATTTGAAGCCTTGTCTGGAAAGGAACCTTTCAGTCCTATAACATCTGGTTTAGCATTGTCCTGGAACTTCTTTTTGGAGAACTTCTTACCCTTTTATTGTTGTTTCTGTTCCTTATGGAAGAAAGGGGCCAACCTAACATGGATATTTCCTTTGACATTTTGGTACAATAAATAGGAAAATCTGTTTTAAACACTGCATAACCTTACCTCTCTCCTGCAGTTTTTTAAAGATTTTGGTGACAGCAGCACCACAAAGATTCCCTATCCCCAGAGGGGCATCTAGTAACTTAGATAAAACATTTTCTAGTAGAGACAGCAACTTCAACCAAGAATATCTTCTTAACACCAACTCAGTATCAGCAGACCTAGAAGATGCATCTGCAGCATTATAAAAAAAGGTATGTACTCACCATAACATTCCATCTGTGTTGTCCATTTTTAATCTTTCTCAACTGTTGGGTTCGGATCTGACCCTCGGATCTCACTCAGCCACTTTTTCCAGCTCGTGGAACACTGAAACTCTCAAGCTTCTCCCTTACTCATAATGCTCCAGACATCTAAAATACCTCAAATCTTGTTTGCTGCCCTTAAGCTTGTAAGCATAATGCAATAAAGAGAGAACGGCATCTGGATCTCAAATAAAGGAACACTGGTTCCTTCGGCATCTTTCAATCCTTCCAAAAGGTAAACATGGAGGGGACTGGAGGTAGGGGAAGTTGAGGAAGAATGAAAATGGGCAACACAGATGGAATGTTAGGGTGATTACATAACTTTTTTTATGTGATGCTGTTATTTTCATTCATTCCTCAACTGTTGTGACAGAGTCCCCAGCTACCTATATCCTGAGAGAACTCTAAAGAAGAATATTTCTGAGTACCACTGAGCCAAAGGCTGCTCTTTCTCCTAGAGACCAGGTCCAATGTGTAATGAGCAATAAAGGTATGAGGATTAGCCCAAGTTGCAGCTGCACAGATATCATCCAATGAGAATCTATATAGAAAGGCTGAAGAAGTTGCCATAAACCTGGTAGAATGAGCTTTTGGTGGTTTTGGAAAAGACATTCCCAGTTTTTCATAAACAAAAGTAATACAATTAGTTAAGCATTTAGCTAAAGTAACTTTAGAAACTGGTTTGCCCAATTTTGATTCCAAAAAAGAAACAAATAACTGTTCTGATTTCCTCAAATTTCTGGTTCTATGTAGATAAAACCATAATGACTGTGAACATTCAAAAGGTGTAATGTATACTCTGCTTTGTTGGAAAAATGTGGAAAGAAAACTGGAAGGTTGATAGCTTGATTAATGTTGGATGCTGATACCACCTTAGGAAGAAAGGAGGGGCTGGTTCCTAAGGATGCCCTAGCCTTATGAAAAATCAAATAAGGAGGCTTGGAAGACAGGATCTGAAGTTCTGAAACTCTTCTAGCTGAGGTAATTGCCACTAAAAAGACAGTTTTCCAGGTCAAGAACTTTAGTTCACACTTAGCTGAAGGTTCAAAAGGAGACTGTGTCAATGATTGCAAAAAAGAAGTTATGTACTCACCATAATGTTCCATCTGTGTTGTCCATTTTCATTCTTCCTCAACAGTTGGATTTGGATCTGTCCCTCAGATCTGATTCAGCCATTATTTTAACTCATGGCCACTAGCAAATTCTCGAGCTCCTCCCTTACCCATAATGGCCTAAGCCCTAAAATACCTCAGATCTTGTTTGCTGGTTTACATAATCCAAAAAATACTATTATCCTGGTGGAATCAACCAATATCTGGAGCCCAATGTAAGGAACAGTGGTGTCCTTATAAGATCTTGCTAATCCAGAAGTCATTAGTCGAAACATTAGGGGGTTAGTGGAAGGGCAGTTGAGGAAGAATGAAAATGGACAACACAGATGGAATGTTATGGTGAGTACATAACTTCTTTATCTGATGTTGTCAATGGGACAGAGTCCCCAGCCACCTAAAACCCCAGGCTGACTGTAAGGAAGGATATTCCTGAGCACAGCTGAGCCAAAGGCTGCTCTTCAACTAGAGACCAGATCCAATTTGTAATGAGTAGTAAAGGTATGAGGATTAGCCCAAGTGGCAGCCACACATATGTAGTCCACTGAAGCCCTAGATAAAAATACTAAAGATGTTGTCATGGATCTGGCTGAATGGACTCTTAAAGGTTTTGGTAAGGACAGGCCCAGCTTGTTACAAACAAATGATATACCATCTGTAAGCCATCTAGCCAGAGTTACCTTTGTAATTGGCTTACTCATTTTAGACTCCACAAAAGGAAACAAACAATTGATCTGTTTTTAATGATGTCCTTTGTTCTGTGTAAATAGAAACATAATTGTCTATGAACGTCCAATAAGTGTAACATATTTGTTTGTAACATTTGGAAAGAAAACTGGCAGATTAATGGATCGGTTGAGGTTTGTTTCTGGCACCACCTTAGGAAGGAAAGAAGGCTTGGTTTGTAATGCCACCCTATCCCTATGAAAAATCAAGTAGGGAGGTTTAGAAGATAACGCTTGGTGTTCTGACATCCATCTAGTAGAGGTGATAGCTACCAAAAATATAGTCTTCCAGGATAGAAACTTCAGATCACATTTTGCTACTGGTTCAAATGGGCACTGAATTAAGGCCTTTAGTACTAAATTTAAGTCCCATGGAAGAGCTGGATCCGTATAAGGAGGTCTCAAAAGTAGGGTACCTTTCAAGAAGTTCTTACAAACTTTTGATGAAGCCAGGGTGGTGTTCTCAATTCCTAAGTGAAAATTAGAGATGGCAGCTAGTTGAACTCAGTTTAAGAGCTAGGTCCTTCACTGAAAATTGTTGCCAAAAATTCAATGACACTATATACAAGAGCTGAAAAAGGGTTGATATGTCTCTGATGTGCCACAAAAACCACAAAAAACAAACCATTTCCATTTACTTATGTAAAGTTTTCTTGTGGAAGCTTTGTGAGAAGACAGAAGTATATAATGGACCGGAGAAGACAGCATATGTTGTCTGGCTATCAATGGAAGATGAGAAACCATGCTTTCTGCTTTAGGTTTGAGATAACCGGGTGAATCATGTTTGCTGGGTGAGATAGGAAGTCTGCAATCGAATCCAGAATCCAAGGTTGGTTGAAAAGATGAGGTCAAAGAAAGGGGAAATAAATCTGTTGGTGCCAGTAAGATGCAATGATGATGACTTTGCTCTTCAACCCGAAAGCCTTCTGTGGAATTTGGGGATCAAGGAAGTTTTGGGATACACATATAGACATAGAGGAGACCAGAGGGCCAATCATGTACAACAGCGTCTCTAAGTGATTCCCCCAGTAAGGGGGATTAGGGATAAGAAGCTGCTGCACTTGTTTTTTAGGGAAGAAACAAAGAAGCTGCATCAAATCTGGGTCCACTGGAGAAAAATAATTTCTGCAACCTTCATATTGAGAGACCACTCGTAAGATAATTAAATGGACCTGCTCAACTTGTCTGCTATGATGTTGGACTTCCCCAGAATGTGCATTGCTATCAGAAATTGGTTGGATGAGATCGCCCAGTGTCACCTTAAAGCTTCTCAACACAAGGGGTAAGACATTGTTCCTCCTTGTTTGTTGATGTACCAAAACACTGACATATTGTCGATCTGAATTGCAATTGTCCCAAAAGGGAGAGAGTCTTGGAAGGCCAGCAACACTAAGAGCACCGATTTAATTTCCAGGACACTGATATCAGTATTGGCCTCTTCGGGGGACCAAGTGCCTTGGACTGTTTTCCCCAACAAATGCCCCCCTCCACCCAATCTGGGAAGCATTCATGGTCACTATGACCTTGGGTTACGGGAAAATTAAGGGATGGCCTTGCAGAAACTGATCTGATTGAATCCACCACCAAAGGTTATCTTTTGCATGCCTGGATAATCCTTATCTGGGCAAACATGTGCTGATAAGGAAAATAACACTGTGTTGCTGACATTCATTGAAGAATTCTGATTTGAAATCTTGCTAAGGAAACTAGAACTATAGCCATAGACACTGATACCAAGGCTTGTAGGATCAGCTGGGTTGCGACTGTGGAATTGTGAATAATCTTTCTGACCTGGAATATGATATTCTGTACTCTTGATAGGAAGCGAAGCTGTCCCTGACACTGTGTTGAAAATCACTCCTATGTATTCCAATGTCTGAGTTGGTTCTAACTGAAATTTTTTGTAATTTATGGTGATCTCTATAATGGAGCAAGTTTGGAGTACCTGGTCTCAAGCTCTTATCAGCAGATGCATGATCAGTGCAATAATGAACCAGTCGTTCAAGTACGGAAACACTCGGAATCCCTGCAATCTCAACTGAGCTGCTACTACTGCCATGCAATTGGTGAACACTCTGGGGGCTGTGGTGAGGCCAAAGGGCAGCGATCTGAACTGCTAATGACTGGGTCCCAGCTGGAAGCATAAATACCTTCTGGATTGTCTGTTCATTTTTATGTGATGGTATGGTCATCCCTGCACAAAAAGGGCAGAGGAGTGACCCATGACCATCCAGAACTTGGTGTGCTGAACTGATTTGTTCAGACTGCTGAGATACAAAATTGGTATCCAGTCTCCTCTTTTCTTTGGCACTAAAAAGAATCTTGAGTAAGTTCTGGATTCTATCTGGTCTGGTGAGATCTTTTGGATGATTCATTTTTACTTATTTTTATTTTATTTATTTATTTTACATTTGTTTACTGGGAAGAGTCCGACTGGGCAAGTTGCCCATTTTCAGCAGAGGTCCAGGGAGAAAAGCTCCACACATAACAAAAATTGACAGTATAGAAGCATACATAATACTAATGTACTTAAACATATACATGTTAAATATTCATAGTGAATTATCCTAAGGAAAATCATCATACAGTACAATATTAGCAATACAAGAATGTACAGATACAAATAAACTTAAGAAATACACACAAAAATATGCTAAGAAGACAACATGCAAAAATATGCATAAGAAGTTATCCACAGAGAACAGAGTAGAGAGTAGATAGAAGGAAAATAGAGTACCTAGTAGATAGAAGGAAAATATACCCTTAAACCCTTAACCCCTTAAGGAATCGTTGTAATATCAAGTGAAACACTTGAGAAATAGACAAACCAATGTGTGTGTGTGTGTGTACATATATAAATATATATATATATATATATATATATATATATATATATATATATATATACATATATATATATATACATATATATATATATATGTGTGTGTGTATATACACACACACACACACACACACACACACACACACACACACATATATATATATATATATATATATATATATATATATATATATATATATATATATATATATATATATATCAAAAATAAGTGAACAATTCTTTGTGTGGTACCTGGAGTAGAATAAGATAATTGATCTAGTGGAGGTTATCCTTCTTGTGCTGCTGCTTTCCTTGGACTGGGTGGAACACTGGGAATTTTGCATACAGATGGAGGTGGAAGGAAATAGGAAATTACATCACCTCTAGAAATAATCCTCAGCACCCAAATATCTTTTGTAATGTCTAGCCATGCTCTCTGGTGCACACATAAGCAAATTCTGATTGCTCCCAGAGGTGGACAACTTGGCCTCCTTTCAGGACTGATGGTAGGTTCTATCTGAGAAGGAATCTCTGGACCTGGTTCTGTGGGTCTCCTCTGCCAAGTGGACGGCATCTTCCTTTCAAGTTCCCCCCTCTGCCCCTGGGGGAACTATCTCCACATGGATCTTGGAAAGGACCCTGGGACTTCCTGAACCACATTTTCCGACCTCCTCATTGATTCCTGGAAAAGGTCCTCTGGAGGTGAAAAATGTTTGCCCACTGCAGTGAGGGTCCTTCCATCTTGCTTGCACCTGCAGAGTATGTCTTTAACTTTAGGGCTGAACAAAGAGCATCCGTCAAAAAAAGCACTGACAAAAGACGACTTAAAGGGCTCTGCAAAGTCACATAATTATATCCAGGTATGCCTTATAATAGAAATGCCTGAACCCTGCATCCTTGAGGTAACTTCAGCCACATGGGAGATAAGCCTCATGGATGAGTTAGTGAATGATTGAAGGGTAACCAGCTGCAAGGCCACAGACAACTGAGCCTCAGGAGTACTGGTCCCCCTGAGAGGGAGTATGAAAGTTCTTTAACCATATTCCTCTGTAAACCCGTGACGTGTGCGAAATAATTCAGTGATTTGAGTGCAAATGTTGCTGAAGCATACACGCGCTTTCTTAATCTGTCCAATTCCCTAGTCTCCCTATTAGGGGGATGGACAGAAGAACTCTGCTCAGGGAGTTCTTTCTTGGTGGCTACAGCCATGACCATGGCATCTATGGGAACTTCCTAGCTCCAAAATTCCTTTCTTGCTGGTGGTGCCAAAAGTTGGTCTGGTCTGTTGGGGAATGGCTGAATTGTGTCTGGTTCCTTCCACACCCACCTACATATCAAGTTTATGAGCTTTTCGGTGGGCAGAGTCACCTAGGAGGTAGATGGGCCAGACCCAAATGCCTCCAGGAATACAGATTCCTCTTTGGAAGGGTTATCAGTGGACCTGCCACCTCTCTGCTTCAGGATCTCTAAGATGACGTCTTTGGGTGGAGATCTTGGGGACCCTTCCCCATCATCAAAATCTGTATTATCTTCAGTGACAGACTCCTGAGGGGAGTCCAAGTGCCTCCTCCTGTACTTCCTCTTCCTAGGGACTTCTTTGGTGGAGTGTTCTGGTGAAACATCAGAAGAAACAGTAATACCCTGCTGTGTAGCCTGGAGACTTTGTGCTGGGTGTCCCTGTGGAGTGGAACGATGGGACTCAAGACACAGAGACATACGGGATTCAGAAGGCAGATCTGAGGGTGGAGGAACCATCTGTCCTGCAGAAGCAGAGAACACCCTCTCCACCACCTCAAAGGTAGAATGTTCCAGGGAGAAGGAAGTCAACAGAGCCGAGAAGCCATGCTTCCAACCCATCAGCTCCTCCTGCCCAGAAGGCAACCTACCCGAGACACAGATTGGAGCTGAGCTATCCAATGCTGAAACTCCAAAAGGTAGAGACAGCTCTAACAACTTCAGACTCGATTCTAATGCTTTGGATCTGACAAGGATGCTTTGGCTCTGACAGTAGTTTGGATGTGAAGCCATCAGACCTGTTGCACTCAGAGAAAGCCTTGGAGCCAAAGATACTATGATCTTCAGATCCAACCTAGATGGTCCCAGAAGACTCGGATCCAAGGGCTCCAAAATGATAGGTCAGATCAGAGAAGTAGCAGAGATTGGTGGTTTAGTGCCAACAAGGACTTCCTGCTTGAAGAGGTAAGAGCTGGAAGAAATCCTATCTTCATCTGTGTCGAGAGAAACTTCCTTATCAATTTGTCCATATTGGCCTTGGTCAGACTTATGGAAGAAGAGATGATGTCACTGATGGTGATCTAGAGTGCCGGCAGGACTCCAGGAAAGGTACTTGAGATGGTATTGGATCTATAGAGGAGAATAGGATGTTCTTGGTAGTGGCTTCAGATCTGAGAGACTGGGATCTGAGGAGGCCATTTTATTATCCGATGCCTGCTGGTTAGAGCCATCTTTGGCTTTGTCTTCTTGTTTTTTTTTCCTTGGTGGTTTCATGGTCAGATCTGAAAGGGGAGTTGAGTATCTGGAAGGACCAGAATCCTTAGTAGATGGCTCCTTGATTTTAGTTTGGGGGGATGAGCCCTAGACAGAGCTTCTGAAAAATAACATGGTAATAACCCTTTCAAAATAAGTTTGCTCTTTCTATCCGCTATAGTATTCAGATTTAAAGCTTTACAGATTTTACAATCAACTTGCAGGTGTTGTGGGCCTAGGCAGTACATGCAAAAGTCATGCGTGTCAGAAAGCAGCAGTTTGTGTCTGTATTCCTAACACTTTTTGAATCCGGATGGACCCTTTTCAGACATATCCTGTAAAATAAAGTAAAAGTATAAGCAATAAGAAAACCTTTTATAAATATATATGTGCTAAAACAGAAAAAAATACTAACGATGCTATTTAAGAGTAAAGGGAAAGTGTAAGTAAGAAAGGGGAAAGGAAAAGAAACTTACCAACTATGGTAAGGCGAAATGTATTTATTATTTATTTATTTGACATTTGTTGACCTGGTTAGACTAGGTGGGCCGAAGCCCTTTTTCAGTGGCGACCCGGAGAGAAAAGCTCCACAAAAAGATGTCATAACTACATAGCTACATAAATATAATACATAGCTACATTAAATGTAGTTACCAGGTGTAACAATAAACTAAGTTAAAATAACAGACATTAAGATTCTAAATGATTAGCAAGTACACCTGGTACAATGTAGAGCATAAAATCCAGTACAGAAATTACATTCTTCATCATCAGTTCAGCTGAATAGCTGCAGTGGGTAGAATTACTTATAACACAATAAACTCTCTTGGGGTCTATAGTAATCATGCAGGTACAGGAAGAAAACTAGAACTACTAAGAATAATGTAGAGAAACGTTAGTGGATGAGAAGGGTGAAATAGGTATGCGAGAAAGGCGGGAGGCAAAAGGGCAGAGAGGAATAAAGTCAATCAGGGGGATGATTACACAGGCATAGCCATGTATTGCTTAGATGTTTTTTTACAGCTTTTCAGAACTGTTGTTTAGGTTTAATATTTTGAATGTCCAGTTTATTCCATTTCTCAGTTGGGGGAGAACTGTAAAGGTTCTTGCCTATTTTGATTTTTGGCTTGTATATAGAAAGGAGATGTTGTTCTGGAAGCATGAGGTGTAGGGGGAGATAATAGAGGTAATGCTGGGACAAAAGGAGGAAAGGTGCAGTAAAGAATGAATTATCTGAAGCTGAGAGAGAAGGTTGTGGGGAAGCTCTAATCAATTTAGTTTCATGAGAACTAAGCAGTGATGAAAATGGTAGAGGTGTTCAGCAGCAAATTTGTCCACTTTGTTGTAAGTGGACTCTAGTTTAGAGAGTAGTGTGGCTTGTAGGTTGGTGAGAATTTGAGAGCCTTAAAGAACGATCAGGAGTAGGTAGGCATGGGATAGAGCAATCTTGGCTTTACTGGATAAAAAGTTTTTATTCCTGTAGAGGAGGCCAAGTTTTTGGTGGGCTTTCTTAATGTTACTAAGAACATGCAGGTCAAATTTAAGCTGGTCATCAGTAATGACCCCAAGTAGTTTGGTGTGAGTTTCCACTGTGATAGTTGTATTTTTGTGGGAAGTGATAGAGAAAGAAGGTTTAAGATGATTCATACTTTTTGGGATGAAGAGAAAAAGTTTAGTCTCCTTTGGATTTAGGATTAGCTGGTTCTTGTTGAGCCAGTTTTCAATAGACAAAAAGGAGTTCTGAGTTGACATATGTAGATCAGAGAGGGTATCGGCTATGGTGATGACTGTGGAGTCACCGGTGTATTATACAAGAGATGACTGTGGAGAGGAGGTAGATAACAGATTGGTGAAAATATTAAATAGTAGTGGGCCAATACTGAACCTTGGGGAACTCCCATATTTATAGGAAGTTCTGGAGAGATAGCAGAAAGCCATTTAACACAGTGGAAATGGTTGCTGAGGTAGGTAGAGAATGAGGAGATAGTAGAGGCAGACAGGTTGAGTTCAGAGAGTTTATTTAAGAAGAAGGGGTGAGAGACAGCGTTGAAAGCCATTGAGAGATCAAGAAAGAGCCATAAGATTAGTCTGTTCTGGTCTCTGGTTTGTGAGATGGTGTTAATGAAGAAAATGAGAGCAGTAGAGGTGCTATGACCAGGGTAAAAGCCATGTTGAGTAGGGGTGATTAGGTTCTGTTGTATGAGGTATTGTAGGATTTGTTTGTGTACGCATTTTTCCAAGATCTTAGAGAGAGGTGACAGAATTGCATTGGGCCTAAAGTTGGAGAGTTCGGCAGAGCTACCTCCTTTATGAATGGGCAAGGAGTAGAATTTTTTTCATATTGCAGGGACTTTGGCCTCAGTAATGGACCGGTTAATGAGAATAGAGATGTGAAGGGGGAAGGAGTTGGCTGCTTTCTGGAGAAAGAGTGGAGGGAGACAATCTGTTGAGGGGGGGGGTACGTTTTAAGTTTAAGAAGCAGGGATTTAATGTAGTTGGTGGATACAGTTTTTAGGGAGAAGGCCGAGGAGATGTTAGAGGGTTTAGGAGGATTGGGGGCTGGGTAGTGTCTGTGCTGGAGTAAGAATGGTCAGTTAGTTTGCTGATGGTGTCTATAACATATGAGTTAAATTTAGTAGCAGTGTGAAGAAGTGTGTTTGTAGGGCTAGGTTGGGGTGAGGAGGGGTTGCCTGGATGAAGGATTTGGTTGATTGTATGCCAGAATTTCTTTGGGTTGTTTAGGTGTGACTCAGGAGGGTTAGTGTAGTAGTTTTTCTTAGCATTGGAGACGGCTCTCTTAGCAAGGTTGTGTAGTTGTTTATACTGTTGGAGGTAGGAGGGGAGTTTGGTTTTAATCCAAAGCTTCCAGGTTTTATTCCTCTGGGCCATTAGGGAGTAGGTGGAGTTTGATAGCCAGGGGAATATGTTTGATTTTATTCTAACAGTGCATATGGGGGCTAAGGAGTTGATAATGTTAAGGAATATGATGTTAAATTTCATTACAGCTTCATCAAGGGGTAACTGGCTGAGGAATGACCAGTTGATAGCTGAGAGATGGCTGTTTAACTTGTTGGAGTCAAAGTTGGTTAGGTTGTGACATGCTTTGAGCTTATGTGGTCTACACAAGTGAGGGGTAAAATGGAGGACTTTAACTGGGCAGTGGTTGCTAAGAGTATTAGGTAGAGTTTCAGGGAAGTGATATTTCTGGGAGTGAGATACTAGAATCCAGTCAAGGAGAGAGGAATGGTTAGAAGATTTAGTAGTATAAGTAGTTGTGGATATTAGTTGGGTGAAGCCATGTAAATTAATGGAGGAGAAGGGGGATTCAGAGGAGAGGGTTAACCAGTTAATGTTAACATCTCCCATGAGTATTGTTTCATTGGGGAGGTGACTGCAGAGCAAGGATAGGATACTTTCTAGTACAATGTTGTCGCCTGGGGGAATATAGATTGCAGCTATGTTTAATGAGGTGTGAGTATTTAATTTACAGTTTGCAATAAGAAGTTCAGTTGGTGAGGCAGGAGGAGCAGGGTGAGTTTGAGGGGTTAGTGTAAGGTGGTTAGAGAACATGATAGCAAAGACACAAAAACTGTAGGAAAGGGAGGTATAAATATAATAAAAGGTAAAAAATTATGGTTATTAGCAAAAGAATAACAAGTAACAGAAAAATATTTTACTGATCTCTCCAAGAACAACTAACAAGCTTGACAGCTCCCATCGTCCATGTCCAAATGTGAAAGGAGCAAATGAGATCTGAGGTAAGTTAGGGGATAAGGCATTATGAGTAAGGGAGGAGCTCGAAAGTTTGCTAGTGGCCACAAGCTAAATTAATGGCTGAGTCAGATCGGAAGGAAGGATCCAAAACCAACTGTTGAGGAATGAATGAAAATTGACAACATCAGATACAATATTTAAATCCTATGGAGGAGTGGGGTCTTTTAACAGGGGTCTAAGAAAAAAAGTTGCTATTATAAAGGCTTTACAAAGTTTGGAAGAAGCTAAAGATGAATTATTTACTTCTATATGAAAACTGGAAATGGCAGCTAACTGTATTTTAACAGCAGAAGATCTTGCACCTTCATTGAAAATTGCAGCTAAAAATTCAAGAACTTTAGGTACCGGTACTGAAAAGGGATCACTGTCTTTGCTGCGCCCAAAAAAAAAAAAGTTATGCCTTACCATAACGTTCCATATGAGTAGTTGATCTTTTTCCAGTCATCACTGATAGGCTCAGAACCAAGTCGGCCTTATACCAAGCTTGCATGCACCAAAAACTCTCGAGCTAAGCTGCTACCCACAATGCCCTTTACTCAGTTACCTCAAATCGAGTTTGCATGCAACATATAGAAGAAGAAATAAGTCAGTAGCCATCTCTGCACAGAAACCCTAAGACACCACAAAGACCCAGAAGATCCACCAGGAACCTTTGGAGGGGGTTGGTGGGAGGGTGTGATGACTGAAAAAAGATCAACAACTCAGATGGAATGTTATGGTAAGACATAACTTCTTTATCTGAAGTTGTAAATCTTCTTCCTATTCATCACTGATGGGACCGAGTCCCCAGCTACTTAGAGAACCTGGGTGGCCCTTATGGAAGAACATTCCTGAGAACCATTGAACCAAAGGCCGCTCTTCCCCTGGAGATCAGATCCAATTTGTAGTGTTTGATAAAGGTGTGGGGCTTAGCCCAAATGGCAGCTGCACAAATGTCATCCATGGAGGCCCTAGAGTGGAAGGCAACAGATGGTGCAATAGCCCTAGTTGAGTGAGCTTTGATTTGGCCAGGCTTAAATCCCTCTGTAAGTGAATATGTGAAGGCAATGCAATCCCTGAGCCATTTAGATAAAGTAACTTTCGATACTGCGCCTCCCATTCTAGGACCCGCAAAGGAGATGAAAAGCTGGTCCGACTTGCGAAAGGATGTAGTTCTGTCCAGACAGAAACGTAATTGTCTATGAACATCCAAGGAATGTAGGCAGTATTCTCCATTGTTAGAGTAATTTGGGAAGAACACAGGGAGCTCAATGGACTGGTTAATCGAAAAGTCAGAAACCACTTTGGGGAGAAAGGATGGGTTAGTACGAAGCGATACTCTGTCCTTATGAAAGCTCAGATAAGGGCTTGTGATACATAATGCTTGTAATTCAGAAATTCGTCTGGCTGAGGTTATAGCCGCCAGAAATAAGGATTTCCATGACAAGAATTTTAGATCACATGTCGCAGCTGGCTCAAAAGAGGGCAGAGAAAGAGACTGCAGAACCCAGGACAGATTCCATGCCTCCACCAGCTGCCTGATGGGAGGCCAGCTGTGGAAAATACCCTTAAGGAAAGTCTTGCAAAGGCGAGAGGAAATAAGCGGGACTCCATCTGACCCATTATGGAAATTGGAAACAGCTGCTAGATGGACTCAAATGGTGGAAGCTGAGGCCCCATTGTCGAACAGTTCAGCCAGGTAATGAAGAATAGTGGCTATAGGGGCTGAGAACAGGTCTAGCTTCTGATTATGTGACCAAATAGAGAATATTTTCAATTTGTCCCTGTAAAGGTTCCTGGTGGATGGTTTATGAGAGGCCAAGATAATATCACATACGGGTGAAGAGAGGTTTTCCTGCCTGGCAACTAATGGAAGTGGAGAAACCAAGCTGTCAGCTTGAGTGGACAGATTTGGGGGAGTCAGCCCTTATGGGTGAAATATGAGGTCCTGACGAGTGTTTAGGATCTAAGGAGGTTGTAACAGATGAGGTCGAAGGAAGGGAAACCACACTTGATGAGGCCAGAACGGGGCAATGAGGATCACTTTGCTTCTCAACCGAATAGCTTTCCTTAGAACAAGGGGGATCAGAGGATAAGCATAAAGGAGACCCGTGGGCCGATCATGAATCAAAGCATCTCTTGGTGACTCCCCGAGACGGGGAAAGAGAGCAAAGTAGCTGCTGCATTTTGTGTTTGAGGGGGAGGTGAAGAGGTTGCAGCATGGCTGGCCCCAACGGCTGAAAATTTCCACCACCACACTCAGGTTGAGAGACCACTCATGAGAATGGCGAATGCATCTGCTCAGCCTGTCCGCAATCACTTTGGCGCTCCCCGGGATATGAGCTGCGATCAGAAAGCGGTTGGAAGCTATCGCCCACTGCCAGATTCTCATGGCTTCGCCACATAGGGGGTAGAATTTGGTCCCTCCCTGTTTGTTTATGCACCAGACCACGGACATGTTGTCCGACTGGAAGGCAATCGTTCCAGACGGAAGGAGCAGATGAAAAGCTTGCGACACCAATAGCTCCGCTCTTAACTCCGGGACATTGATACGCAAGTTGACCTCTACATTGGACCACGTGCCTTGGACTGACTTTCCCTGGAAGTGGCCCCCCACCCCAACAGGGAAGCATCTGTGGTCATCATGGCGCTGGGCTGGGGAGCCTGGAAGGGGCGACATCAAAGATTTTCGTCTGTACTCATCCACCAGAGGAGATCTTGTTTGCAAGTGCTGGTGATGAGGATCTGTGAGTTCAGGGGATGAAGAATGGGTATCCACTGGGCCTGAAGGAGCCATTGTAGTAATATCAGGTGTAGTATGTCTAAGGGAACAATAGGGATGGCTGTAGCCATACACCCCAAGGCTTGGAGAACTTCCCTTGCAGACACCTTTCTTCGACAGAGTATCACTTGAACCTGTGCCCTTAATCTATGAAGCCTGTGAAGAGGAAGTGAGATCAGGCTTGACTGGATGTTGAATATTGCCCCTATGAATTCCAATTGTTGTGAGGGTTGAAGGTTGGATATCTCCCAATGTATGGTGATGCCCCGTGACTCCACTAGAACCAGGGTGTAGCAGAGGGCACTGACCAGTAGACGCTTGGTGGGGGTGGAGAGGAGTCAATCGTCTAGGTACGGAAACACCTGTAATCCCTGAAGTCTCAAATGAGCTGTTACCACTGCGAGGCATTTTGTGAACACTCTGTGGGGCCATCGAGAGACCGAAAGGCAGGGCTCTGAATTTGGTAGTAATTGGCTCCCAACCAGAAGCGAAGGAGGCTCCTGGAGCACTTGTCCATCTTGATATGGTAATACGCATCCCTGAGATCTAATGAGCACATCCACACACCCTCCCGCAGAAAGGGAGGGATGGTTTGAATCGTGACAGTACGGAATTTGGTCTGAGCTACCAATTTGTTTAGTTGGCTGAGATCCAGAATGGGCCTCCAGTCCCCTGTTTTCTTTGGCACCAAAAAGAATCTTGAGAAAAACCCTGATCCAGACTGATCTGGGGGGACCTGTTGGACAGCTCGTTTTTGACATAGCTTTGGTATTTCGGAAGCTGCCTCCTCCCTTTGATTGGGTGGTACATTGGAAAGGGATTTCGGAGGTCTTGGATAAGACATTAGGAGAATATGGTAGCCTCTGGTAATGATTCTCTGCACCCACTGATCATTTGTAATAGAGAGCCAGGCAGTTTGGTGCAGAGAAAAACGTGCCCCGACATCTTCCAGAGGAAAGCAATCAGGCAGCACTTCAGGAGCGCTGATAGTCTACCCAAGAAGGAATCTCTGGAGCCCTGGTTCCGGGGAACCCTTCTGTCTCGAAAGGGGCATCTTCCATTATTGGAACCCCCTCTGCCTCTGGAGGAATCCTCTTCACGTGCGTCATGGAAAGGACCTTGAGACTTCTTGCGTCACATCTTCCCACTCCGCTAATTCCTGGAGAAGGAACGCTAAGGTTTGGAAAAGCATAGGCCTATGGCAGACAAGGTCTTCCCGTCTTGCTCGCACCTGGCTAATGTATCCTTGACCTTAGCACCAAACAGAGCTGATGGTTCAATAGGGGCATTTAAATAGGAAGACTTGAAGGAGTCCAAGAGGTCACAAATGCGCATCCAGGCGTGGTGTCTCATGACTACGCCTGCACCTGCAGCTCTAGCTGCTCCTTTGGTTGCGTGTGACAGCAACCTCATGGATGAATTGGATATTGACTCTGGGGTGGCAAGTTGGGAAGCAACTTTATCTCGTGCTCCATCCGATACTTGGCCCATGAGGGTTCCGGAGAGTTCAGAGATAAGATCTCCCTTGTGCCTCGTAAAATGTGCCAAAAAGTTCAGAGACCTAACTGCAAAGGTTGCTGATGCAAAAACTTGCTTCCCTAAGCTGTCCACTGCCCAGGACTCTTTGTTGGGCGGGTGGAGAGCAGGACTCTCTTCCGCAAGGTCCTTTTTCATGGCTGCCGCCATCACCATAGCGTCTACTGGCAAACCTCTAGACCAATGGGGTTAATCCTCTGGAGGGGAGAGTACCTTGTCTGATCTCCTGGGGATGGCCTCAACAGAGTCCGGGTTCTTCTATGCCAGCTGCACGATGAGCTTAACCAACTCATCGGCATGGGGGGCGCCACCCAAGAAGTAGAGTGCCAAGAGCGAAAGGCCTGCAGGAATACGGATTCCTCCGAGGAAGGATTGGAGGGCTTCCAGTAACCCCCCTGTTTCAAGATTTCCATGATGTCTCCGAAGGAGACATCGTCAGGGGGTGACCGTGCGGATCCTTCCCCATCATTGTAGTCCGTATCTTCTGTGAGGGACTCCCTCAGGGGAGTCCATGTGTTCCCTCTTACATGCCCGTTTCTGAGGGGGTTCTTTGGTGGGAGCATCCGAAGAAGACTCAGAAAGGGAAATACCCTGGACAGGGGTTTCCTGGGCCTTGTGCTCTCGGAGTCCTAGGGGGGAGGCCTTTGACAGCTGCAGCTCAGAAGGAACTGGGGGGGAATAACTGATGTAGGAAGATTGCTAGAAGCAAGCACCCTCTCCATCACCTAGAAAGCGGGCCCTCCCGAAGAGGAGTGGGAGCCTGTAACCAAAGGAGACAAAATCGGAACCAGGGTCACACCCCGCTCCACACGGTCCGCCCCCGGGGATGGAGCCTCAAGCAAACTCAGAGCAGTAGTCACCCACGGATCTGAAGTCAGGACTGACAACACAGTCGGGACCGATACCGGGTCCGGAGGTTCCACCCCCCCCAAGCATGAGATTGAAGGAAGGTGGGTACCGACACCCAAAGGGGCCTCAGACACTGTTGTTGTCGGCACCGAGGAAGGTCGTCCTCTAGAAAACATCGGATGTATGACCTTGGAACCGAGGGATCCAAGGGAGGAGAGTATGTAGGGGTCGCTGGAGTAATAGACCCAAAGCCTGGAGTAGGATAGGGTCTAGGCAAATTTGAAATTCCCCTGGCAGTCAGCAGCTGGTCAAACAGGTCACCATATCTAATTCTAAAAGGCTCCTGGTGGATCTTACCGATGCCCCTGAGGGGGAATCAGGCCAGTCCAAAAAGGGACTGCAGGCTTGTCCAGCAAATGGGTCCACAGATGAC
The DNA here is from genome assembly GCF_019279795.1 of Protopterus annectens. Taxonomy (NCBI): domain Eukaryota; kingdom Metazoa; phylum Chordata; order Ceratodontiformes; family Protopteridae; genus Protopterus; species Protopterus annectens. The sequence goes on along the minus strand of NC_056726.1, from coordinate 97,780,354 downwards.
GAGTATCAGGTCCATGGTGTATCACAGAATGGCAAGGATGATTCCAATTTAGAAACCGGCAACAAAGGTATGGTTGGAGCCAAGAACAGGCTAGGAGCCAAAGTCACAACAGGGGTGGATGTCAAAAACGGTTCCAAAGTTGTTGTCGGAACCGACATCAGAGCGGAGGTGGGCGACGTCAGTGTTGAGACAGAGACAGACAAACTGATCGGAACCGAGGTAGTAGATAGCACCGTAGTCATCGGTGCCGGGCTAGGCACCATTGAGTCGACCTCAGTAAGCTTCACTGGAGCCGAACTTGGAACCGATGTACTCAGAACCGAGGAGGCAGTACGGTACTCTGAGGAAGACTTTTGGGTCTTGTGCTTATGGCTTTTACCTCTGTCACCAGACAGTGAAGAGGACGTTTCTTGTCCACAGAAGGAGGGGATGAGACCTCCATCACAGAAATAGCGTCCGAAAAAGGCGATGCAAGTAGGCCCTTCAAAATCAGTTTATTCCGATGTTCATTCAGCGTCCGCTGACTGAAGCTGGCACAAATATCACACGGGGGTTTCGCTGATAAATGCAGAACCCCCAAACAGTACACACACTCTTCATGAAGGTCGCTATTCGGAAGTTTACCACTGTAAGAAGAGCAGTGTTTAAACCCCATAGTTCCCTTCTTCTCAGACATAACAGTACATACTCTCACACAAAAGGAAAAGAGTGAGGAAAGTGAAGAAGTAAAGAAAGAGGAAATACCAACAATGGTAATAAGATACCACAAGGGTAGAAAGTTCAAAAAATACCAGCAATGGTACGAAAGGGATACCTGTGGGTAGAGCTGAGAATATAGAGATATCAAAGAACAAAATATAAACGAGAAAAAACATTTGCAAAAACTTGTAAATGTATAAGATAAATCACTTAGCTGGAGAGCTTGGTGAAACGCTGCTATATGGCTGTGCAGCAAACAAGATCTGAGGTAACTGAGTAAAGGGTATTGTGGGTCGCAGCTTAGCTCGAGAGATTTTGCTGCACGCAAGCTTGGTATAAGGCCGGCTTGGAACCGAACCCATCAGTGATGAATAGGAAGATTAACAACTTCAGATCAAATCTTTTCCATCTGCTTCTTTAAGGTTTTCTTGTGGAAGCTTTATGGGAAGATAAAAGAATTTGACAGACATGGGAGGACAGCATGGGCTGTCTAGCAATCAATGGAAGTGGAGAAATCATGTGGTCAACTTTAGGCCTTTAATGTCTGGATGTGGCATGTCTGTCGGGTGAGACAGAGGGTCTGGAATTGGATGCAGAACCCACAGGGGCGAAGCAGATGAAACCAAAGAAAAGGAAACCACATCTGATGAGGCCAATAAGAAGCAATGAAGATAACTGTGTTCTTCAATAGCGATGCCTTCTGAAGAAATTTGAGGATTAAACATAATGGGGGATACATGTAAAGGAGACCGGGGGCCAGTCATGAAGCATAGCATCCCTTGGTGACTCTCCTGGTGGGGGATCAGGGCAAAGAACCTATTACACGTTGTTGTTGATGATGGGAGATGAAAAGAGATTGCAGCTTGGTTGTCCCCAGTGGCAGAAAATCCTTTCAGCAACCTTCATACTGAGGGACCACACATAAGGCACTAGAGTGGACCTGCTTAACTTGTCTGTGATCATACTGGATTTCCCTGGAGTGTGTGTTGCTATCATAAACCAACTGGATGAGACTGCCCACTGCCACACTCTCATGGCTTCTCAACATAGGGGTAAAATTTGTTTCCCCCTTGTTTGTTGATGTATCAGACTACTGACATATTTTTTGTCTGAATCGCAACAGTCCCAGAGGGGAGAGTGTCTTGCAAGGCCTGCAACGTTAGGAGGACAGCTCTCATTTCCAGAACATTGATATGTGAATTTGCCTCTTCATAGGACCATGTGCCTTGCACTGTCTTTCCCAAGAATTGTCCCCACCCCAACCTGATGTGGGAAGCATCCATGGTCACTATGGCCTTGGGCTTAAGGAAAGAAAAAAAGGAACAACGTTCTATTATCTAACCATAGTAAATCCACCACAGGAGGTAATTCTTGCAAGCTTGTGTTACCTTCATCTGGTTAGATAAAGGTTGATGAAGAATGGACCACTGATTTGCTAAGATTCACTGAAGGATTCTCATGTAGTACCTTGCCAACTGTACCAAAACAATTGCAGCAGACAATGACCCCAATGCCTGACGGATCAGTCAAGCTGACAGACAAGAACTTTGAATGATCTTTTTGACCTGGAATCGAATGTTTTGAATCTTTGATAGAGGGACAGAGGCTGTCAAAGTTACCATACTGAGCAAGGCTCTGACGAACTCCAATATTTGAGATGGTTCGAGTTGAGATTTCTTGCGAGTAATGGTAATTTAAAGGTGAGGGCATAACTGGAGTACATAGTCTCGTGTCTTGATCAGATGATGCCTGGTCGGAGCAGTTATGAGCCAGTTGTCCAAATGTGGAAACACCAGGAATCCCAGCAGCATCAAGTGAGCTGCTACTACTGCTACACACTTGGTGAACACCATTGGGGCTGTGGTGAGACTAAAGGGTAGAGCTCTGAACTGGTAATGACTGGCTCCCAGCTGGAAGCATAGATATCTCCTAGATCATCTGTTTATTTTGATATGATAGTATGCATCCTGAAGATCTGTTGAGCATATCCAGTCATCCTTGTGCAGAAAAGGTAGAATGGACTGAACTGTGATCATCCAAAACCTGGTGTACTGAAGTGAATTTTTCAGCTCACCGAGATCCAAAATTGGTCTCCAGTCTCCTCTTTTCTTTGGCACTAAAATGAATTTTGCGTACGTTCTGGACTCTCTCTGGTCTGGGGGGACTTCCTGGATGACTCTTTTTTTCTAGCAGCTTGCTTATTTCTAGTGCTGCTATTTTCCTCTAATTGGGTGGATATCTGTTAGCCTGGGAGGACATGGTCGACAGACCACACTGCTTTGCCAGAGATGGTCTGCACCTGTCTCCTCTAGGCCTTCAGATACTGGCAAAGCTCCCCATAGTACATTTTTTAGGCAATGCCAAAAAATAAAATTTCTGATGTAACATAATCCACTTGAGACAAACTCAAGATTATGCTGCTTAATGCTAGGAGCCTAAACAGGAAACTGCACTCTCTGGAAGCACTCCTCTACCTGGAAGATGATGACACCTGTGCAGTCACTGAGACATGGTTCAGTACTGCAGAGAGCACAAAGCCTTACTAATGTTCAGACATCAAAATGAGAGCAAGCATGAAAAAAAAACAAAGTCAAAGGTGTATACATATTCATTAAAGCTAAGTACACCTCGAGACTGGTTAAACAGTATGACTTTCTTGAGCTACTCCAGGTCCAACCTATAGGCAAAATACCCTACAATATCACTGTCAGCTACATGTCCCCCACCATGAGCCAAAAAAACATGCCACCTACCTGGACCTACTGTATATCTCTCCACAAACTAAAATGGCTAGAACTATCCAATCATCTCACCTACACTCAACTTACTCTTGCACACAAGCTCATTTTCAACCCCTCCCTTTGTCCCTCCCTTTCCTCTGCCATTTAAAATGCACATCCCCGATAGACTACTAAGATCTAACAACCAAAACCTAATAGAACTGTATAAACCAACTCGAGCCCCAGGTAAAAGTCTCCAATCCTATGGTCTCTGGAACTCCCTACCACCAACCATCTGTACCACCTCAAACCACTTTTCATTCAAAAAATCTCTTCACTCACATCTAATATCCCAGTGGGAATGCTCCTGCTCCCACCCCACATAATCTCCTCCCCTCTTTATACTGGCAACATCCATTTCACTTACTCTCCTAACTCATACATCCTGCTCTTGCATGTACTAAGCTAGTTACAAAGAATGTATTAGAATGCACCTAAGTGCAAGGTTCCTTAAGATGTAATGGCTTCTCAGTATTTATATTGTAATGTTTTTCACTAGTCTGTAGTGTTTGTAATAATTGTAACCTAAGCCTTACTGTAGTCTTGCTTGTTTTTGGAGCTTTTCTCCCCAGGGCTCCATTGAAAATGGTTTCATCTTGGCCCAATGGACTATCCTGGTAAACCAACTGCAAATAAATAAATAAATAAAATGTATATGAGGGTCAATGCATTTTAATGGGTTTTGGACTCAAGTTACGCCCTCAACTTTTTCAATGTCAAAACATATATATGTATATATATATATATATATATATATATATATATATATATATATATATATATATATATATATATATACACACACACACACACACACACACACACACACACACACACACACACACACACACACAATGGGTATAAACAGTTTACACACCCCTGTTAAAATGCCAGGTTTTTGTGATATAAAAAAATGAGACCACAGTCAATAAATCATTTCAAAACATTTCCCACCTTTAATGTGACCTGTATAAAATAAAAAAAAAATGTACAATAAGCTGGTTGCATAAGTGTGCTCACCCTTAAATTAATACTTTGCTGAAGCACCTTTTGATTTAATTACAACATTCAGTCTTCTTGGGTAGGAGTCTATCAGCATGGCACATCTTGAATTGGCAATATTTGCCCACTCTTCCTTGCAAAAGTGCTCCAAATCTGTCAGATTGCGAGGGCATCTCTTGTGCACAGCCCTCTTTAGGTCAACCCACAGATTTTCTATTAGATTTAGGTCTGGGCTCTGGTTGGGCCATTCCAAAACTTTAATTTTCTTCTGGTGAAGCCACTCTTTTGTTGATCTGGATGTATGCTTGGGGTCAATATCATGTTGAAAGGTGAAATTCCTCTTCATATTCAGCTTTCTAGCAGATGCCTGAAGGTTTTGGGCCACAAGTGACTGGTATTTGGAACTGTTCATAATTCCCTCCACCTTGATTAAAGCCCCAGTTCCAACTGAAGAAAAGCATCCCCAAAGCATGATACTGCCACCACCATGCTTCACAGTGGGGATGGCGTTCTTTTGGTGATGTGAAGTGTTGTTTTTGTGCCAAACGTACCTTTTGGAATTGTGGCCAAAAAGTTCAACCTTGGTCTCATCAAACCATAACACACTTTCCCACATGCTTTTGGAAGACTTGATTGAGAAGTTATGTACCTACCATAACTTTCCATGTTAGTTGTCTTCTTCTCGCCTTCTTTCTTGCTGGATGGTTCGGAGCCGATCCTCGGCTCCGACTCGGCCTATACTAAAGCTCAAGAGCTATCTTTACAGGCTACCCTATATCCCACAGTGCTAGGCACTAACTACCCAGATCTCGTTTGATAGCTGAAACCATAGCAGTTCTGATCTCCAAAATAAGGAGAAGAGGAAACCTCACTCATAAGTCACCTAGACCTATAGCTACTAGAAAAGATAGCCAAGGGGGCTAATACTGAGGCAGAAGAAGATCCCCAAGGATCCTTAGGTCTGTCCAGGCTAGGGGGATGGGGGGTGGGACGCAAGAAAGAAGGAGAGAAGAAGACAACTAACATGGAACGTTATGGCAGGTACATAACTTCTCACTGTTAAGTTGTCAATCTCGCCTTCATTCTTGCTGGATGGGACCGCGTCCCTAGCACCTTCACCATGGGTGGCTCATCGGAACAGACTCTTGAGAATGGTGGAACCAAAATTAGCCCGGCTTCGGGAGGCTATGTCTAATTTGTAATGAGAGATAAAGGTATGAGGAGAGGCCCATGTGGCTGCCGCACAAATGGAATCTATTGGTAATCTAGTCTGAAAGGCTATTGACGTGGCTAATGCTCTAGTTGAGTGAGCCCTGGGCCTTGACGGTAGCTTTTGGCGTCTGAGGTCATAGATGAAAGTAATCACAGAGGCCAGCCATCTAGAAAGGGTTACTTTGGAAACTGGAAGGCCTTTCTTCCCTGCCGCATAAGATAGGAAGAGCTGCTCAGATTTCCTAGCTTGCTTGGTTCTATCCAGATAGTAACGGAGCTGACGATGAACGTCCAGAAAATGCAGCTTTTGTTCCGCTCTGTTGGAATAGTTGGGGAAGAAAACTGGGAGATCGATGGTCTGGTTTAGGTTCATCTCAGAAGAAACCTTGGGTAAAAAGGACGGGTTAGTCCTGAGAGACACTCTGTCTTTATGGAAAACTAGATAAGGTGGACGAATGCAAAGGGCATGAAGTTCTGATACTCTTCTCGCAGATGTTATGGCGACTAGAAAAAGAGTCTTCCAAGAGAGCAACTTCAAGGAGCAGGAAGCCGCAGGTTCAAAGGGGGGAAGAATCGAGGAAGTTAGAACCAGATTTAAGTCCCACTGTGGTGGGGGGTCTCTGATTGGGGGGTTAAGCAAAAAGATACCTTTAAGAAAGGTTTTACAAAGCTTATGGGACATGATACTGGAGTCCGAAGAGCCTACATGAAAGTTCGAAATAGCCGCTAACTGTACTCTGATGGTGGAGGAAGAAGACCCTGAGTGAAACAGTTTGGCTAGGAAGTCTAGGACTGATTGGATAGGGGCAGTAAAAGGATCCATATTTCTAGCTCCTGTCCAGAAGGAAACACGCTTCCACTTGCTGGCATAAATCCTTCTGGTGGATGACTTAAGGGAAGCTATAAGGATGTCACGCACAGAATGGGAAATAAGGGGAAGCCTGGCTAGGGTTGGAATTGGAGCAACCAAGCTGTGAGGTTGAGAGATTGGAGGGAGTGGTGCAGCTGTCCCGACTGATGGGTCAAGAGATCTGGCACTGGGTCCAGATGCCAGAGCTGCCCCAAGAGGTAACGATGCAGGAACGGAAACCATATCTGTTGAGGCCAGTAAGGAGCAATGAGGATCATCATAGCTCTCAAGGCGGTAGCTTTCTGAATCAACTGAGTGATTAATGGAAAGGGGGGAAAGGCATACAGAAGTCCCCGGGGCCAATCGTGGACTAGAGCATCTCTGGGTGGGTGACCGGGAAGAGAGTGAAAAAGTCGTGGCACTTGCTGTTTTGAGGTGTTGCAAAAAGATCGCAGCAAGGTCGACCCCATTTCTGAAAAATTTCTTCCACTACTGCTTGCTTGAGAGACCACTCGTGTGGAATGAGAATGGCTCTGCTCAACCTGTCCGTTATGATGTTGGACTTCCCGGGGATGTGCGTTGCTATCAGAAACCGCTGAGAGGAGATCGCCCACTGCCAAAGGATGAGTGCCTCTCGACATAAGGGATAGGACTTGGTTCCGCCCTGTTTGTTGATGTACCACACTACGGACATATTGTCCGTCTGAACTGCAATAGTCCCAATGGGAAGAGAGTCCTGAAGGGCTTGCAACGCTAAACGTACTGCTCTCATCTCCAAGACATTTAAGTGCAGGTGGCATTCGAAAGGTTGCCATGTGCTCTGGACCGTCCTGCCCTGAAAATGCCCCCCACCCCCCACCCCCACCCGACCAGGGAGGCGTCCGTTGTCACCGTGGTGACCGGGGGAGAAGGAACAAGTGGTCTGCCCTGAAGGACTTGAGGGGAGACCATCCCCCAAGAAAGGTGTTTCTTGCAAGACAGGGTTATTAAGATGTTGTGTGACATTCGAAGCTGTTGAAAGGACCACTGGGAAAAAAGCATCCACTGAAGGATCCGCATATGAAAGCGAGCTAGGGGAAGTAGTGTAATGGCTGCCGCCATGAGACCTAATACCTTCAGGACAAACCTGGCCTGGATTCTGTTGTTCTGAAGGAGGATGCGAACATGCCTGCGAATATCTAGAACTCTTTGCTCGGTTAGTTTTGCGGAGAGTCGGACTGTGTCCAAGGTGGCGCCTATGAAGGTAACAGACTGACAAGGCGACAAGGCAGACTTTTCGAAATTTATGGAGATACCTAGCCCTTTGCAAGTATGAATGGTGTAATCTCTGGAGAGGAGAAGCTGACACCTGGTGGTGGCAGTGAGGAGCCAGTCGTCTAGATATGGAAACACCTGGAATCCTTGACGCCTCAGATGAGCCGTAACCGCTGCCATGCATTTGGTGAACACTCGGGGGGCTGTAGTGAGACCAAAGAGCAGGGCCCTGAACTGGTAGTGACTGGCTCCCAGCCGGAAGCGAAGAAACCTCCTGGAGCGCCTGTGCATCTTCATGTGGTAGTACACATCCTGAAGGTCTACTGAGCACATCCAATTGTCCAGACCCAGAAAGGGTAGAATGGACTGTAGTGTGACCATCCGGAACTTCGTTCTTCTTACAGACTTGTTTAGTCTGCTGAGATCCAATATTATCTCCAGTCTCCTGTCTTTTTTGGTATCAAAAAGAACTTGGAGTAGATTCCGGATCCTTGTTGGTCTGCAGGGACTGGCTGGATGGCTCTTTTTGCTAACAGTTTTGATATTTGCAGTATTGCTTGTTCCCTTAGACTGGGTGGAACGTCTGGAAGGGGCCCTTTTGGCTGAGTTGGGGTGTGGATAAAGGGAATTTTGTAACCCTCGGATATAATCGACCGTACCCATTTGTCTTGGGTGAGTGAAAGCCAGGCTTCAGGGTACAGTGATAGCCTTCCCCCAACTGCCTCCGAAGGCAGACAGTCGAGCAGCTTCTCAGGGATGCTGGAAGGGTTTGTCAGAGAGAGACTCTCTGCTACCCTGATTTTGCGGACCTCCTCTGCCTCTAGGGTGGCGTCTGTTATTGTTCCCCTCCCTGCCTCTAGAGGGGAACTGACCTCTTGCGTCAGGCGCGACCTCTTGTGGTTTACGGAACCACATTTTCCCACCCTTCTGACCCTTAGGATATGGTCAAAACGGGGTGGAAAAATGGACTCCCACGGCAGAGAGAGTCTTGCCTTCTTGCTCGCGTCGGGTCAAAGTATCCTTCACCTGAGGTCCAAACAAAGCTGAACCGTCAAAGGGGAAGTTAGTGAAGGACGCCTGCAGCCCTACTCGCCCCATCGGCCGTGTAGGAAATAAGCCACATGGAGGAGTTGACAATGGAATTCAGGGTTGCCAGCTGAGAGTTGATTTTGTCTTGAGACCCCACAGCTGTTGAATCCTGTAGGGCCTCACCCACTTCTTTGAGCATGTCTCTTTGAAGGCGGGTGAAATGGCACAGGTAATTCAGCGACCGCATGACAAAGGTCGCTCAAGAAAACATCCGCTTTCCATACCTATCCATAGTCCTAGACTCCTTGTTAGGAGGATGGACAGGTATTGAAGGATCAGCCAGTTCCTTCTTAGTGGCTGCAGCCACCACCATGGCATCAACCAGGACACCCTTGGCTAAAAACTGTTTGTCAGAAGGGGCTGTTATGAATTTTGAAGGCCTCCGTGGGGTAGGTTCCATCGTATCAGGGGCCATCCACGCCTTCCGCGCCACCACTTCCATGAGGGGGTCAAAGGGCGGAGACACCCAGGAGGTGGAAGGGCGAGAGCCAAATGCCTCTAGGTAAACCGACTCATCCTCGGAAGGATTGAGGGTAGACCAGTTCCCCCTCTGCTTAAGGATCTCAAGGATGTCTGAAAAGGAGACATCCTCAGAGGGGGACCGTGGGGACCCTTCCGACTCATCCAAGTCAGTATCAGATGTAATGGACTTGGGGGAGTCCACATGCTTTCTCTTACATTTCCTCTTCCGAGTGGGTTCCCCTGATGGGTCAGGGGAAACCTCAGAAGAGGAGGATATTCCCAATGGGGAAACCTGAGGCGTTGGATCTCTACGGTCAGGAATGAGAGGGTGGGTAGAGACCGCAGCAGGCACTACAGAGGGAGGAGCTGAGGGAGCCGACCGTGGAGCAGGCACAGGGGCCAGCACGCTCCTCATGACTTCAAAGGCGCCCCTATCAGGCAGGGTAGAAGGTCCCCGCTCTGAAGAGATAAGGACCCCTCCCGGCACCGAGGGGGACGGCTCCGAAGCTGATGGGGCCGAACTCACCAGCGCCGAAGCTCCGAGAGGGAGGATGGGGTCGGACAAGGGTCCGATGCCACTCGCCCCCTCGGAGCCGACGAGGAAGTCCATGTGCCCGGATCCCTCCAAGGATGGGACCATGGAAGAGACTGGAGCCGACGACGGAGCCGAAAGGTGAGGTATCGGCTACGACGTGTCGACGGCCACGGCTCCCACAAGCTCCGGCTCCGAACTCAAGGGAAGAGTCGGAGGAGGAATCGAAGATGGAGTGGGAATAGCCACTGTCTGTTGAGAAGGGCTATGAAGCATCTGGGCTAGTGCCTGAGACTTAAGAAGTCTACTAACTACCCTCTCGAGGTCATGGTCCGAGAACCTGGAAGACCTAGAGGAATGGGATCGATGGCTCCGCTCCGAGTGTAAGGGAGACCTCGGAGCCGAATGAACAGATTCCAAGGACGGAGACCTGGACCGTTTATGGCTGGCAGATGGCGCCGACACAACTATCGGCGCTGACAGTCTTAGAAACATCGGCTCCGGGTCGAGCCGATGTAGAAGACTGCATTTGAGAAACATCGACTCCAGCCGGAGCCAATGAAGAAGACTGTGTCTTAGAAACATCGGTTCCAGCCGGAGCCAATGTAGAAGCAGTCAGAGCACCCCCAGTCGAAGGCTCTGAACACGGAGCCGACGGCTTGGAAGGCTTTGAAGGCTTCCCCGACGATGACTTGGCCGGGGAACCTTCAGGCTTTAATAAGCCTCTCAAAATTAACTTATTTCTGCATTCCTGCAGGACTCTTGGACTGAACGCATGACAGACAGAACAAGAGTCCTGCAGGTGCAGAGGGCCCAGGCAATAAACACAAGAAGTGTGACCGTCTGTCAGCGACATTTTCTGACAGCATGAGTCACACTTCTTGAAGCCTGAGACCCTGGTGTCTTTAGACATCCTAATAAAGGACAACAACAAAAATACACACACACAGACACCCCTTGACACAATCTAAGTCAGTCACACAAACAATTTTACCTGACAATTTAAAGAAAAGGGGAATGGGCCCAAAGGCCTAACCTTTTAAACCAAACAAGGGGTTAGGATATTAAGGGATTTAAGGGACCGGAAGGAAGTTAAGCTAAGAAGGAAAGCTAATGGGATGGGTACTAACAAAACTATCTGAAACACTGACTAAAATAGAGAAATTTAAGAATAATTAAATCCAACCTGCAGAGCCGGTGAAACGCACCTCATAGCTGAAGCAGCAAGCGAGATCTGGGTAGTTGGCGCCTAGCATTGTGGGATATAGGGTAGCCTTGAGCCAGTAAAGATAGCTCTCGAGCTTTAGTATAGGCCGAGTCGGAGCCGAGGATCGGCTCCGAACCATCCAGCAAGAATGAAGGCGAGATTGACAACTTAACATTTATTGTTTTGCAAATTGGAAGCGGGCCTGAATGTTTTTCTGTAAGCTTCTGTGCAACCCTACCGCACAGCCCAGATATATGGAGAATACGGGAGATTGTTGTCACATGTAGTACACAACCAGTACTAAACAGAAATTCCTGCAGCTCCTTCAGTGTTGCTGTAATCGTCTTGTCTTTTCATCAGTTTTAAAGGGACGTCCAGTTCTGTGCAACGTCACTGCTGCCCCATATTTTCTCCGCCTTTTTGATGACTGTCTTCACTGTTGTTGCATGGTATATCCAATGCTGTGGATTTTTTTTTGTACCCTTCTCCTGACTGATACCTTTCAACAATGAGATCCCTTTGATGCTTTGTAAGCTCTGTGAACCATGGCTTTTGCTGTAGCAGGCAACTGAGTAAATGTCAGGAAAATCCTACTAGGAGAGTTGAACTTTATTTAGAGTAAATCAGAGTCTCTTTAATTGATGGCAGGTGTGTACCCAGGAAGACTTCTTCTTCTTTCGGCTTTTCCCAGTTAGGGGTCGCCACTGCAGATCATCTGTCCACTCATGATTGGCAGTGGAGTTTTACAGTGTCGTTGACAGCCCAGCGCCTAACCTTCCACAGAAGGCACACACACGCACACACTCACACCTAGGGCCAATTAAGAGTGTCCAATCCACCTACTGCATGTCTTTTCTGATGTGGGAGGAAACTGGAGCACCCGGAACAAACCCACGTGACCACAGGGAGGACATGCAGACTCCGCACAGAAAGCACACCAGCGTACCCAAGAAGACTGAATGCTGTAATTAAATCCAAAGGTGCTTCAACAAAGTATTAGTTTAAGGGTGTGCACACACAACAAAGTATTAATTTAAGGTTGTGCACAGTTATGCAACCAGCATATTGTACGTTTTTTTTATTTTTTTTCCTATCAGATTAGTTTGTTTTTCAATTGAATTGTACAGGTTATAGGTCACATTATAGGTGGGAAAAGTATTGAAATGATTTATTGTGGTCTCACTGTTTTATATCACAAATGCCTGGCATTTTACCAGGGATGTGTAAACTGGGAAAAGGGCATATACATCGTTTGCCCAACAGTACTTAAATTCAGTGAAATGCGTTTCCAGTGATTTGAGCTTTCAGTGATTTGGTGTGAATGTTTTGAAATTCAGTGAAATGAGTTTTCAGTGAATCAAAGTAGACCTAGATATATATATATATATATATATATATATATATATATATATATATATATATATATATGGTATATGTGTATATTTATATAAATATATACAGTTACAGGTATATCTATATCTGTATCTAATCTAACTGTAAATATTTTATATATGTGTATGTATATGTGTATATATATATATATATATATATATATATATATATATATATATATGGATTCACTTCATAACACTGAAACTTCAAAATACTGAAATGACAAAACTTCATAATACTGAAGATCAAATACTGAAAGCTCAAAATACTGAATACTCAAAATACTGAAACTCAAAATACTGAAAACACATATTATGTAAACTCAGCTTAAACAACATAAATCATAACAATTTCTACCAATATATGTAGGGGGCAAGCCCCTTTGCACTAAGACTGATAACCCTATCACTCTGGTTGGGGGGTGATGCTAATTATTCTATACTATCTAGACTTTTGGTTCCAATTTGACTTGCAAAATTAACTTTTTCAAAAGCTCCTATTGCCGGGTGGTCAGATCTTGGGATGGTGGACTGTACTTTGAAAGGGGTTGAAAGGAATGTATACTCCCTGGGTTTTTTTTTATATATTGGAACCTTCTAGTCTGGATTTTCTTCCCATGCCCGGTGCCAGCAAAAAGGAATCGCTCCACGTGCCTTGGAGTGTCCGGCCCGGGAAGTGCCCCCACCCGGGGCGGGTGGCGTCCGTGGTCACCGGGGCGATAGGGGGAGATGCACAAAATGGGCGACCCCCGTGGAGATCCGGGGAGTGGAGCCACCACAAGAGGGACCGCTTGCAAGCCTTGCTGATCGCTATGGGATGATACATGGGGAGAGCAAGGTAAGACCACTGTACTAAGAGCGCCCACTGTAGAATGCGCATATTGAGCCTGGCAAGAGGAAGAAGAGCTATCGACGAAGCCATGGACCCTAGAGCCCTCAGGACCAACTCCGCTGGAACAGAACATGAATGGAGAATGGCCCGCACCTGGAGCTGCAGATTCAGAATCCTGTCCGCAGTAAGGAAGGCTCGTAAACTCCTTGTGTCTAGTCTGGCCCCTATGAAATCTAAGAGCTGAGTGGGTGCCAGGTTGGACTTTTGTATTTATTGTGATGCCCAGAAATGGAGCAAGATGGAGAAAGGAGTCTCGGCACAGAGAAGTAGATGCCTTGTTGGGCGGTAAGGAGCCAGTCGTCCAGGTAGGGAAAGACCTGCACCCCTGAAGCCTCAGGTGGGCCGCTACCACTGCTAGTACTTTGGTAAACACCCTGGGGCTGTGGTGAGACCAAAGGGAAGGACCCGAACTGGTAGTGACTGGCTCCCAGCCGGAAGCGGAGAAACCTCCTGAGCGCCTGTCCATTAGGATGTGGTAGTGCGTCCTTGAGATCTATCGAAAGCACATCCAGTGGCATTCTCCCAGAAGGGGAGAATAGATTGTAGAGTGACCATTGAATTTTTCTTTGGGGACTGCCAGATTCAGGAGAGAGAGGTCTAGGATTGGTCTTAGTTCCCCGTCTTTTTGGCACTAAAGAACCTGGAGTAGAACCCTGATCCGATCTGGTCTGGGGAACGGGCTGGATGGCTCTTTTCTCTAGCAGATGGCCAATTTCTGCTAAAGCGGCCTCCCTCTGACCGGGTGGTACGTCTGGGAGCGACTGCATCTTTGTGAGGTGAAGGAAACGAATGTGATATCCCCTGCGTATCATTTGGAGAACCCAGCGGTCCGATGTTATGGACTCCCATGCCGCTAGGTGCCCAACGTCCCCGACTGCCTCCAGAGTGGAGCAGTCGGACAGGCCCTCAGGGCTGCTCCGCGGGCCGTTCAGAGAAAGGTTCCCTGGACACGAAGTTTCTGGGAGCCCCTCTGCCTCTAGGGCGGCGTCCTCCTTGTCCTCCTCTGCCACGGAAGGACTGGTTGTCCGGAGCAGGCTGGGACTGCTGCGACTTCGGAACCACATCTTCTTCTGACCCTTTTGGTTCCTAGAATAGGCCTCTGGGGTGCAGAGAAGCGGATTCCGACGGCAGACAGCTCTTCCGTCCTTCTCGCCTGGGTCAACGCCTCGAACGGTCTTGCCAAACAGAGCAGAACCATCAAAGGCGGTTACGCAAACCGCCTTGAAGGGCTCAGAGAAATCGCAGTGGCGGAGCCAGGCCTGACGCCTAGCGACCAGTCCTGTCCTCAGCTCTAGCGGCGCCCTCCGTAGCATGGGAGAGTAGCCGCATAGAAGTATTCGTGACTGACCTTAGAGTGGCCATTTTGGTGGAGTGCAGAGCTCTGTCCTCCTCCGAAATGGACTCAGGGGATGCAGCATACTTATGTAAGGTCTCGCTGCATCCGAATAACGTGTGCCAAATAGTTCAGCGCCTCACCAAAAGGTCGCCGAACTGAACATCCGCTTCCCAAGCGGTCCATCATCCGAGACTCCTTGCTCGGTGGGTGGACTGAGGGACTCTCCTGAGCCAGTTCCCTCTTTGTGGCCGCCATCAACATGGCATCTACAGGAGGCCCCTTACTCCAATGGGTCCTGTCAGAAGGCGGGCTAAGGATTTTGTCGGTCTTTTGGGAATTGGCTCCACGGTGTCCGGTTCCTTCCACGCCTGGTGGTAATAAGGTCCACCAGGGGTCGGCAGGGGGGACACCCAAGAGGTAGACGGGCCCGCTTCGAATGCCTCCAAGAACACGGACTCGTCCGAGGAAGACTTGGGGCAGACCACCCCTGATGGAGCATTTCCATGATGTCTCCGGCGAGACATCCTCGGGGTGACCTTGGGGAGCCTTCCCTTCCTCCAAGTCCGTGTCTTCAGTGAGAGACTCAGGGAGTCTATGTGCCTCCTTTGCACGTATGCTTGCGAGGAGCCTCCTCTGGGGGCTGTCAGAAGAGTCCTCGCAGCAGCCAATTGCTCCATAGGAGCAACTTGGGGCACAGAAACAGGCTGTCCCAGGGCCGGATGGTGGAAGCCTGGCCCAGTGCAGAGGGAGCGGGACGGAGCCGGCAAGTGCCGGGGTCCGGAGACCCTCAACAGAGCCCTCTCCACTACATCAAAAGTCAAGGGGAGCCGACCTCGACCAAAGGATCCGGCAATCGGCTCCCTCGGATCCGAAGAGTGGATCGGAGCCGGCGCCGAAGCACCGGATCCGAAGGGACAGTGCGCTCCCGACACAGACGGCGCAAGGAGCACTGATCCCCCGGATCCGAAGCTCGATCCAGGCTCCGAGAGATCGGGTCCGCACTTTCGAGGGCATGGTCGGATCCGGTACCAGTACTATCGGATCCCACCCCCCCCCCGCTCCGGAGCTGCTCGGCTCCAGATGCTCCCAACCCGGAAGCGGGTCGGAGAAGGAGCGATAGGCTTGAAAAGGGTGTTGAGCTCCCGGAGGGGGGAGGCAAGGCACTCCCATCTGCATCTGGGCCTGGATGAACCTTCGCATCATCCGGTCCAGATCAGCATCCGGAAGGCTATGGGTGACCTCGACGAGGCTACCGAGGTAGGCCTGGAATGCCTCCTCGATAGCCTCGCCGATCGGGTCTCCTCCTCCCTCAGGACCCGTGAGAAGCACACAGGTGACCGGAGCCAGAAGGAGGAGACCGCCCAACAAGGAAGCCGGGGGAGAAGCCCGCTTGGCAGGCGGGGCCGAAACAGAGGTCTCGGCCCGCCGCTTGTGGTGCTTCTCCCTCCGGTCCTTCTTAGCAGCATCCCTCTCCTGTCCTGAAGCGGGAGTTTGAGTCCCAGGAGCAGCAGGGGGTGCTACAGGGAACAGCTGCAGCCGCAGGAGTCCCCGGAGGGGCGGGGCGCGGAGCCGAGTCCGGCGGTAAAAGACCCGCCAGGACCAGCTTGGACCTCCGCTCCCTCAGTGCCCTGGGGTTGAACCCTGCACAAATGGAACAGCCAGATGTGAGGTGCTCAACCCCAAGACACTTAACACCGAGTGTGGCCATCAGCCGGTGAGAGCTTATGGCCACACTCGAGCATTTAGAAAGAATGACTTAGGCTGGCGAGCCATAGTCAAAAGTTCCCGAAAGTTACAGAAGTAACTTAACAAAAACTAAAACAAGCACACAGGCCTCACACACACTCTACGTACCAGCGAGGGGAGGGAATAAAAAATACTACTGTAAATTAAATTTAAACTAAAAACAGTCAATACACAAAGGGAACCTACAACTTTCACACAAAAAGTTTAAAGAAAGCAAAAAATTTCTATTTTTATACAAGAAAAATACCACTTAGCTGAGAGCTAAAGACACCACATCCAGTTACCAGCGCGGCAAACAAGATCTGAGGTCATGAGGGTAGAGCAGGGCATTATGGGTGAGGGGAGGAGCTGAGAGCTTGGATCCATAGCTGGAAACTATGCCGGTTCGGATCCGATATCGGATCCATAACCCACAGGTTGCAGACAAATGAATATCCTACTTCAGATCATCGGTTCCAGCCGGAGCCAATGTAGAAGCAGTCAGAGCACCCCCAGTCGAAGGCTCTGAACACGGAGCCGACGGCTTGGAAGGCTTTGAAGGCTTCCCCGACGATGACTTGGCCGGGGAACATTCAGGCTTTAATAAGCCTCTCAAAATTAACTTATTTCTGCATTCCTGCAGGACTCTTGGACTGAACGCATGACAGACAGAACAAGAGTCCTGCAGGTGCAGAGGGCCCAGGCAATAAACACAAGAAGTGTGACCGTCTGTCAGCGACATTTTCTGACAGCATGAGTCACACTTCTTGAAGCCTGAGACCCTGGTGTCTTTAGACATCCTAATAAAGGACAACAACAAAAATACACACACACAGACACCCCTTGACACAATCTAAGTCAGTCACACAAACAATTTTACCTGACAATTTAAAGAAAAGGGGAATGGGCCCAAAGGCCTAACCTTTTAAACCAAACAAGGGGTTAGGATATTAAGGGATTTAAGGGACCGGAAGGAAGTTAAGCTAAGAAGGAAAGCTAATGGGATGGGTACTAACAAAAACTATCTGAAACACTGACTAAAATAGAGAAATTTAAGAATAATTAAATCCAACCTGCAGAGCCGGTAAGAAACGCACCTCATAGCTGAAGCAGCAAACGAGATCTGGGTAGTTGGCGCCTAGCATTGTGGGATATAGGGTAGCCTTGAGCCGGTAAAGATAGCTCTCGAGCTTTAGTATAGGCCGAGTCGGAGCCGAGGATCGGCTCCGAACCATCCAGCAAGAATGAAGGCGAGATTGACAACTTAACATTTATTGTTTTGCAAATTGTAACCGGGCCTGAATGTTTTTCTGTGTAAGCTTCTGTGCAACCCTACCGCACAGCCCAGATATATGGAGAATACGGGAGATTGTTGTCACATGTAGTACACAACCAGTACTAAACAGAAATTCCTGCAGCTCCTTCAGTGTTGCTGTAATCGTCTTGTCTTTTCATCAGTTTTAAAGGGACGTCCAGTTCTGTGCAACGTCACTGCTGCCCCATATTTTCTCCGCCTTTTTGATGACTGTCTTCACTGTTGTTGCATGGTATATCCAATGCTGTGGATTTTTTTTTGTACCCTTCTCCTGACTGATACCTTTCAACAATGAGATCCCTTTGATGCTTTGTAAGCTCTGTGAACCATGGCTTTTGCTGTAGCAGGCAACTGAGTAAATGTCAGGAAAATCCTACTAGGAGAGTTGAACTTTATTTAGAGTAAATCAGAGTCTCTTTAATTGATGGCAGGTGTGTACCCAGGAAGACTTCTTCTTCTTTCGGCTTTTCCCAGTTAGGGGTCGCCACTGCAGATCATCTGTCCACTCATGATTGGCAGTGGAGTTTTACAGTGTCGTTGACAGCCCAGCGCCTAACCTTCCACAGAAGGCACACACACGCACACACTCACACCTAGGGCCAATTAAGAGTGTCCAATCCACCTACTGCATGTCTTTTCTGATGTGGGAGGAAACTGGAGCACCCGGAACAAACCCACGTGACCACAGGGAGGACATGCAGACTCCGCACAGAAAGCACACCAGCGTACCCAAGAAGACTGAATGTTGTCATTAAATGAAAAGGCGCTTCAACAAAGTATTAGTTTAAAGGTGTGCACACACAACAAAGTATTCATTTAAGGCTGTGCACAGTTATGCAACCAGCATATTGCACGTTTTTTTTATTTTTTATATTTTTTCCCTATCAGATTAGTTTGTTTTTCAATTGAATTGTACAGGTTATAGGTCACATTATAGGTGGGAAAAGTATTGAAATGATTTATTGTGGTCTCACTGTTTTATATCACAAATGCCTGGCATTTTACCAGGGATGTGTAAACTGGGAAAAGGGCATATACATCGTTTGCCCAACAGTACTTAAATTCAGTGAAATGCGTTTCCAGTGATTTGAGCTTTCAGTGATTTGGTGTGAATGTTTTGAAATTCAGTGAAATGAGTTTTCAGTGAATCAAAGTAGACCTAGATATATATATATATATATATATATATATATATATATATATATATATATATATATATATATATGGTATATGTGTATATTTATATAAATATATACAGTTACAGGTATATCTATATCTGTATCTAATCTAACTGTAAATATTTTATATATGTGTATGTATATGTGTATATATATATATATATATATATATATATATATATATATATATATGGATTCACTTCATAACACTGAAACTTCAAAATACTGAAAATGACAAAACTTCATAATACTGAAGATCAAAATACTGAAAGCTCAAAATACTGAATACTCAAAATACTGAAACTCAAAATACTGAAAACACATATTATGCGTAAACTCAGCTTAAACAACATAAATCATAACAATTTCTACCAAATATATGCAGGGGGGCAAGCCCCCTGCACCCCCACACCCCCTGCTAATTATATATATCTACTCCAAGATTGCACTTAACTACACTATGTGCAATCTTGGATTGGAGTTGGAGTTGATGCCCCCTGGGTTTAAATTGATTCTAGTTATTTTCTTCCATGTTCTTATTATTTTATTTTCTCTAGAGTCATTTCACTTTCTTCAACATTTTTCTAAAAAAAAAAAAAATATATATATATATATATATATATATATATATTTTTTTTTTCTATTTAGTGTGCCTTACCCTTTATTGGGTATATGTAGTCGTATCTATGTATATTCATATTAATGACATTTAATGAAGTAATAATATACACTTTTTATGTATATGTACACATTTGTTTATTTTGCTTTTTGTATCATAAGATGTATACATTATGCACGTGGTCTCTTTTTCACTATAAAATATGAGCTGGTGTGATGCCTTGATGATGCCAGGGGGCGAAATCGGTCACAGATCTGTTTTTTTTCAGTCAAGCCGAATGGCTGCATGAAGGAGCAACCTGAATGTTTATTCCACTTTACTGTTAAAGTACTTTTGTATATCTTAAGTGCTTTTTGGGTCATTTTTCAACATCTGAAACTGGAATTATTACTCTGAGTGCTGGAATTTCTTTTTGGGACTATATATATATATATATATATATATATATATATATATATATATATATATATATATATATATGGATTACCTTCATTTCGTTGAAAGCTCATTTGACTGAGGCCAAATAACTAAACCTTCATTTCACTGACAATTAGTACTGGCAGTGTCTAGAGCACTGTAAAGCAGTAAAAGGAATATGTCCTTTTCCCCACTGAAGTGCAACCCTGGAGTTAGTATATACAGTTGGGGGGTGGGGGGCATAACCCCCTACTTACTTTCTTGTTATATTCTCTACTTTTGGTTTTATATTGTTTAGTAAAACCAAAGTAAGTGGGAGGCTGCACTTCACCCCCCCCCCAACTATATATACTAACTCCAGGGTCACACTACAGTGGGGAAAAGGATATATTCCTTTTACTTGCCTTACAGTGCTCTCGACACTGCTAGTACTAATTGTCAGTCAAATGAAGTGTCAGTCATTTGGTCCGACTAAAATGTTTGTCAGTCAAATGAGCTTTTGATGAAATGAAGGTAACCCATATATATATATATATATATATATATATATATATATGGGTCTACTTCATTTGCCCTAACTTCTGATTGACCGACACCCATTTGCCCGAGACCAAATGACCGACACTTCATTTGACCAAGTATTATTGGCAAGAAAATGGGATATGCCCCTTCCCCACTGTAGTGCGACCCTGGAGTTAGAATATATAGTTAGGGGGTGTGGGGGGCACAGCCCCCCACAATGGGGGGTGGGGTGAAGCCCCCCACTTAATTTCATCTTATATTGTTTAGTTTTGCTTTAATATTGCTTAGTGCCCCCCATCCCACTAACTATATATTCTAACTCCAGGGTCGCACTACAGTGGGGAAGGGGGCATATCCCATTTACTTGCAATAATACTTGTCGGTCACATGAAGTGTCGGTCAAATGAAATTTCGGTCAAATGGAGTCGGGCAAATAGGTGTCGGTCAATCGGAAGTTAGGGCAAATGAAGTAGACCCATATATATAGAGGAGTCATCAAAAGGTGGTTTAATCAACAGCTTTCTTGTTGACACAATTTGGTCAGCAGGAAAGCTGATCTATAGTTGTGCAAGATTCCTATAACAACAAAATTGGGTTATTATGCCCTTTTTCCACTATTATGTGATCTTGAAGTTGAAATATTTATGTAGCAGGGTATGGGGATACAGGGGGCTTGACTCCATGCAAAAAAAAAAAAAACATTGTTCTTAGCAGTATGCTCTGAGATTATGACTAGGAGCATGCATTGTCTGCTGTTGATTTTTTTCAATTAATTTACATCAATCTTCTGCTGGTACACCTATCTCTCTCTCTCTCTCTATATATATATATATATATATATATATATATATATATATATATATATATATATACAAACACATACATGCGTGTGTATATTGCTATATATATATATATATATATATATATATATATATATATATATATATATACACACACACACACACACAAGCACACACATACAAGTATGCTTACATTTATATAATACACATTCCTAATATATATGTATACACACACACTTTCACATATTTACAACACACACACACACACACACACACACACACACACACACACACACACACACACACACACACACACACACACACACACACACACTCCATAAATCAGAGCATATAATCTAATTATTTTATTCTGCTAATCATATCAAAATTTGTAATAAAGAAAAAAAAAAGAACTCTGGAAATCAGAGTACAAAATCCAATTATTTCAGTCCTTGAAACATACCAACATTTGTGCATGCTTTTTCCCTGGTCTTAATCAGGAAGCTGCAGTAGTTCTAGCAATCACTTGAACAGGTACCAGGAATCATTAATATAAGGGTTCTGTCTTGCTTTTATTTTTCTACTATGGCTCTGACATTATGTCCTCTTTCATCTGATTTCTAAGCTCAAGTATGCAAGAATCTTAACATTCTTGGAATCATGGAAAATGAGGATAGTCAAATCTCTACTAACAATCCTTTACGCATACTCTCTTGATGGTGTTCCCCTGGATATCCACAAGAGTGTAAAATATTTGTATGTATGTACATGTATGTAAAATGTGTAAATATAAATAAGCTGTTTAACTGACTGGCTATGTTACATCTACAAGGATGTCTTCATTTTTTATTTAGTTGGGCTTAGGGAGCACAGTCAGGCCAGGGGTGTTCCATTATTAACTCTCATCTCTATATGAGAGGTTCCAGCATCTCATTCCCCACACTGGGCTTGTAAACACTAAATAAATTTGTTCCTTATAGTAATCATGGAACAATAAAAGTTTTCTAAACCTTAGGTAGTCCATGCTATTCTCATTGCCTTTGTCTTAACAATGCCTCCATACTGAAATATCTGCACTAGTAATATCAAGTGCTGACACACTAAAAAAAAGAAAAAAAAAAACGAGTGAAGATCCAACAGAATGATTCTCAAACATTGTTCTTCTCTTTTATACCTCTTTTCTACATTGGGCAAGCTCCCCATACACCCCAAACCTGTATATACCAATGATCACCAGATCTGGAAGAAAAGGCAATATTTTGATAAATGGAAGAAAGGCAATTACTGACAAGAGTAACGAGTCTGCATTGTAGGAATATATGATCATGTGATGGAGTTAAGCAAGACATTTTTAGGTTCAGCATGAACCCCAGATTACACAGAAGACTCATAAGAAAATCCAAATCTCTTAGTAGAATCTCTTGAGAAAGAACATGAACCTGTAGATGGTTAGATAAGGAAATAACTGAATTCCTCAAAATCTGCAGAAGGCAATGGCAGGAACTAGGCACTCAGTGAATACCGTTGGGGTAGCTGAAAGACCAAAGGGTAATGCAAAAAAAAGGATAGTTATGTAAAATCTTACTATAACCTTAGATGTCCTTCTCTTCTATGTTGCAGTATTCTTAACATGTGGGAGAGATCCTCTGTCCAAAGCAACCCAACGTCCGGCCAGCATACGACAGCTTTTAGCTACTGCAAGTACGTGGGATGTCACATGTATGGCTTACTGAATGTTAGCCATAAAAAGGATGTACACACGTAAAATCCGCAGAACTGACATGCCCCAGGAGGAACACCAGTATATGGAAAAAGGAAAATAATCTGCCATCCAAGGAAAAGAACAAGGTAGAGGGGGAAGGAGAGAGGGATAGAATACTGCAACATAGAAGAGAAGGACACCTAAGGTTATGGTAAGATTTTACACAACTATTCTATGTCCAATTCTAATGTTGCAGTATTCATAACATGGGAGAGTGCCAAAGTTTAGGAGGAATGAACAGAGGAACTTTCTACAAAGCCATGAAGAATGATACTAGCAAAACCAGCCCTGGATTTAGAAATAGTACCTAGCTTGAAATGTTTGGTTAAATTATGAACAGAAGACCAAGTGGCAGCCTCCACAATGGTGCTAGTATCCAAACCCTTAAAGAAAGCACCACAGCAATCCACAGACCTACTGGAGTGAGCCTTAACAGGATCAGGGAGACTCTTACCATGAAACATATAACAAAACAAAATAGCCTTAGAAATCCAAGAAGACATAGTCTGCTTGAAAACAGGCAAACCCAGAGCCCTGGGATGATAAGAAACAAAAAGCTGATCAGATTTCCTGATAGCCTTAGTCTTATTCAAATAACATCTGAGTTGTCTATGCACATCCAAGATGTGTAAGATCTCTCACTGGAGGATTGTGGAGAAGGGAAAAAAGTGAAAAACTGAACAGATTGATAAAGAGAAAACTCACTCACCATCTTGGGCATAAAGGAAGGATTCATATGCAATGGGACCCTATCCTTACGAAAAGTAAAAAAAGGTGGAGAAACCATTAAAGCTTGAATCTCAGAGACCCCTCCTAGCAGAGGTTAAGGCTAATAAAAGAAAAGTTTTCCAGGTATAAAACTTTAAGGAAACTGAAACTGTAGGTTCAAAAGGGGCTACAAATAGTTTATCTAAAACATAATTCAAATCACAAGGAGGAGGAACTGGTTTCCTGGGAGGATTAAGGTGAAGGATGCCTTTCAGAAAAAGTTTTACTTCCAGTCTAGAAGCTAAAGGGAGAATCAATGGCAGACAAGGAGAAAAGCCTGACAAGTGAACTTTCACTCAAGAATAAGCTGAACTACTCTTAAGTAAATCATAGAAGTAGGAAAGAACAACTGGGATATCCACCAATAGTGGATCCAGATTATGTGAAAGACACCAAGTAGAAAATCTCTTCCATTTAGATAAGTAAATCTTCCAGTATTGGGTTTTCTGGCCTCCTGCAGTACCCTAGGCACATCCTCTGAAAAAAAAGTGTCTAAAAGGAATCAAACGTTCATCATCCACAGAGTCAGTTGTAAAGCTGACAGATGTGGATGAAGCAGAGATCCCTTGTCCTCTGTGAGAAGGTCCACCCTGTGAGGTAACTTGTGATGAATGCCCTTGGCTAAATGCAGAAGACGAGGGAACCAATGCTGCCTTGGCCAAAAGGGAGTCATTAGCAAAGATGTTTGGTTTGCCCTGATGAATCTTGAGCAGAACTATTTGAATGAGAGGAAGAGGGTGCATAAAGAAACATCCCCTTCCATGAGAAAGATAGGGAGTCCACCTTCCAAACCAGAGGACCTGGGACTGTGACACAAAAAGAAGAAGCTGTCTGTTCATAGGGGAGACAAAAAGATCCACTAGAGGTGTACTCCACCAATGGACCTAGTCCAGAAATACATCCCTGTGAAGCATCCATTCGTGGGATTGAGTCATGGACCTGCTTAGTGTGTCTTCCACAAACTTTTGAGTGGATGAAATGTAAACTGCTTGAAGAATCACCTTGTACTGAACTGCCAAGTTCCATGCTGTCTGAGACAATCTGCAAAGATGACTTTGTCCCCCCCTGCTTGTTTACATATCAGAGGACTGTGGTGTTGTCTGTAAACACTTTCAGAGGTCCTGGACAGCCTGTAAAGGTAGTATTATATTGATATGCTCCCTTCTGTGAGAAGGATACCAGAGACCCTGCACCTTTTATTTGATGCAAAGGTTTCCCCCCAGCCTGTGTCTGAGGCGTCTGTGAACAACTCTTGAGTTGGTTGAGACTGATAAAGGGGAAGACCTGGATTCAGAGGAAATTGCTGAACCCACCAAAGAAACTCTGATTTCAGGCATGGGAGAAGAGGAAGTACAAAATCCAGAAGATGAGCGCACTGCATCCAAACTGATTCTAGGTACCACTGAAACTTTCTCATGTGAAGTTTTGCCAGGGGCACCATAGGTATTGTAGATGCCATAAACCCCAGTAGTCTTAGAAACTTCCTGGCAGTTAGAGGTGGAAGAGACAGAAAACTCTGGAAGAAGGAAGTGAGAGACAGAATATTTTCTGGTCAAAGAAAAGCCATCATGAAATCTGTTCTTAGCCTGCACTCTAGGAAAATGTGATCCTGAGAAGAAAAAAGAAAGGATTTTTTGAAATTTATTGTGAACCCCAACCTTTGCAGGAGAGATATGGCAAACTGCAGATTTTGAAGTAACTGTTCTGGAAGAGGAGCCAGAAAAAGAAGATTGCCCATGTATGGATATGCCTGAATACC
Organism: Protopterus annectens; assembly: GCF_019279795.1. Lineage (NCBI taxonomy): Eukaryota > Metazoa > Chordata > Ceratodontiformes > Protopteridae > Protopterus > Protopterus annectens. The sequence continues at coordinate 97,754,783 of NC_056726.1, read as the reverse complement.
TCTGATCCTGCAATAAGCAATCACAGGGGCCAAACACTTTATGAATACCTTTGGGGCAGTGGATAGACCAAAGGGCAAGGCAGAGCACTGAAAGCACAAGGAAGCCACAGAGAAATGTAGAACTGTCCTGTAAAGAGGATGAATAGGTATGCAAAGATAAGCATCTTTGATGTCCAGACAGGCCATGTAGGCCTGAGGAGGAATTGGAGGAAACAAAGTCTGTAAAGACAGCATGCAAAAATAACGAACCTTTAGAAAAGTGTTTAAATGCGAAAGGTCCTGAATGGGTCTCCAAGGACCTTCCTTTCTGGATACAAGAAACATTCTTGAGTAAAACCCCCTTCCCCTTTGGTCCAGAGGAACATGTTGAATTGTTCCTTGAGTAAGTAAGGCCTTTAAAATCTGTGGAAACAAATCCAACTGGTTTGGAGGAGGTTGAGGAATGTCCCTGAAAGGAGGAAGATTTTTCTAAGTGATGAAATATCTATGCTAGATAATAGACAGAACTCAGGAATCCTGAGTTATACTTGCCCAAGCTAGAAAAGACAAGGACAGACAAAGAGAAAGAGGAGTAAGATTTGGAAGTGGTTGGTAGTCACAGACTATCTGGAAAAGGCTGTTTTGGAGAAGAACCTGAAGGAGAAGTTTTAGGCTGAGGTGGTCTAACAGTCTTCTTAGTTCTGGTAGAAGAAGAAGAAGAAGAAGGAAGACGGGTCTGTCTCTTAACAAAAGAAAATTCAGAAGAAAAATTTCTGTGAAATTTAGGGAGAGGTGACACAAAAATGTTTTTCAAGTCCTGAAGCTCCTTTACCTTTTCTTTACCTTTTCTTGCAAGGAAAGGTTTCTGATGAAGCCATTGATGTATTCCTGGCGAAAGCACTTAAACTATTTTGGAAAAATACAATAAAGTCATCGTGGAGGACTGCTGACTGGTCGATTTTGGTTGTAATGGTATACTCTCTTCGCTTCACACTTGGTCTACCTATTTGTGTTTTGGTTCTTGGTTTTTTACAATTTTCTTGCAAGGACTTAAATAAACCTGTAGCTGCAGTACCCAAAACAGCACTGTTATCCAGAGGAGCATCCATCAGTTTTACTTTGATGTCATCTGGCAGTGGTTGAAGCCTCAACCTAGAGTGCCTTCTAAGGACAGAGCCAGAAGCAGCTGCTTTAGATGATGCTTCTGCTGCATCATAACTGCATTTGACTGAGTGACAAGCCACTTGAGAAGAAGCTGCTAAATGGGACATAACCTGATTTTTAATATCAGAATCTAAAAGCTCTGAAAGAGCTAGAGAGGTCTGAGAAAAGAAATGCCAAAGAATATCTGGACATGGGTGTTTGATAGTTAATGGCACAGAAAGCTAAAGTGGCAGAAGTGTAAACCTTCCTCCCAAGTCTTTCTATAATGTTGCTCTCCTTATATGAAGGAAGAAGCTTAGAGGATGGTAATAACCTAGAAGATTTGTCTGGAGCAATGGATACCACAGCAGGTTCATCAGAAGGGCATTTGTAAAGGAATCTAAATTTGTCATGCACCTTATAAAATCTGTCAGGCCTTTTAGGTGCAGCAGCCTGTGAATCAGCGGCCTTAGAAGCAGAAGAGAAAGCATCCAAAAATGCTGGCAATACAGATGTCACAGCAGAAGGAGATTCCATATGTAGAAAATCATAATACATTTTCTGTACCTCAGAGACCTGACAGCAGTCCCATGTAAAAAATTCTCTCATCTTGTCAATAGTTTCCCCAAAAGATATTTCTTCCACTGGAGAATCTGCACCACTGGATTCTTCCTCAGGGAAAAAATTCTAAAGGAGAAGTAATTTGATTTGAATATGCCAGGGAATCCTCATCAGATGAAGATTCATCCTCTGAAATCTCCTGTTCTCTAACCCTCCTATCCGGAGAAGAAGTAATGGAGGGAGCTGAAACAGCAGAAGGAGGCTTAAGAGCCATTAAAACCTTAACCAGTCCCTGTGAAAAAGTATCCCAATCTGACTGAGGCAACTTAGGGGCCAGAAGATACTTAGTTTTCTGTTTTTTCTTAACATGCACCTCTGCTTGATGGCAAGTGTAAGGACCTGAAGTAGGCCTGCCTTCAGTGACTGACACCGGGACCCTAACAAGAATCTGAGGTATGTCTCTGGACTCTTTCAACAATACAAGCCATAGTTTCCCTTGACCTTCTGATATGGGTGTCTACACTGTCCCTGAGGGTGTGCCTAGGTCAGATTCTGTAATGGCCTCCGAAGTAGTACCTGCCGAAGAACCAGACCCAACCTCTGAACGTACTCTGGGTCTTAACTTACCTCAAGGGATAAGTCGGCAAAAAGAGGCGCAGCAGAACAGGACTCAGGCCTATGCTTACAGACCATCCTCTTCAAAGTCAGCTTGGCCAAAGGACCCACAGAACCCTCCATAACATCCTTAGCTAGTCTTTTCAAATGTTGGTTCTCTAAATAAAGACTCAAAGCCAAAAGTCGGCTTCAGGCCTGACAAGTAGCACAGGAATCGTGGTTGTGATTTTGGCCTAGACAAAAAAGAGCGTGACTGTCCTTATGTGGAATTTGCCTTCCACACCTACACTTGCCCTTCCCGGATGACATGAACTAAACAAAAAAGGAAGTAGCAATAAAAAATGTAAACCCCAAAGGGGCACTTATCTGAAAGCTAGCAGCAACAAACAGAAACAGGCAGCAGACTGACTTATGAGTCAAGCGTTCCGAATGGCAGCAGAGAAGTTCTGAGGACTGTACGTGCGGATGTCCCTTTTATGGCTGATGTGCAACAAGCCATATGTGTGATGCCCCAAATACTTGCAGTAGCTAAAGACTGTTGTATGCTGGCCAGATGTTGGGTCACTTGGAGCAGAGGTTCTCCCCCACGTGTTAACAATATTGCAACATTAGAATAGAAGGATATCTGAAAGTGATATGAAGGCAGAGATAACCTTAAGAATTTCCTGCATATTGGATGGAAAGGAATGTGAAAGTAACCATCCTTTAAATCCAGCATTACCAAAAATGCTTCAGGAAAAATTATTGGAAGGATTGCAGAGTCCACATCCTGAAACTTGAAATTTTGAGAATGGAGTTGACAGAACAGGAGTCCAAAATAGGTCTCCAATTGCACTCCTTTCTGTGAACCAGAAAGATTCTTAAGTAAAATCCTCTTTTTTAGATGTGGGGTCAAACATTCTACTGTCTCCTGAGTGTCTAGGTCTTGAAGAGGAGGATGTACAAGGTGAATCTGGCTTGCAGGATTCTAGGGAAACACTGAGAGACAAGAAGGAGCAGTCCAAGGAAACCTGTAACCATTTTGGATGATGTCTACAACCCATTTGAATGATGTTATGATTGAGCTAAAGGAAGATGGGGATGGCCAGGGTGGAGGGGGAGGAAATACTGATAGTTTGTCAGAAAAGGAAGGTTTAAAACCCCTGTAATCCTGCTGAGACTTGAATCTCCTCTTATTGGAAATTTTTTACCCTTTTGAGAATGATTTTGTTCCTTATAAACAAATGGACCAGCCTTGATAGTGTAGTTTCTCTAGAACTTGGGTACAGAAGAAAGGAAGACCCGCTTAAAATACTGTACAACCTTACCTTTCTCTTGCAGAGTCCTGAAAAGGTATGCAGCTGCAGAATCAAAAGGATGTTGCCTATTCAGAAGGCAGTCCATAAGTTTAGCTTTGATATCCTCAGATAAAGGCTGTAGTCTAAACCATGAGAATCAATGAAGAACAGACCCAGTAGCAGCTGCTCTAGAACAGGTATCAGCAGCTTCACAGTTGCACTTAATAGAATCCCCAGCAAATCTGAGAACCAGAGTTAAGAAGAGACAATGCATGCGATTTAGTATAAGAGTCCTCTAAATCTGACAGGATGTTGCCTAAGTTACCCAAAATGGACAAAAACTATCATCACATGGGTTTGGTAAGTGATAGCCCTAAGAGATGAGTGGCAGAAGTATAGCCCTTTTTGCCATATCTATCAATAGTCTTGTTGTCTTTATCAGTAGGAAGAACATTAGAGGAAGGAAGGAGTTTAGTAGCCTTTTCAGTTGGGAAAACAACAGCTGGATCTAAGGCACGATTCTTTTATTAGAACTCTTCTGAGTCTGACATCTTGTAAAACCTATCAGATTTCTTTGGAGCAGGTGACTAAGACTTGGGATTAAGAGAAGCAGTGGAAAAAGAATCCAGTAAAGCCTCCAAAATAGGAGAGATGGTAGATGGTTTGGGCACCTCCATTTGTAAAACAGCATTGTATTTTTTCTGGACGTCAGATAATTTGGAACCCTCCCACTGAAAATGTTGCATCATCTAAAGGTGAGTTCCTCCATAAGGGAATCAGGAGGCTAAGTGTCCTCATCACCAGAGGCATAAGCCACTGGGGAATGGATTTAGGAAGAACAGGCCAAAGAATCAGTCCCATCAGATTCAGACTACTACACTTCTTCAGAATCTTCTCTTTGCCTTTTAAGAGGAGAAAGAGATGAAGGGGGAGCAGTAGCAGCAGCAAGAAAAAGTGAAGAAGGCTTCACAGACATAATGGCTTTGAAATGCTCCTGTGTAAAATCCTGTCATTCTTTCTCAGGATCCTTAGATATTTGAGGGGAAAACAAAATCACTATATTGCTAGCTCCTTTTATTCATAACCATCCAATACAACCTATGGATCCCCAATCTACTTGTCAAATCTGACTCTGCAGGATTAGTACTCCAGCTTTGAGCCCCTTTAAGATTTTCCATCCTATCATGTACTAGGGCTTAGAGTTTTCTCATACTGAGTTTGGCGTTTTGTCAATACACATACAAGTATATGCAGCTAAAGGTCAATATTATTCAGGTCCAACAAGCACAAGGAATACAAAGAAAGGGGATGGAAGGTGGGTTGTCGTACTGAGTGGACATGAATGAAAGGATCTAGCATTAAAGTAAACATATAACTTTTGTATGCTATTCAGTTAATCTGAGCTGACCTGTGGGTCAGAATCCCAAGCTACTTGAACCCCAGGGTGGCATTATTACAGGAGATCCTTAAGGATAGAATCACCAAAGGGTGCTCTAGCCCTGCAAATGGCATCTAATTTATCGTGTTTAATGAAGTATACATGCAGAACCATGTGGCAGCTGCAAAGATTTTATCTACTACCTGATAAAGGTAGTAGAAGTTGCCACTGCACTGGAGGAATGAGCCTTGGGTTAACCTGACAGAGGCTGGTTGTGTGAGAGATAGATGTAAGCAATGCAGTCTGAAAGTCATCTAAAAAGTGTAACTTTGGAAACTTTTTTATCTATCTTATTTGTTGCAAAGGAAATAAACATCTGAGAGTCCTTCCTAAAAGTTCTGGTTGTATGAAGGTAGAATCATAATTGTCTATGTGTATCTAAAGTGTAGAGAAAGTACTCTCCCTTGACATGATTGAGAAAAAAAACTGGTAAACGGATGGGTTGCATCATGGTCATTTCAGAAGCTACTTTAGGAAAAAAGGATGATTTTATATGGAGTGTGAAAATACAAGTAAGGGACATACAAAGAAAGTGCCTGAAGCTCAGAAACTCTTCTAGCAGAAGTGAGGGCTACCCATAAACAATGTTTTCCAAGTAATGGAGTTGAGGAAGCCAGTTTGAACAGTAGCTTTGTCAACACTTCCAGAATGAAGTTTAAATCCCAAGGGGGAAGAGCTTCTCTTACTGAAGATCGTAAGTAAGAAAACTCCTTTGAGAAAGGATTTATGAAGGTGTTATGAGTCAAGCGAATGACGACACTGAATACTGTGAGAGTTAAATGCATCAGATCCAGTACCCACAATGTCAAAGTTCATGTTAAAGCACTTAATTTAAATCTTTGGTCTAAGAGTAGATATGACTGCAATTCCCAGCGTGTTGTGTATTTGGTAATGTACGATTCCTGTCAAATTTATTATGTGGGCAACACCATCAAGAAGCTATCATGGAGAATTTATGAACATACTCTGGCGATCAAGAACAGAGATTTAAGCAATTCCTTAGCCAAATATTCATTAATTTGTTCCAGTTTTTAAAAATTCCAGTTTTATGTATTAGATGCTGTCAGGTAATTATAATGTTATATTAGAATGCCGCGAATCTCAGTAGCAAATTAAAATGCGTACGGACAAAAGCCCAGGTTTGAATGAGTCAGTGAACATTAAATGTTTTTGGCTAGCACAAAGGTTGTAAAAGTTGAAAATTCCGTTTAGGAGTTTATACACATTGTTTCATCATTTGTGTACTGTTTCTATGATGAAGTGACATTGTAACAGTGTTATGCAACATTTTTTTAACATTGTAGGTTTAAAAAGATTTAGTTCAACAATGCACCACATGATTGGTTGGTTATGGTCTTGTGACTTCACTGCTACTATTTTTAAATCTTGGTGAGTGCTATGGGTTTTAAATTCTGAAGAAGTTCTTATTTAATTAAAAGAACGAAAGCGCTAAATTAAAAGTTGCATCCAAGACTCTCATTTTGTGCTTGCTTCCAGTACAATTTGTTGTTGGTTTGGTTGCTTTTTTCTTTTTTTGTGGATTGTTTTGAATAGTGAAATCATTGTAGGGTCTGTTTTAGGGTTAGAAAACAAGTATTTATGAAACTGAGGTACCCTATATAAACTGTAAGACTTTCTAGGTACAAGAGTTTGAATGTCAAATAAACTACTATATGTGAGAAAAAATATTCTTTAAAGAAGGTAAAACAGGAGAAACAGCTGAAGTCTGGGAAAAATCCAAAATCATAATATATTTTGTGAACAAAAGAAAATTCCATTCTGGTCCAAATGAAAATAACTCTTTCATTTTAAATAAGAGTTTCAGAAAATGAAAAATCTTTTGGAGGGAAATCTGAAGCAACACTTTTGTCAGCATCAGAATCTTCAGATGGTGAGGAAATTCCTAAAGCACAATATTCTTCCTTCACTCACTGTTCTTCTGAATGAAAATCAGTCATAAAGTAAAGGAATACTTTTTCTTTTCTTCCCTGAAGAGAAAACAGGTAAAGTAAAATCAGGAATTAATTCCCTAGAAAATCTCAAAAAATCATCCATCCACTGAAACAGACACAGGAGAACCAAAGTATTTTTATTTTTATTTTCTTTGCCTGGGAGACTCCGTGGAAAAGGAACAACACAAAGCAGCATCTTTGGTTTAGGTTTCCTTTTTTGGCTTTGTGGAGGTGTTTATATCTACAGGGTGAAGTGTCTGCAAGCTTATGTCACTTGCAGAAGGAAGTGACAGTCCCAGGCATATCACTGGGTTCATAGCCAGCCTTAGGCATAGGCCAACTAGGCAACCTCCTACGGCGCCACTATAGTAGCAGGGATACTTTTCCCAGTTTTTTTGTTTTTTTTTTTTTTTGTAGTAAGGAAATGGATTCTTTAAAATATGTTGAATGAATACAAGAAAAAAACTGAAGAGTAAGAAAAACTGCCAGAAAAAAGAAGAAAAAAGTAATCTGGATGGTGTAGGTAGACCAGGATGGGAGCACCAGGTGTCATGGGGGGGGGGCTTTGGAGCTCTTTTGCCTAGGGCACCAGTTGACCAAAGGCCAGCCCTGACTGGGTGTGCACAGGAAATGGGAAGTGCAAAAGCCAAAAATCTCCCATTTGGACTATGGCATTTCTCCCTGAATTCTCACCATAAAGGAATGAATGGACAGTAGGGCTATCACTTTTTGGGGAATGAGTGTGTCAGTACAGACCCCTGTGGGGTGGAAGGCCTAATCGGTGGGGGAACTGGAGCAAAAAAAAATGTGATCAACATCTGTTTAATCGACACATTTTCGTCAACTAAACAGGCGGTCGACAGGTATTCAAGACTGACAATCCCCGGGAAGGGCAACATACCCTTATCCCCAGGAACTGTGTAATCCTGGAGTTAGAATATATATTTAGCACTGGGTACGGAGACACAGAGAGATTTGCACCCTGGAAAAAAAGATGCTTTCTTTGTTTTTTGTTATAAGTTTTGCATGCACTGAGATTAATTCGTGGAGCATGTGTAGTAGCATGTTGACAAACATAATGTCAATCAGTTTGATACATTAGGGATGTTGACATAAATAGTATTCAATTAATTTAAGTAGATCTATATATATATATATATATATATATATATATATCTATATATATATATATATATGTGTGTGTGTGTGTGTATGTGTATATATATATATATATATATATATATATATATATATATATATATATATGTGTGTGTGTGTGTGTGTGTGTGTGTTGTGTATATATACATATATATATATATATATATATATATGTGTGTGTGTGTGTGTGTGTGTGTGTGTATATATATATATATATATATATATATATATATATATATATATATATATATATATATATATATATATATATATATATATATATATATATATACACACACACATATATATATATATATATATATACACACGCATATATAGATATAGATATAGATATATTTTGCAAGTGCTGCTAGAACAGTCCTCTCCAAAGAGATATCCTTTACATCTAATGCAGGACAAAGGCTTCTAGTGCTGCCATCATTTGTAATAAATGCTACCAACAGCAAAATACAGCATGAGTTAAAACTTACCTGTAGAGACAGACTGGCTTATAGCATTTATGGTTCTGATGTGGCAGTTCAGTAATGGAATTCATGCAATGAAGCCACCTCCAGGGGACAGACAGTGCTATGAGATTAATTCAATGGCAGATGAGAAACTACCAAAATTTGTATTGCCACTAGTAAGGTTATAATAGTTACACTGCTAAAGTCTGAAATAAAATACCCTCCAACATTACACAAATTAATAGTCCTACCTACATTAAATCCAAGTAAAAAAATTTCACTTTAACTCATGCTATGCCCCAAAATGAATCACCGGGTTAAGGTTCCTACTCTGTTTTAATCTCTCTGTTCATTATTGGCTATCTGTAATTACATCTCTTTCTTATAACATTTATTTTATTTATTTATTTGACATTTTTTAACCGGGTTAGTCTGACTGGACAAAGCCCTTTTTCAGCAGAGACCCGAAGAGAAAAGCTCCAATAGTACATTACATAAAACAGTGTATAACATAGAACAATGGTTGCTATAGAAAATGTGTATATAACTATAAGAATATAACACCAAAATAACTTTTGTCAGTTGTTACCCGTGAATAGGCTCCATATAAGATAAGCACAGTAGATGTAAATAAGACAGAAATTTCAGAGACAAAAATAGCACACTGGACATGTACATACATGTTGTAGATAATAAAAAATAAGAACAGTTATAAACAAAATTAGGAAGATGATTGCAGTAGGAGATCATAAGATAGTAAACAGTAAAGCAGAGGCATAAAAATACAAAGACTAGCAAAATGGTACAGAGAAACAGAGAAAAAAGGTAATATGGTGTATACTCGGTCTAGTGGAGAGAAAAGGAGAAGCAGAGAAAATAAATATTTGGTATAAAAGCAAGTGGAGAAAAAAAACCCAGATACAAAATCAGTGATAGGACTACTGTGGTAGCTGACTGAGATGACTATAGTCTATTAGGAAGATTGCTTATGTTGGGTCGTGACAGAGACATGGCTATGATTTATGGAAGTTATCTTTTATTTTAAAGGTCATACAGTTGGTGATACATCTGACATTATGAGGTAATTTATTCCAAGCATTTACTATGGAATAGGAGTACAGTAATTTGCCGATATTTTTATTGGGCTTATAAACTTGCAGTAGGTTCTTTTGAGAACTACGAAGAGAGCGTTTTGGAGTATAGGGCTGGATGAGAGTGGAGAGACAGGGACAGGAAGATGGTTGATGTAAGCCTGAATGAGCAGTGAGAAATTGCAGTACTAAGATTTGATGATGGAATTCTAGCCACTGTAGATTTCTTAGGGCGATGCAGTGATGAGTACAATAAGGAAGGTTGGAGGCAAATCGGGTAATTTTCTTATAGGTAAGTTCTAGTTTAGTGAGAATATTAGATTGGAGGTTTGCGAGAAAAGGGGCTGCATAGAGCAGTGTAGGGAGTAGGAAGGCTTGTACGAGGAAGAGTCTGTAAGTATTTGTGAGGTATTCGTCGTGTCTGTATAACAGGCTTAGTTTTTGATGGAACTTATTAATGTATAATATACAGGTTAGAATACTCCACAAATTATGTCTCCATGCATATTTTCTTTTTTATCCTTGTACATAGTGCATATAATTTGTAAAAATTTACACTGCTTTTTCTGTCCATGTTTATATTTTGATTGCTCTCTAGCAATTAATTTACTGTTTTAGAACCTGTAAATGATTGAACTATTAACTCAGTATAATATTATTAAATACTCTTCTATATTATGCACTATACTTGGGTCTATATCACATTGTCGAAAATCCAAATTGTCAAATCACTATTCAACTAACACAGTTTGTCGTAACCTCACTCCATCCAACGGCCATTTAAATGAAGTTTTTCACAGGGAAAACAATACTTGACCAACCTAGTGACCATCACAAAATTCTAAAAATTTAAAAACCACCCAAGTGGGGGAATATACCAACTCAGAGATCACACTAAAGTGGGGAAAAGGGCAAATTCCCGATGATGGCCAACCGTTGTTTTTCCCTGTGAAAAACTTTGATTAAATGGCCATTCGATTGAGTAAAGTTTCGACAAAGTGTGCTCGCTGAATAGTGAATCGACGATGTGATATAGACCCCTATACTCTGTTTATCTTTTACAAATTACTGTTCTTCGTATTGATCACTGCTGCAGTAGCCTTTGCTATATGAGTTACATCCTGCCAAAGGTACAACAGTTGGCCAGATCCCAAAGCTTCAGAGCACCCTCCATGCACCTAAACTGTCAACCAGCTCGAGATGAGCTGACTAAAAGACTAGTTTGGACGCAAAACCCTTCAGAGATTTACTGCCACTGAACAGTATGCTCCTATGAGGCTTTTGAGGATCAATGGACAGTTTGTGCTTTACTTTGATGGGCAGAAAAGTTCCCTTTGGGGAAATAAAATCTTCCATTTTCTTATATTTACTGATGTTTATTGCTTTTCTTTTTAGGAAAGTTATTTTAAAGTAAGAAGTCTTGTGTTTTAATGTAGTGTCTTGAGACTGTTACAACTTGTCTTTTTCAGTCAGGTTGAAAGCAGTGCAAACTAACCGAAAACATATTTTCTGTGAATAAATTTTCCATTGTGGGGCTGCCAAAGTGTTTGAAAGTGCTTTTACTGTCTTTTCTTTCAAAAAAGTAATGTCTCTAAACAATCAACTGGCAAAATTCTGTTCCGGGGCTCCATGCAAGGAGGCCTGGAAGAAGATGTCTTTTCTTTCCTTTGGACAGGAATGTTCCTGTATGCCTTTCTACCCTTTCCACTAATACCCAGGGTAATTCTGATGATTAAGCAGGAATTCCCCAAGGTCACTGTGGTGACTCCCTTCTAGTACAAGCATCTGGGGTTCTCCCTTCTTTTGGAAATGTTCAGGGGCAAGTACCACAAGCTTCCTTATAGAGTGGATCTACTCACACAAGAACAGGGGTGTTTGATACAACCCAGCATCAATCATCTTCATCTGACTGCCAGGATGATAGGGTCTTAATTACTTTTAGGCGCATGTTTTCTAAAGACAATCACAGGTACTAATGCATGCAAGAAATCATACATTAGCAAATGGAAAAGGTTTTCTAGTTGGTGCTAACAACATAACTATCACCTATTCAGAACTAGCTGTTCTCTGGTTTTACAATATTTGTGGGAGTTACTACCCTATGTCCTTTCTTATTCCTCGGTCAAGGTCCATTTGTCGACCATTTCAGCATGTCTGCCCATGGATCCACCACTTTCAAGGCAGTCTCATGTCAAAATGTTATTGAAACAGGTTTTGCACTAGAGGCCTCCAAGTAAACCAGTGACCCCTCCCTAGGATCTTAATTTTGTGTTAGAGAAGTTAACACTTGCTCCATCTGAACCACCTAATCTAGCTGATTTGAGGTTCTTTACATGGAAAACAATTTTTCTGATTGCTCTACCCACTACAAGAAGGGTATCTAACTTGCAAGCTGTTACGGTGAGTCAACCCTACCTCCTTTTCCATAAGGACAGGTTTAACCCTACCTCATTTTCCATAAGAACCGGTTTTCTTTCAGAACTAATCCTTCTTTTATGCCTTAAGTGGCATCCAAGTTGACATTAAGCCAAACTATCCATCTCTCCATTTTCTTTCCTACACCTAAAAATGAGGATGAGAAAGGATATCTTGGATGCCCACAGATAACTCGGGTACTATCTTGACAGAACTATGTCATTCAGATCTTTGGATCACTTATTAATTTCTTGTGAACGTAAGAAGATGGGACCTCTGTCAAAACAGACTATTTCCAAATGGTTCAAAAACTCTTGAACTCTTAAACTCCAGTTTAAATTTCCAATAGAAAGGCTTAGAAAACCTATTCAGGATCTGGGTTTTAAAGCCTGTGGACATTGCGCCATATGCAGTGACACAGTATGCACTTTTGAATGTATTAATGGACAGAAGTATTTTTTGTGTGACACTTGTAGTTGTATGACAGAAGGAATTGTATATGCGCTCAAAAGTGAATGTAATTTATTCTAAATAGGGGAAACTGAACAAAGTTTCCGTGTGAGATTTTTAGAGCATTTGAGAAATATTAAAAACAAGAAGGTGGAAAGCCTGTTAGGGCTTCATTTTAAAATGTATCATAATAATGATGGAAAAAGGTTAAAGGGTACTATTATAGAAAAAGTTAATTGTGCTTTAGGAACATGTTTAAAAACTAAATTGCAACAGAAAGAAGCACTTTTTATTTTAAAGTTTGATACTCTGCACCCTAAAGGGTTAAACAAAGAACTTAATTGGAAGTGGGTATTGTAATTAATTGTTTTAATTGTTTTAATCAAGAATGTTTTGTATATAAGTGGAGATGTAGTAAGGTAATGTTATACTCTGTTAAAGGCATTCTGCCGAGGTACTAGAGAGATAAGAAGTGATTTTTATTCAGCATTTTTTTGTGCAATAAATTCCTGTTTGGATACACTGGTTTTATCGTTTGTGAATTAGTACTGAATAGTGGTGGTTTCCTATTTCCAAATGATTATCTAAGGCTATTACCTTTTGTTATACTCACCATAACAAATCTATTTCCAGGCAGGGTCAAGACCCATTCTATCAAGGCCTTCGCTTCATGTGTGGATTGTAGAAGCATTCTAGAAGCTGTTACTTGATCCTCTGTATATACTTTTATAAAGCACTATAAGCTTGATTCCTTCTGTAGGTCTATACCAAGTTTTGCTAAGAACATTCTCCAGGGATCCTGGACCCTTCTTCTTCTTCCTCCCAAACAGTTAGCTAAAGTAATCTACCCATATAGCTACAGCTACTGCAGCAGTGATCAATATGAAGCACATAGTACAGTTCTGTAAGTTGAACTTACCACAACAGTAGATGTTCTGATGATCACTGCTGCGGTAGCCAATCCTTCTCTCCACCCCCCACCCCCACCCCCTTGGTTTTGGTATGTTTTTTATGCCAGGGTGTGGACATTTATTTTTTTGTTATTCCTAGCACTGTCCTTTCCAGGGCACAGCCTCCATCTCCCTACTGGCAGTAAAGCTCTAAAGGGCTTTGCACCCCAAACTTGTCTTTTAGTCAGCTCATCTCGAGCTGCTTGACAGTTTGGGCACATGGAAGGTGCCCAGAAGTTTTTTATTTTGGCCAGCTCTTATATCCTTGGCAGGATATAACCCATACAGCTAAGGCTACTGCAGCAGTGATCATTTGGATATCTACTCTTATGGTAAGTTCAACTTACACAACTGTACTTTTTGTGGGGCTCATCTCCCTGAGCCTCATTTGAAAAGGAGTCTTTTAGGGACAGTCAGACTTTCCCAGTAAATATATGCAAATAAATAAAAAATATTTGTCTATAGCATACGCAAAACATTAGTGAACTTGCTATCTTGTTTGACAACACATTACCTCATGTTTTCCTGTTAAAGAAAAAGCCATTACATCCAGTACGTTGATATAGACCAATAATAGATTTTGTTTCATCTATTTACCACCACCATGTCATAACTTAAATTTGGCACCTGAATTAACAGGGACTCATCAAAAAGAACTTCCTATTACTCCAACAGTCTGAAACAAAACTCTGCTATGAGGCTATATTGTACCTGCCACTGCTATCAATTTTACCTAACACTTTGTTTAGTGGAATCAAGTAATCAAAGATTGTCTGTGATGACTGCAGTGCATTTTACAGTACAGTTTGTAAGAAACTCACATAACTGCTTTGCTTTACAGTTTTTAAGCATATCACATAGCCTTGCATTTGGCATTATAAGTGATGCTGTTAAAAGATATTCAAAGGACCTTTTCCTGTCTTATTGCATCTGAGGACCTCATACCTTATCAATCTAGATTTCTCACAAGAGAATGTTTTCTAAAATCTACTCCATTCTTTGTGCATGCAGCTTTATTGAAGGTAGAGCAGTGCACACAAGTTTACGTGACATGGCACCACTAAGGCAGGCATATCAGCCAGAAGCTTTGACGATTTTAAGCTAGAATTTGCTTGCTATGTAGGAACTTTGCCTTTTATAAGCCACTGTTGTAAAAAAAGGACTCTCTCTTTTAAAAACAATTAGAACACAACAATTAAAGAAAAATCTTTCTGATATATTAGAATAGAAAAGCTTCTATTCAAAGATGGCTGCCGTTCTGTGAACACTGCTGAACTGCAGCTCTCCATTTAACCTGAGGAAATCAAAACCCTGAGTGGATACTACAAAGTTTTCAACATCAAAACTTCGATAAACTTACTTTAACTACACTTATTTATCCTGGATTGAGAAGAAAAACTGGAAAAAAGGAATATATTTCATTGGATTACAACAGATTAGCTAGCTCTGCAGAGAGGAATACACAAAGGAACCGTGTGCTTTTTATATTGCAACTTTTTATCTTCCAATAAGATGTCAAAAGAAGACAAAAGCATGGATATAACTACGACTAAAACAAAATTATCGGAATTGCAATCACCAGAAAAAGATGTGACTACTAAACGACAAAAAATTACTAAAGCACAGGAACAACAGAAACTAGGGACTGAAACTAAAGCTGATCAAGCTTTAAATATGGAGGATATCAAAACTGCACTTCTGCCTACACAAGAAGCTTTAAAAGAACTGACTTGTCAAATACAATCATTTGGAATTTCATGTACTCAGTTGCTGGAAAGAATGGATAAGACGGAGGCTCGAATTTCTGATATTGAGGACAAATTAGTTTTACTGGAAAAAAAAAACTAATCTGCATGATGTGGATATACAGGCTATACAAAGTAAGCTTACAGACCTAGAAGCAAGATCCAGGAGAAACAATATCATTATCAGAGGGATTCCTGAATCCGTTCAGTATAATGAACTGATTCCATCCATACTACAAATATTTGCACTGCTTTTAAATGATTCTGATACTGTGAAACAAATCATCGTGGAAAGAGCACACAGAGCTTTGAGAGAGGTACAAGCATCTAATTTTCCTAGACCTGTGTATGTTAAACTGCTTAATTATCAGGATGTAAATAGAATACTTATTACTGCAAAACAAGGTTGAGGCTATATTATGTGGAAAAACAATAAAATATCTCTGACACAGGATTTACCTATACAGATCAGACAGGCTAGACAGTCTCTGTCTCCTTACTGCAAATTTCTTTTTGACAAACAAATGAAGTTTCAAATGAAATATCCTAATGTGCTTATATTCACAGTGGATGGGGCTATACATTCTGTTTCCACCAAAAATGAGGCAAGAAATCTGTTTCTTAAAATTTTCAAGGCTTTACCTGCATCAGAGACTTGAATTGAACTTTTGCTGGGACTGGCATGCTGCTATGTTTACTGTGCTTCGAGGACTGGTTAATCTTTTGTTTGCATTTGTGAAGCTTAGACCTATTCCTGAGCAATAAAACTGTTTGCTTTTCCTTATCTTGATCTCCTGCACTTATTTCCTGACATTTTATGGCTTCTACGAACTGTTTTCAATGAGGAGGAAGACAGGAAGTGCTTAAAATGCTGTTGAGGGTGTAGATTTCGTTGTGGCACTTCCGGGAGTCCGTCTGCAAAAGTGGTCCCCCTGTCGCGAGCATTTTACAGGACTTCCTGGTTTGGAAAACCGAAGAGAACTGTTTTAAACACTCTCTTGCTTATTTAACATTAAATAACACTGTTCTATAGTAATTTAAGCACATAGGAACTTGTTAGGAACTTCATTTATTAACTTTCAGCAAACATTTTGTAGTTATATTATTTAGAGAGGGTGCAGGGATTTAGCAATATTTATTTAACCTGTCAGCATAGTTTTTAATGTTTTGTGTTATTTTCATTATTTTATTTAGTTAGAAGCTTGCTTTATTATGAAACTAGTATAAGGTGAATGTATAACAAAGGATATTAATCAATTTGCTGTCTATTTGCTTTAATATAGGGTTATATATTAGTATGTATTTTATTTTCTCTTCTCTCTTTTAATGCATGTGGTTTATGTATAGATAGCTAATCCAACTGAAAGTGCATTATTATAGTGAAAGTGCATTATTATAACCTACTGAAAATGCATTATTTTTTTTTACTTTATTCTTTTTACATGTACTACTGTTACATTTTTAATTTGATTTGTTTAAATAGTAATTAACCAAAGAGATGTAGTTTATGGCAGTGTTTGTTAGGGAATGTTTAGTTTAGGCTTTGTCGTAGTGAAGTTAGGTTTTTATAGGTCTTGTGATACATGTGTGAAATTTTACATTGTGGTGTTTTTATATCTGTTGTTTCTTTTAAACCCTTTGTCGTTTTATATTATACAGGACCTATTCATCTCCTGGTCCGGGGTTAGAGTGGGTATGCACTGGTTGAGGACGGGATATAAGGATTGCTTCCAGATTATGTATGGTTTTGAATTTACTGTTTTTTGTTTTTTCCATGCTCTCTCTTCAAAACTTTCATCTTACAGTGAATCTTTGAAAAGTGGGAAGTAGATTCATGGAACGTTAAAGGGCTCCAGAACTTGAAGAAGAGGAAACTGGTGTTACATGTATTGTTGCAGGCTAAGGCGTGGTTTACCCTACTCCAAGAAACGCATTTAATGAATGATCAATGGCGTGATGTTAAAAAAAAAAAATGGATTAGAGAAGTAGTAATATCTGAAGGTAAGTCAAATAGTGCTGGGGTAGCCATAATTATTAAAGATCAATACAAGGAAAAGATATTAGATTCTAATACAGATAAAAATGGATGGTGGTGCTATGTTATTCTTTCGTCTACCTTATTTGATAAACCTATTTTACTTTTAAATATATATGCTCCCTGTAATGACCAACAACTATTTATAGCATCACTATATTCAATTTTAACACAATTTGATAGATATTATGTAATTGTTGGAGGTGATTAGAATACCTACCATAATCCGAAGTTGGATAGATCTTGTCCACAAAGAGCATTTAACAAGCAAGCTCTATTAGCACTGAATGATCTTAAAGAAGACTTTCAATTATATGATCCATTTCACTATCTGAATAACGATAATAGTACAAGCAATTTTACCTTTTATTCCCCATGTCATAAAATGTGGTCCAGAATTGATTTCTTCCTGATTTCAAGAGTATTGATCAATCTAGAACCTACAGTTATGGTACATGCCCGTTATATATCAGACCATTCTAAAATTTCGTTGAGTTTTACTAAGGGAGTAAAAGATACTTTGAGACAGAGAGGTTATAATTGGTCTCTTAATCCAAATCTATTGAATAAGGAGGATATAATACTGGAAATTACAAAGTACCTGAAAGACTTATTGATTGGTTTAGGGAAACAACAAGTTGCCCCAGATATTGAATGGGCAACAGTTAAAGCTCAAATAAGAGGGACACTTTTGCAAAAAGCATCTTATTATAAAAAGATATTAAACAAAGATATTCAAACTTTAGAAATAAAAATTAAATTACTTGATCAAGAACTGATTAGGGATTTTAATGAGCAAACAGAGAAGGAACTGATTAAATGTCAAAAGGATCTCTTTTTACTTCAGAATAGTAGATTAACATTTCAAGAGTACAAGACATTAGTGAGGTATGCCAGTCATGTTCAAACACCATCGAGAGCGTTAGCTAGGATCATTAATCAAACAAAACCAATCGTGCAGATTTCGGAAATACAATTTAATAATAAAATATATTCTAAAACTGAGGAGGTTCTTAATAACTTTGAGAAAATATACACTAATATTTATGCTGGACAAAAGGATATGACCCCTAACAGGAATTATGAACAATTTCTACAGTCAATTAAGTTTCCAACAATAGGAGACAACATTCAAAATGACTTGGTTAAACCGATATCTGAAGAAGATATAGTATATGTAATTCAGCATATGAAATCACATAAATCACCAGGTCCTGATGGCTTGACAGTGGAATTTTATAAAAAATTTGCAGATATTTTCGGTAAAATAATTTCAGTTGTGTTTAACTACATAATTAGGAATAAAATTAATGATCCACACCTTAACGCCTCAAAAACTATTTTTATACATAAAGCCAATTCAGATCCTCAAAATCCGGATAATTATAGACTGATATCATTAATAAATGTAGATATGAAAATTCTAACCTCTATTATAGCATCTAGACTGAAGAGAATCATGACTCATATCATTTCTAAAGAACAAACTGGTTTTATGGCAGGTAGACAAACCAGTGATAATACACTCACACTACATACTATGTTAGAGCATGCTAAGCAAAACAATTTAAATATTTATGCCCTTATAATTGATGCCCAGAAAGCCTTTGATAGGGTTTATACAAATTTCTTGTTTGATCTTTTACCGTATTTTAATATATCACATGAGTTTGTCCAAATGTTACAAATATTATATAGTAATCCCTATACTACATTGTATATTAATAAAAACTTCTCTAAAAAAATAAAGATTAAGACTGGAACACGCCAGGATTGCCCTTTGTCCCCTTTATTATTTAATATCTATCTTAAACCATTGTTTTTATATATTAAACAAAATGTTTATCATAATGTCCCAATAATTTATGGAACTAAAATATTAATGGCAGCTTTTGCTGACGATCTTAGCATTTATTGTGCATCTCCATTATCAGATACTGAAAAATTATTGAAGGCTGTTAATGAGTTCTCAAAAGTGTCTAATTATAAAATTAACTTGAAAAAAAACAATATCTTCCCTTTAAAGACACCTAAACCCTTTTCGTTATTGCCCTTAGTGGGACAGGTATCATTTAAAGAAAATATTAAATATCTAGGTATTGAGTTCTCTATTGATAATAAAGACTTTTATAATAATAATATTAAAGCAATCTGGGAACAAATAATTTCTGATTTTGGGAGATGGAAAAATTTACAATATTAGCAAAAGTTTCAATTATCAAAATGAACATATTACCAAGATTACTGTATATTTTTAGGTCAGCCAATTTATAACTTTCAAAGTCATTTTTTAAACGGATTCATAAAGAATTGGCTAAATTAATTTGGGAACCAAAGAAAACCAGGATATCTTATGATATATTAATGACCCCAAAAAATAGAGGAGGACTGAAATTACCTAATTTTGAAATGTATTATTTAATTGTAAATTCTAATAGAATTTTAAGAATTGCCAATTATGATATAAATAATACTAAGTGGACACCACCTTGGGTAGTTCTGAATTATAAATATATTCTAAAGTTAAATATCAATCCTAAAGCAATACTTTTTTTAGGTAAGGATACATTGAAATTCTATGGGATTACTGAACACATCAAAACGAACATACTCTCTTTACATAATTTATTTCATTTATTAGATTTGGTTCAACATATGATGGTTTTTCAACCCTTTCATAAGAATCCTAATTTAAAATTGAATAATCAACTAATTGATCTCAACAAGTTTCCATTGATAGTTAATCTAACTTTGATTGATATATATATAAACATCTTGACAGTTCGGCCAACCAAATAAGACAAGAACTTAACTTACCTAAAAATTATCTGGTTATTCTGAGACAAATTAGAGAACTCACTATAAGCTATTTTAAAAGTTTTAAACCGGAAGAAGAGGCTATTAATAGATGCTCTTTGTTGTGGCAAGCTCTCCAACAGGATCTTAAATATATCACGACAGCAAATCAATTAATTAAAGAATTTCAATTTCATGATAAAATTTTATCAAACTACTGGGAAGAGAAAATCTTACTGACAGATAGAAGTAATATGTTAAAAGCAATTGACTTAACCATCAAATCTACTTCTCTTCAAAAATTAATATATACCCAGTTGATGATTTGGAACAATGCATATTATACACGTCTTACCCTGCATAAATTTAATCCCAAAAATTCACCAACTTGTCCATACTGTAAGAATCAACCAGCTGATCTGCTTCATATGTTCTGGAGTTGTAAATGTATTTTCAAACTTTGGAATTCCCTTAAGATCCAACTTCAAAGGGTGGGTTACCAGAGTACAACGTTATCATGGAAATTTATGATTCTGCATATTCCCCCGAGAGAGATCCCTAAATCACAAATTATTATATATATTAATATTTTTCTATTAATGAAGCTTTATATAGCTTCAAATTGGTTAGACCTATCTAAAACTTCATGGCAGAACTTTAGAGTTCTAGCGACAAAACATATATTGGCTCATAAATTACTATTAAACCCACAAAATAAAAATGTTGATAATCCAAAAATTTGGGAACAGATTTTAATATTATACTAGCATAGTAGTTACAACTTGGAAATATTAATAATTATTTATGTGTGTGGAGAGAATTTAGTAATCAACTGTCTATTACTTGCATTTATTCTTATGCTTTTTTTTATATTTAATTGTATTACATGGAAGCATTCTTGTAAATATTGTATATAGAGTGTGGTTATTAGTGATATTAGTTAATGCCTGATTTGTGAATATATGTTATTTTTGTTCTTATTTGTGTTTGAAAATAATATAACAATACAGATTTATTATGGAAAAAAAAGAATAGAAAAGCTTCTAAGATACAAATTATTCATTTTATTTTTATTTATTTAGTCATTTGTCTTTGTTTACCAGGAAAGCCCAACTTGGTAATATCCATTTTCAGTGGAGGCCCAGGGAGAAAAGCTCCATTTGCGTACATTGCATAATACTAAGTTCCAGTCAAACACAGAGTAGTTACATTTCTATTTACATTTATACACAAACAGTAGTTACATTTCTATTTACATTTATACACAAACAGTAATTACATTTCTATTTACATTTATACACAAACATTAGTTAAATTCATACCTATACATTCTTAGATCTTACAGAGGCGGAAATTACTAAAGAGAAAGTACACGTGCAACTTAGTGGATTGTACAGGCAGCAGTTATGCACAAAAATTGTCTTGTAAATTCAGTCTGAGGTTGAGAATATTATGTTTAAGGAGAGTATTTGGATAGTATTGTACAGTGAAGATTGAGCTGAATGACCTCCACCTGTGAGTCTGATATTGTAAAATAAGAAGACAAGAATGTGTATGTGTTTGTTATGTATATATCATAATGCATTTTACAGTAACACCAGAAAGTACAGTTTTGTACCTACCATAAATGTAGATGTTCGAGGATCCACATTGCTGCAGTCATAACCTGTGGGTAGTCCGCTGTCCTCGGTCAGCCCGAATACCAAAGTGTTAGGCTGGCGTCGGTCATGGTCGCTCAGAGCTGACGTCAGTACGCAGCAGTACTTAAGCGCATGACCGACGCCATATCCTCAGTCTTTCTTGCCCCAGATGTCAGAAGGCCTAAAAAGGAAAGGCCACAGCCAAAATAGAAATACCCAACAACCAACCTAGATAACATAATAAGTATCCCAAAAGAAACACAGCAACCCCAAACTATAGAGGGGAAGGAGGGAGGAAAAATTGGACTGCAGCAATGTGGATCCTCGAACATCTACATTTATGGTAGGTACAAAACTGTACTATGTTCTTCGTCTCACATTGCTGCAGTCATAACCTGTGGGTAGAATCCCAAAGCAAAGGTAAAGGGAGGCTGGCAAACTAAAAAGCATTAGGAGCTGCCAACATGCCCTGTAAAACTGCAGTGGCAAACCCAGCCCTAGACTTAGAATAAAGAGGGAGATGGTAATGTTTAGTAAAAGTGTGCACTGAACTCCAAGTAGCTGCCTCCAAAATATCCTTAGTAGCTACCCCCCTTAAAAAGGCAGTAGATGTGGCGGTAGCCCTAGTGGAATGAGGTCTGATCCCAGCAGGAACATCCTTTCCATGATGAGAATAACAAAAAGCAATACAATGGCCAATCCACTTAGAAATAGTTTGCGTAGAAACAGCCTTCCCCTGTGAACCCAAACCAAAAGAAATAAATAACTGTTGAGTCTGCCTGAATTCTTTAGTTCTGCTCAAATAATAGCGTAACTGCCTGTGAATATCCAAAGAATGCAAGACTTTTTCCCCTTTATTTTGGGGATCAGCATAAAAAGTAGAAATAACTTTAGGCATAAAAGTAAGGTTAGTACGCAAGGACACCCTATCCTTATGAAATATCAGGAAGGGTTCAACTGCCATGAGAGCCTGTAATTCAGATACCCTCCTAGCAGACGTAATGGCCAACAAAAAAGCAGTCTTCCAGGACAAAAACTTCAACTCAGACGTAGCTGCTGGTTCAAAAGGAGGTAAAGTAAGCTTTTCCAACACAAAATTGAGATCCCAGGAAGGAGTAGGAGCTCTACGTGGGGGTCTTATGTTTTTTGCCCCTCTAAGAAATTGTTTAAACAAAGGGTGAGAAAATAAAGGAGGGTCACAATCATAGTGAGCAGAAATGGCTGCAGCATGAACTTTCACGGAGGAGAAAGACAAACCCTTGTCTAATAATTCAGTAAGGTACTGTAGTGTAAAACTCAAATTAGGCACTGAAACATCAAAGCTCTTTGCTGTGTTCCAAAGAAAAAATCTCCTCCATTTATCAGCATAAACTTTTCTAGTACTAGGCCGTCTGGCTTCCAAAATGACATTCAAAACTTGTTGAGGAAGCTGAGACCCCCCAGGATCTAAAACAGAATACGCCAGGCTGTCAGATGCAGGGACTGTACCCTGACATTGAGAAAATGATTGCTTGCCTGGGACAACAGGTGTGGAATTGGTGGCAAAGGCCAAGGAGGCTCCTGTACTAAACTCCTCAGCAGGGGATACCAGTGCTGACGTGGCCAATCTGGTGCTATTAGAATCATGCAAGGCTTGTCCTGTCTGACTTTCAAGAGTACCTTGGGAAGGAGAGGCAGAGGAGGGAAAGCATAGACGTGAAGGTTGTTCCAACTGAAAGATAGAGCATCCACTTTCCAAGCTTTTGGGTGAAACATCTTTGTGCAAAATTTTGGCAGTTGGAAATTTAGTGGAGAAGCGAACAGATCTATGTCTGGAGTTCCCCAAGCCACTGTCAACTGTTGGAATACGTGAGGATCCAATTTCCACTCGTGGGGATCCACAATTTGTCTGCTCAATACATCTGCTAAGGAGTTCTGTGCTCCTGGCAGAAACCGTGCTTGAAGAGTGATGTGCAAACTCAGAGCAGTCTCCCACAAAATCATAGCTTGTCTGCAAAGAGGGTAAGAATGGGTTCCCCCCTGCTTGTTGATGTACCACATGACTGTTGTGTTGTCTGTTTGAATCAACACCTGTCCTGGTTGAAGTAGATCCTTGAAGGCCATCAGGGCAAATTGGACTGCTAACATCTCCTTCATGTTGATATGCAAATGCTGTAGTCTGGGAGGCCACGTGTCTTGAATCCATTTCCCATTGAAGTGTGCTCCCCAAGCCAGGTCTGAGGCATCTGTCGTTAAAATCTGACTCGCCTCTGGTCGGGTCACAGAGAGTCCCTTGTTTAGGTGACATTCCTGAGCCCACCACAAGAATTCCTTCTGGATGCAAGGTATTATCTGAATGACAGTGTCCAAATCGTGGCAGTGTTGAGTCCATACACTTTTGAGATACCATTGTAGCTTCCTCATATGCAGTTTGGCATTGGGAAGTACCAGAATGCAAGATGCCATGAACCCCAAGGCTTGAAGGACTGTCCTTGCAGTCAGCCTGGACATTAGTGATAATTGCTGGAAGTATAGGTGAAGATTTCTTTGTTTGTCCGGGGTCAAAAAAGCCATCTGAGAGGCTGTATTCAGTCTCACACCCAGAAAGCACATGTCCTGAGAGGGTACTAGACTGGACTTTGCTTCGTTCACAGAATACCCTAGGCACCTTAAAACTGCCATTACATACTGTAGATGTTGAAGTAACTTGACTTTGTCTTGAGCAAGAATCAGGCAATCGTCCAGATAAGGATAAATTTGTATTCCTCTCAGTCTTAAGAAGGCTATCACAGGAGCCAGGACCTTTGTGAACACCCTGGGCGCAGTAGATAAGCCAAAGGGCAATGCAGAGAACTGATAATGAAAAGTACCAGCCCGAAAACGCAGGAATCTCCTGCAGCTGGGCCTGATAGGAATGTGAAGATAAGCCTCTTTGAGATCCAGAGTTACCATCCAGTGATCTTTGCCTAGCAGAGGCAGAAGTTGCTGTAAAGTTAACATCTTGAACTTTGGAATGTCTAGGTATGTATTGAGAATGGACAAATCCAGAATTGGCCTCCAAGTGTTTCCTTTCTTTGGCACAAGGAATAGGCGAGAATAAAACCCTAGGCCTACTTCTGACGGAGGTACCACCTGGATTGCCCCCATTTGCAGAAGTAAAGAAATCTGTTTGTGAGCCTCCAGCCTTTGCTGAGGAGGTACATCTGGCATGCCTTTGAAAGGAGGAAAGGTGTGAAAATAAAACTTGTAGCCTTGATTTATAATGTCCAACATCCATTTGTCCTGGGTGACCAAAAGCCAATTTTGTTTGAAAAGTGCCAACTTTCCTCCTAGAGGAGCTGCCAGACAGGACGAGTCTGGCAGCTGGAGATACAGGTCATTGGGTCTGTTTACGAAAAGGCTGACCCCTGCCCTCACCAGAAGATTGTGCAGGAGAACTCCAAGTCCTAGGTCTGAAAGAACCCTGAGCATGAGCTCTGCCCCTACCACGTCTAGACCTGCCCTTAGACTGAAAATCGGAAGAAGGGTAAGACCATCCTTTGCAGGCCAATTCCTGCTAAACTTAGGGGGCTGCACTTGTAAAAATTCCTTAACCGTCTGCATGGACTTAGCTTTGTCTTCCATTTTTTTCAAAACGGACTCCACAGGAGAACCAAAAAGAACTTCAGATTGAAGAGGAGCATCCAAAATTCGAGCTTTAACATGCTCTGACAAATTTTGATCCTTAAGCCAGGCATGCCTACGAATAACTGAACCAGTAGCAGCCACCCTGGAAGAAGCCTGAAGAGCATCGAAGCCACACTGCAAGGAATGCTTACCAACCTGATCTGAGGCATGAACTAAGTCCTGCAATTCCTTACACTCTATACCCTCAGCTAAAGCATCTACCTTAGATTTCAACTGACCTAACAGAAAGTTCTGATACTTCAGCATATGAAACTGGCAATTTAAAGCCCTCATAGCTAGCGTGGAGGAGGTATACACTTTTTTACCCCACCTATCCAAAGCTCTAGAATCTTTATCCAGAGGTACTGGATTCTTAACTACAGAAGCCCTGACACCCTTAGGTCCTTGACTAATAGTTTCCGGGTCAGCTCTAGGATTCTTATACAAATATTTATGAGCCTCTGGAACTCTGTAATACCTGTCTGGCTTAACAGGGGCAGGGGGTAAAGAATCAGGATTAAGGGAAGCTTCAGAAAAAACATCCTGAACAACATCTAAAACAGGGGGAATAGCCAAAGGTCTATGTTGTGGCAAAAACAAAAATTCCCTAAGCCTCTTACGAGAATCTGAAAAATCCTGACCTTCCCACTTGAAATGCTCCCTCATAGAGTGCAGGGTTTCAGAAAAGGAAAAATCCTCTGGAGGAGAAGCAGAAGGACAGGAATCCTCTGCATCCAAATCAGAATAGGGAGGAAAATCCTGAATGTCCTCAGCTGAAGACTCAGAGTAATCTGAGGAATGCTCCAATCCCTCCACATCTGTCTCCACCCTAGGCCTCTTTTCTGGAGGGGGCATAGAACCCCTGATTAAAGTAATCAAATCTTCTGCCATTTTCAACATATGTTTTTTAGGAACAGAGCCCGAAGAACTAGGGCTGATGCCTGTACCAGAAGGACCAGGTCTAGCTTTAGCAGGGCCTTTAGTGACAGAAGTAGACGGCCTAATAACCTTTTGTAAGGATGGAACTACAGAAACTTGAAAAGCTCCCTCGGCCTGACCTAACTCCTGAGAGGCCAATTCCTGTAAAATTAAAGGTTCCCCCTGTGATTCAGCCGAGACCTCGGCTGGATCCACAGATTCAACCGTAGTTTCCATAGAACCGGCGTCCGCAACGGACGACTCATCCTGTTTAGACTTTAACGATTTATCTTTTCGCTTTTTTGCGGTAGCGGGCGTCGGAGGATCCGACGGCATGTTGTAGTTACACCGCTTACCGAAAACAAGCCTAGCACAGTCTAATCTGCGTTTAATGGTGCGCTTATTAAATCTAGCGCAAAAGCGACACCCGACTACGTCGTGCTCAGGCCCCAAGCAAGGAATACAGAGAGAGTGATAGTCCCTATGAGGTATCTGTTTCCCACAAGAAATACAATTATTAACTTTTTCTGACATCCGGATTAACTGAGGCAAGAAAAGACAAAAATATTCCCCAACGGGGTACTTAGCCCAACTTGGTCTTCGGTCTGAAACTTGAAAAACGAAAATTTCAGGACGCCGAACGGCACTTGCAAACGCTGCTTCTGCTTCGGACCACGCGGCAAGAAAGACTGAGGATACGGCGTCAGTCATGCGCTTAAGTACTGCTGCGTACTGACGTCAGCTCTGAGCGACCATGACCGACGCCAGCCTAACACTTTGGTATTCGGGCCGACCGAGGACAGCGGACTACCCACAGGTTATGACTACAGCAATGTGAGACGAAGAACATCATTGGATACAAAAGTAGTAAAAAGGGAAGAAATTACCAAAGCAAGTTACTGAAGTTCAGTTCAGTCCATTTTAAACAGTGTATCTCCAGAAAAATGACAATGCATCTTTAGTTTATTTATTTTTATTTATTTGACATTTGTTTACCTGGAAATTCCCAATGAGCAATAAATTAAAGTTATATACTCACTATAACTATGCATCTGTGTTGTCCATTTTCATTCTTCCTCAACTTATGGGTTACAAATCCGATCCTCGGATCTGTCTCGGACGGATTCTACAGACTTTGGATCCAGCTATCGAGCTCCTCCTTCTACCCATAATGCCCTAGCCCATCCCCAATACCTCAGATCGAGTTTGTTCCCATAAAGGTTTTAGCATATAATAAAAGAAAAGAAGAGAAAATACGAGCAGGGCTCAAAACTGCAACTATAGGTTCAAAATGTCCATCAGATTACTCCAGAAGTTGACAGGAAGGGAAAAGGAGGGAGGGGATTTTAGGAAGAATAAAAATGGACAACACTGATGCATAGTTATGGTGAGTGCATAACTTTAATATCTGATATTGCCCTTTTCATTCTTCCTCAACTTATGGGACAGAATCCCCAGCTAAGTAAATCTTAGGTGGCCCTCATGGACAGAGATTCTGGAGAAGTGTTGAATCAAAGGCAGCTCTACTTCTGGAAATTAAGTCCAGTTTGCAATGAGTAATAAAGGTATAAGCATTAGACCAGATGACTGCTGCACAAATATCATCAGTGGAATTTCTAGAACGGAAGGAAGATGAGGTAGCCATAGATCTAGTTGAATGAGCCTTAGGTGGTTTTGGTAAGGAGAGGCCTTGTTGAGAATAAATCCAGGAAATGCAATTAGTTATCCATTTGGCCAATGTCACTTTAGAAACTGGAGAATCCAACCAACTAGGTGAAAATGAGACAAATGGATGGCCCATCTTTCTGAACTCTTGCTCTGTGTAAATAGAAACAAAGTTGTCTATGTACATCTAACAGATGTAGCATGTATTCACTCTTGTTTGAAAATTTTGGAAAGAATACTGGTAAATGAAAGGCTTGGTTTATATTTCATTCAGGTGCCACTTTTGGTAGATAGGAATAATTGGCTCATAAGGTAACCCTATCTTTATGAAAAACAATGTAATGAGCTTTCAATGAAAGAGCCTGGAGTTTGGAAATTCATTTAGCAGAAGTAATAACATCTAAAAATGCTGTTTTCCAAGACAAAAGTCCATTTTTGCTGAAGGTTCAAAGGGTTGTTGGGTTAAGCCTTGCAGTACTACTATCAAGTCCCAGGGAGGTGAGGGGTCTTTCACTGGGGTCTGAGCAGAAAAGCACACTTCAGAAAAACTTTACATAACTTGGAAGCAGCCAGGCAAGAAGTATTATTGCTGGAGTTAAAGTTTAATATGGCTGCCAACTGTACTTTGACTGTAGAAAAACTAGCATCTTCCTAAAAAAGAGAAGCTAAAAACATCACTACAGAAGAAATTGGTCTGTAAAGGGATCAATGTAATTTTCAGGGCCCAAACTGAAAATCTTTTCCACTTGCTCTTGTAAATCCCCTTAGCAGAATCTTTCTGTGAAGATAAATTAGAAGTTATGTACTCACCATAATGTTCCATCTGAGTAGGTAGTTCATTTGTCTGCAACCTGTGGGTTACGGATCCGATATCGGATCCGAGCCAGCAACTTGTTTCAAGCTAATGGATCCGAGCTCCAAGCTCCTCCCTTCACCCATAATCCCCTGCTAACCCTCCATGACCTCAGATCGAGTTTGCCCCTCAATACATATCCAACAAAAGATATCTAACTACTAGTAGATCCGAAGAAGGTCAGGGGGAAGGAGGGGGGGATGGTTGCAGACAAATGAACTACCTACTCAGATGGAACGTTATGGTGAGTACATAACTTCTAAATCTGAAGTAGGATGTTCATTTGTCAGCAACCTGTGGGACAGAGTCCCCAGCTACCTGCACCTTGGGTGGCCATCATGGAAGGATATTACGAAGCACCGCAGAGCCAAAGGATGCTCTCCCTCTAGAAAGCAAGTCTAGTTTGTAGTGGTTAATAAAGGTATGAGATGAAGCCCAAGTGGCTGCAGAACAAATATCATCCAATGGAACTCTAGACTTGAAGGCTGCAGAGGTAGAAATGGAGCGGGTAGAATGAGCATGAACTCCTTCTGGTGCGGGTCTACCCGAGGCTTGATACGCCAGTAGGATACATTGGGAAATCCAGCGAGATAAAGATACTTTAGAGATAGCTTTCCCCAAGTTAAATTATTCAAAGGAAACGAACAGCTGGTCAGATTGTCTATGGCCAGCTGTCCTATGAGTATAAAAGCGAAGCTGCCTATGAACATCTAATGAGTGCAGCTTGTACTCTCCCTTATTCTGATATTTAGGGAAGAAAACCGGTAAATTTATGGAATGATTTATGTTGGTTTCTGATGCTATCTTGGGAAGAAAGGAGGGATTGATCCTGAGGTACACTCTATCTGGGTGAAAGATCAGGTAAGGAGGCTTCACAGAGAGAGCCTGAAGCTCCGACACTCTTTTCGCTGAAGTGATGGCTACAAGGAATGCTGTTTCCCATGACAAGAATTTGAGATCTACTGAAGCAGCGGGTTCAAAGGGTGGAGCAGTCAAGGCTTGAAGAACTAATGTAAGATCCCAGGGGGGCACGGCTTCCTTTACAGGGGGTCAAAGTAAAAAGGTGCCCTTGAGAAAGGTTTTACACAACTTGGCCGACATCAAGGGCCCTGTATCATGTCCCACATGGTAATGTGATATGGCTGCCAATTGCACTTTGACAGTTGAACAACTAGCGCCTTCCTGAAAGAGTTCAGTTAGGAAGTCTAATATGGATGGAAGAGAAGCCGTAAAGGGATCTAGATCGTGATGCTCCGCCCAGATGGAAAAACGTTTCCATTTACTGTGGTACACTTTCCTGGTGGAGGGCTTATGCGCTGCCACGAGGATGGCTTTGACTGGTGAAGAGATACCGGAGTCCTAACTAGGAGTGGAACTGGAGCAACCAAGCTGTCAGTTTCAGATTGTCCAGGTTTGGAGTTGGTAAGTTCGACGGATGGGAGATGAGATCCGGAATGGGATCTAGAATCCAAGGGTGATTCACAAGGTGAGACCACAGGTAAGGGAACCAAATTTGCCGAGGCCAGAATGGGGCAATGAGAATCATCTTGCTCCCCAACCGCGAGGCTTTCTGTAGGAGTTGTATCATTAGTGGTAGAGGAGGATAGGCATAGAGTAGACCGGGTGGCCAAGCATGCACCAGAGCGTCTCTTGGAGTTTCCCCTGGAGGGGGGATTAGAGCGAAGAAATTGTCGCATTTGGTGTTTGATGGAGATGCAAAAAGATCACAGCAGGGTGGCCCCCATGTTGCAAATATCTGCTTCGCTACTAGTGGATTGAGAGACCACTTGTACGGGGTAAGAAGGGTGCAGCTGAGCTTGTCCGCTAGGATGTTGGTCCTCCCCGGAATGTGCATTGCAATCAGAAAGCGGTTGGTGGAGATCGCCCATACCCACACTCTCATGGCTTCGCGGCATAGAGGGTAAGATCTGGTTCCCCCCTGTTTGTTGATATACCAGACCACCGACATGTTGTCTGACTGAATTGCAATCGTTCCTGTGGGGAGGAAGCCCTGAAGTGCTTGCAACGCCAACAGCACCGCTCTCATCTCCAGAACGCTGATATGCAGGGAGGTCTCTGTATCGTTCCACGTGCCTTGGACTGTCCTGCCTGAATAATGCCCCCCCACCCGAGGCGGGAAGCGTCCGTGGTCACCGTGGCGAGAGGGGGAGAGGTGTAGAAGGGACGGCCCGTATGGAAGTTCGAGGCTTGTAGCCACCATAGTAGCACCCTCCTGCAAGCCTTGCTGATAGCAATGGGATGGTGGAGAGGAAGGGATAGAAAGGACCATTGCACTAGCAGAGTCCATTGCAGTACCCGCATGTTCAAACGGGCGCATGGAAGGAGAGTAATCACTGCCGCCATGGAGCCTAGTTCCCTCAGGACCAATTCCGCTGGTGAAGCCTCTGAATGGAGGATAGCCTGCACATGAAGTTGTAAGTTCCGGATTCTCTCGGAAGTTAGGAAGGCTTGCAAATCTCTGGTGTCTATTCTGGCACCTATGAATTCTATGACCTGCGTTGGAGCCAGTAGAGATTTGCCGATGTTGATAGTAATTCCTAACTGTGGGGCTAGATGGAGAAAGAAGTCTCTGGCTGAGCAAAGTAGATGCCTTGTTGGTGTGGTCAGGAGCCAGTCGTCCAGGTACGGAAAGACCTGTATTCCCTGGAGTCTCAGGTGGGCCGCAATCACTGCTAATATCTTGGTGAACACCCTGGGGGCTGTGGTGAGGCCAAAGGGAAGGACCCTGAACTGGTAGTGACTGGCCCCCAGCCGGAAGCGAAGGAACCTCCTGGATCGTTTGTCCATTAAAATGTGGTAGTACACATCCTTGAGGTCTATAGAGCACATCCAATCGTTCTCCCTCAAAAGGGGGAGAATAGATTGAAGAGTGACCATCTCGAATTTTTCCTTGGCTACTGACAGGTTCAAGCGGGAAAGGTCTAGGATTGGTCTCAAGTCCCCCGTCTTTTTTGGCACCAAAAAGAACCTGGAGTAGAACCCTAATCCGAGCTGGTCTTGGGGGACGGGCTGGATGGCTCTTTTTCTTAGCAGCTGCTGAATTTCTACAGCTGCGGCCTCCCTCTGATCGGGTGGTACATCGGAGAGGTTCTTGGATTTGGGGACATGGAGTATTGGTATTTTGTACCCTCTGGATATGATGCGAAGCACCCAGCGGTCTGTTGTGATGGACTCCCATGCCGCTAGGTGTTTCGAGAAGTGCCCCCCGACTGCCTCCAGAGTGGAGCAGCCGGGCAACCCCTCAGGGCTGCTGTGCGGGCCGCTCAGAGAAAGGTTCTCTGGACCCAAAGTTTCTTGGAGCCCCTCTGCCCCTGGGCCGGCGTCCTCCCTGTCCACCTCTGCCACGGTAGGACTGGTTGTCCAGAGCTGGTTGGGAATGTTGTGATTTTCGGAACCACATCTTCTTCTGACCCTTTTGGTTCCTCAAAAAGGACCGATGGGGAGCAGAGAAGCAGACTCCGACGGCAGACAACGTCTTCCCGTCCTTCTCACTCTGGACAAGTGTCTTGCGAACTGTTTTGCCAAATAGTGCAGAACCATCGAAAGGGGCGTTCGCGAAGGATGCTTTAAAGGGCTCTGCAAAATCACAATGACGGAGCCAGACCTGACGTCTTATGACTAGGCCTGCTCCGCTAGCCCTAGCAGCTCCCTCTGTGGCGTGGGACAATAGCCGCATAGAGGTGTTTGAAATTGATCTCAGAGTGGCCATTCGGGTGGAGTACAATTGTTTGTCATACTCCGACATGGACTCAGGGGGGGATGCAGCGTATTCTTTGATAAGATCCCGCTGCATCCTGATGACATGTGCCATATAGTTCAGAGAACTTACCGAGAAGGTCGCTGAACTAAAGACTCGCTTCCCTAAGCGGTCCATCAAACGGGACTCTTTGCTCGGTGGATGGACTGAGGGGCTCTCCTCAGCCAATTCCCTCTTTGTGGCTGCCGCCGTCAACATGGCATCTACGGGGGGCCCCTTACTCCAATGTGATCGGTCTGAGGGGGGCTAAGAATCTCTGCTGGGCCAGGCTTCCCTGGACTCGCTTCCCTAAGCGGTCCATCAAACGGGACTCTTTGCTCGGTGGATGGACTGAGGGGCTCTCCTCAGCCAATTCCCTCTTTGTGGCTGCCGCCGTCAACATGGCATCTACGGGGGGCCCCTTACTCCAATGTGATCGGTCTGAGGGGGGCTAAGAATCCTATCCGGGCGTTTCGGTATTGGCTCCACGGTGTCCGGATCCTTCCACGCCCTGGTGGTAATGAGGTCCACCAGGGGGTCGGCCAGAGGGGACACCCAAGAGGTAGATGGGCCTGCCTCGAATGCCTCCAGAAACACGGACTCGTCAGAGGAAGACTTGGGGGCAGACCACCCACCTCTGATTCGCAGCATCTCCATGATGTCTCCAAAGGAGACATCCTCAGAGGGCGATCTTGGGGAGCCTTCCCCTTCCTCCAAGTCCGTGTCCTCGGTTAAGGACTCAGGGGAGTCCACGTGCCTCCTTTTGCACTTATGCTTACGGGGAGCTTCCTCGGGGGGACTGTCCGAGGAGGCCTCGCCAGCAACACCTTGTTCCAATGGAACCATCTGTGACATCGAAGCAGGCTGTCCCTTTGGCCGGGTGATGGAAGCCTGGCCCAGCAGAGAGGGAGTGCAGGGAGGAGCCGATGCAAGGACCGGGGGTCCGGATGCTCTCAACAGAGCCCTCTCCACAACATCGAAGGCCGAGGGAGAGCCACTCTCTAATGGATCCGAAAGTCGGCTCCCACTCGGATCCGATGAACCAGTGTGCTCCGACCTGGACGGAGCCGAAGGCACACTGAATCCCCCGGATCCGAAGCTCGGACCACGGCTCCGAGAGGTCGGATCCGACAGGCTCGAGGGCAGGGTCGGATCCGAAGTACCAAGTACTGTCGGTGCCGACCCACCCCCGGCTCCAATGCTGCTCGGCTCCGAACGTTCTGAACCCGGATAGCGGGTTGGAGAAGGAGCAATAGGGTGGAAAAAGGGTGTCGAGCTCCCCCCCTGGAGGGGGGGGCAAGAGCACTCCCATCTGCAGCTGGGCCTGGATGAATCTTCGCATCATCCGGTCCAAGTCTGCATAGGATAAACTGAAAGTAGATCTCGAAGAGGCCACCGAGGCAGGCCTGGAATGCTGCCTCGATGACCTCAATGGAGATGGGGTCTCCTCCTCCTCGGGCCCCGGGGAGAAACAAGGGGATCGGAGCCGAGGAGGAGGAGACCTAGAAGCAGTGGAGGGAGAAGCCCGCTTAGCTGGCGGGGCCGAAACGGCGGTCTTGGCCTGCCACTTGTGGTGCTTCTCCCTCCGTTTCCCCCTCCTGGCCTCCCTGTCCTCCGACACTTTAGCGGGAGTTTGAGTCCCGGACGGAGGCAGGGGGGCAGGAGTGGCAGCGACCACAGGCTGTGGTGGAGCCACGGGAGCAGCAGAGGTAGCGGAGGCCGAAGCCGAGTCCGGGGGTAAAAGTCCCGCCAGGACCAGCTTCGACCTCCGCTCTTTCAGTGCCCTGGGGTTGAACGCTGCACAGATGGTACAGCCTGAGGTAAGGTGTTCAACCCCAAGGCACCGAAAGCACCGAGTGTGGCCATCAGCCGGGGAGAGCTTATGGCCACACTCGGTACATTTGGAAAATATGGCTTTTGGGGCCTCAGCCTTTTTTTTTCTTTTTTAAGAAAAAAAACAACTACACACACACACACAGGCCCCAAAGGAAAAAGCAACACACACTCACACACTAACGACCAGCGAAGGGAGGGGTAACTAATTAAAGAACAAATAATAAGGAATCTAACACCTACACACTTTTACTTGATTAATTTTAACTAAAAAAGAAAAAAAATTCTGACAGGAAAGTACAGATACAAGTAGTAAAATTTTCACTTAGCTGACAAGCTCAAAAGGATCCAGCCATCCACAAGCGCGGCAAACTAGATCTGAGGTCATGGAGGGTTAGCAGGGGATTATGGGTGAAGGGAGGAGCTAGGAGCTCGGATCCATTAGCTTGAAACAAGTTGCCGGCTCGGATCCGATATCGGATCCGTAACCCACAGGTTGCTGACAAATGAACATCCTACTTCAGATTGAATATTACAAACTGGGGAAGACAGCCTGGGCTGTTTAGCTATTAATAGAATTGGAGAAATCAGGTGGTTAATTTGAGGGATGGAATATTGGGATGTTTTATCCCCAAGAGATGTGACAGGAGGTCTGGAATGGGGTATAGTATCCAAGGAGAATAAAGAAGATGAAACCAAAGTAAGGGGAACAAGACCTGATGAGGCCATAAGGGGTTAATGAGGATAGTAGAGTTCTTCAAACAGCTGGCTTTCTGTAAGAATTTTGGAATTAGAGGTACTGAGAGATATGCGTAAAGGAGACCAGAAGGCCAAATGTAGACTACAGCATCTCTCGGTAAATCCCCCTGGGAGGGGGGGGGGGTCAGGATAAACTACCTGCTGCATTTGTTGTTGTAGGAGAGGCATAAAGGTCAAAGCAAGGTTGGCCCCAATGATGGAAAATTTCCTCTGCCTCTAATTGATTAACAGACCACATGTGACGCATCAGAATGGACCTGCTGAGTCTGTCTCCTACTAATTTGGATTTCCTCAGGATGTGCACTGCCACTAGAAAATGATTGGAGGAGTTTGTCCATTGCCACACTCTCATAGCTTCTTGACAGAGTGGGTAAGATCGAGTTCCACCTTGTTTGTTGATATACCAGACCACAGACATGTATGTTTGAATCGCAATGAGTTGACATACCAGACCACAGACATGTAGGTTTGAATAGCAATGGTCCTTACAGGAAGAACATCTTGAAAAGCCTGCAATGCCAGAAGGACTGCTCTCATCTCTAGGACACCGATATGTGAATTGGCCTCTTGGGGGGACCACATGCCTTGGACCGTTCTTCCCTAAGAATGCTCCCCCACCCCAGTTGGGAGGCGTCCGCTGTTACTGTGGCTACAGTGCGAGGCAGAACAATGAGAGTCTTGTCCAAGATCGTCTCTGCATACCCAAGTCTGACTGGATAGTAAACAGATTGTCGAGGAATAGATCACTGAACAGCAAGAGTCCATTGCAGAACACACACATAGTAACATGCTAAGGGGACAAATACTAGAGATGCTGCCATGGACTCGAGAGCCCGTAGAACCAGTCTAGTGTGAGGAGCAGGATGAGAAATGATTTACTGAACTTGGGACTTGACTGTGGTTACATGATGTGGGGTCACAGAAGTTGAGCACTGATGAACTCCAGGCTCTGAACTGTCAGTAGCTTTGATTTTGGCATGTTGACTGTAATGCCTAACGAATGGCAAATTTGGAGCTAATAGTCCCTGGTCTGTTCTAGGAGATGCTTGGTTGAAGCGGTGAGGACGCAATTGTCTAAGTACGGAAACACCCGCAATCCTTGCAGCCTCATGTGAGCTGCTACCACTGCATACATCTGGTAAACATTCTGGAAGCTATAGTGAGTCCAAAGGGCAGGGCTCTGAATTGATAGTGACTGGCTTCTAGCCGAAAGTGCAAGTGTCTTCTGGATCATCTTTCTATTTTCAAGTGATAATAGACATCCTGAAGATTGACTGAGCACGTCCAATCATCCTTGTGTGAAACAATTAGGATGGATTGAACTGTGACCATTCAGAATTTTGACTTCCTCACATATTGGTTCAGGTTGTTTAAATCCAAAATTGGTTTCAGGTCTCTTGTCTTTTTTGGCACTAAAAAGAACCTCAAGTAAATTATGAATCCTTTTTGGTCTGGTGGGACATCCTGGATGGCTTTTTTGTTTAATAGCTTCTGAATTTGAGCTGCAGCTTATCTCTGACTGGGTGGAATGTTGGGAAGCTTGTTTCTCTTGGGGGGGGGGGGTAGAAAAATGTTACAAAATAACCTCTGGATATTAAAGTTTAGCACCCAAGAATTTTTTGCTACAGCAGCGCAGGCATCTGGGTGCAAGGACAAATGTCCCCTGACTGGCTCCAGATGGGAGCAGTTGGGCAGCCCTTCAGGGCATCCAGAAAAGAAACTTGGAAGCTCTGATTTTGTGGACCTCCTCTGCCACAAGGCTGGCGTCTTCCATTTGAACTCCCTCCTCTGCCTCTGAGGGAGTTATCTCTGTGTGAATCCTGGAAAGATCCCTGGGATTTACAGAACCACATATTCTTGCCTCCTCTTTGACTGCTTGAAGGATCTTTGAGAGGTAGAAAAGCAAATCCCTATGGCAGACTGGATCTTCCCTTCCTGTTCACTGCGAGAAAGAATTTCTCTCACAGAGGGGCCAAACAAGGAAGTTCCATCAAAGGAAGCATTGATGAAAGAAGACTTGAAAGGCTCCACAAAATCACATAGCCCCACCCAGGCCTGTCTCCTTATGGCAATGCCCAAATGACTGGCCCATGAAGTACCTTCCACGGAATGCAAAATTAGCCTCATGGATGCATTTGATAAAGATAAAACAGTGGCCAGCTGCGAGGATGATGTCTTACAATCCTCTGGAGACATGGACTCTGAGAGAGGCTTTAAGAGTTCCTTAGTCAAATCCCTCTTTAGTCTTGTAAAATGTGCCAAATAGTTCAGGGACCACAAGGCAAAGGTTGCTGATGCAGATGCCTGCTTTCCAAATCTGTCCAGCCCCCTAGACTCTCTGTTAGGGGGGTGGGCAGAGGAGATCTGTACTGCAAGATCCTTCTTGGTGGCTGCTGCCACAACCATTCCATTGACAAGGACAACTTTGCTCCAATGTGGTCTATATTTCTGACAGACTAAAATTCTGTCTGGTTGACGAGTGATAGCTTCAAAAATGTCCAG
The DNA here is from genome assembly GCF_019279795.1 of Protopterus annectens. NCBI lineage: Eukaryota > Metazoa > Chordata > Ceratodontiformes > Protopteridae > Protopterus > Protopterus annectens. Next base: position 97,717,139 of record NC_056726.1, on the reverse strand, counting down.
TTCCTTCCAAGCCCAATGAGAGACTAAGTCGATAATCTTATTGGTCAAGGGAGTCAATCAAGATGTATATGGGCCAGAACCAAAAGCTTCACAGAATACTGACTCCTCAGGGGATGGGTTATCTGAAAACCAGCCACCTTTTTGTTTAAAGAATTCCAAAATGTCTCCAAAGGAGACGTCATCAGGTGGTGATCTGGGGGGCCCTTCCCCTTCATCGAAGTCAGTATCTTCCAATTAGGGATTCCATAGGGGAATCTATGTGTCTCTTTTTGCATGTTCTGTTTCAGTGAACCTCTTCACCAGGATTTTCTGGACAGGTGTCCGAAGAGAAGGGTAGTTGCTCTATGGGAACCGTCTGGATGCTACCTGGTACTAGCTGTCCCTGTGAAGTAGGTTTGATGGGATCAGAGCTTGGAACCAAAGGAGGATAGGGTGCAGACTCCAAGGAAGGATGAGTGACCACGTCTTTGGAATGACAGAAAACCCTCTCCACAACCTCGAAGGCTGATGGAGCCAGGGAAGCCATGGCCGGCCACAATGAAGCTGAGATCTCAAAAGCAGGCAAGCCACAACTCAGACCAGATTTGTGTCTCGAGGAGGGAGCTGGATCCAAGTTTCTAATGCTGAGGCTCCAAGGGGCAAGGAAGGCCCTGACAACATCAGAGTCGATCCCAGCCACATGGATCTGATGCTTCAGTTCCAAGATTCATCATGATCTGAGGGAACAGGAATAGAAATGGTCAGGGATACAGTGGAGATTGAAGACGTGATTCTCTTCAGCTCTGACTCTGGTACTCTCAGAACTCCTGGATCCTGAGGCTCTGAAACTGAAGGATGAATTGGAGAAGGAAATACAATAGTATGTGAGTTTGACGGAAAGCTCAAAGATCTGATGGGAGATGGAGCCGAAATAACCTCCATCTGGATCTAAGCTCTGAGGAACTTCCTCAACCTCCTATCCACTTCTGCTTCAGACAGACACCTGGAGGACCTTATGGATGAGGAGGTAGACTGAGACCTAGAGCATACCTCTCAACCTGGAAACATCAAAAATCTGGACAAAGGCCCATGAAAAGTAGGTACACCGGGCCAAAACTTAGGGCAATGATTAACATAAAATTTGCGTACATGATCATGTAATCACACCCACTCCAATGGAATTGTGTAATACCAACATGAAGACTGAAGTCACTAAATAATAATAAATAATGGCAGACACTGAAGTGCAGATTTCATATCCCTCAGAAAACACATAATAATGCAAAACCTGTTATTCTAGCAACTATCTCAGTTTACAGGAGCAATATTTAAACTCTGTCCGGATTTTTGGGCTTTAGTCTCACCATTATTTTTAGCTTTGCCCTGATTTCTTGCCCTGAGAGACTGACAGGTAAGGCAGTAACCATTGCAATGTATGATGATTACCTCCCATCAAAGGAACGTCATTCTTCTTCAGTTCAAAGTAATATTTTCGTAAGTTTCATTATTACCACTAGCCTACAATAATGTATGTCATACTTACCATTTTTTGTTAATATTGTCTCATTCAGAGTTCAACACGCTGAGGTGAAGTACTGAGACTATACTGGACCTCCATTACAAGTATTTTAACCCCTCTGGAAATGTGTGACAGGTGCTATTGATTTATTTATTTATGTGCCTAGCCTCACAAAAAACAAATGAGCTAATAGATAACTAAAAAAAAGCACTTTAGTTAAGCACACATTCATCTGCAGTTACTCATCAAAAATACATAAAATACAGTATAATTATCCATATTATTTCTTGTGGAAGGCAGTCTGCCATAACTGACCTGCAGCACATGATATCTCACACACACACATCACAGTCCTATCTTGCACCATAAACCCAGTCCTAACCCTGTTACACCTACCCCTAACAGAAACAAAACCTCATTCAGAATCCTAATCTTACCTAAACTAAATCGTATTCAGTGCAACACGTAGTAAATGCAATTCTTCCAAAAAGACTCCCTCAAACCACTCTTGACCAAACCAACCAGGAGCAAGTAAGCCGATCCCTAAAAAAAATAAAGTGCAGATCCAGGTGCATATTTAATCAATGGTACCATCATCCTACAAAGTCATTTCTTTTTCCATACTTCCAGGTATTTGGAACTGACATCTTCAGGAAAAAATGCCTGTGGCACATAATGTAATGCGCTTCTAGTATTGCTGATCTGATGCAAAATACAACATCCTATTTCTTCACTATTAGAATATTTAAAGTGTCCACTGTATTATATGCCACAAACTTGCTAACATTTCAATACAGCGCAGCTTGTGTTGTCAGTGAAGTTGGCATGAATAGTTGAAGTAAACATTAGCTTCTTAAAGCGCACTTGGATCTTGGACTTTTACTAAGATGCATGATGTTCTGTTTCAGAAGTCCCAAAATAAACAGGAATCCCAAAACAGGTAAATAAACAATAAATAAATAAAATACCCTTCCTATCATTTTTTTGCTTATATATTATCAAATGAGGGAATATCCATTACAAGACACGTTATTAACACATAGAATGTGCAACACTGTTCACTAGACAAAGGAATGAATCGCTAAGCATAACAGCACATTAGATGAGGTATGATCCTTCTCATTACCACAAAGAAACTGCAGAGCTTATGTTTTTAAGGTTAGAGGCACACATTCCTATATTAACCAGGTAGTACCTAAACTTTTAGTTATGTACTTACCATAACTTCGGATGTATGGGATCCATCTCGCCTACATTCATGACAGATGGGTTCGGAGCCGATCCATCGGCTCCGACTCGGCAACTAATACACTAGCACGAAGTCTCTCATTGGCTGGGCTACTCCCTATCCCAGGATGCACTACACCTGCTTCCCCAGATCTTGTTTGTTCGCTTTCATACATCCATGCAAACACAGAAAAACTAGTAGTCACTATAACCAACTAAAGTTCTTCAAGAAAGAACGTCAAGAAAAAAGGGACTACAACTCCTCTAAATCCAAATGGAAGGGGGAAGGAGGGTGGGTACTTATGAATGTAGGCGAGATGGATCCCATACATCCGAAGTTATGGTAAGTACATAACTAAAAGATGTAATGGGATCCTATCTCGCCTACATTCATGACAGATGGGACAGCGTCCCTAGCACCTACATCCTGGGTGGCTCATTGGAAAACACTCCTGAGAACTGTGGAACCAAAGGAAGCTCTGCCTTGAGAAACCACATCCAATTTGTAATGAGAAATGAAAGTGTGCGGAGAAGTCCAGGTTGCTGCAGCACAAATATCATCTATTGATAACTTGGAGTGAAAAGCTATGGAAGTAGCCATTGCCCTGGTAGAATGAGCCTTGACTGGAAAGGGGAGGTCTTTGTTAGCCTGTGAATAAATAAAAATGATACAATCTTTAATCCATTTAGATATGGAGGTTTTGTTACTGGTTGACCCAATTTGTTCGCTGCAAAGGAAACAAACAATTGATTAGATTTCCGCGTTTGAGCGGTTCTATTCAAATAAAAACGCAGTTGTCTATGTACGTCCAATTGATGCAAAGTATATTCTGCGTTATTAGAGAATTCTGGAAAAAAGACAGGGAGTTCTATAGTTTGTTGAATACAGAAAGAGGAGGCCACTTTTGGTATAAATGCAGGGTTTAATTTCAATGAAACTCTATGCTTGTGAAAAATCAAATAGGGAGGATCAGAACAAAGAGCTTGAAGTTCTGAAACTCGCCTGGCAGACGTTATGGCTACTAAAAGGCCGTTTTCCAAGACAGAAATTTTAAATCACAGGTAGCAGCTGGTTCGAAAGGACGGGCAGTAAGGGCAGCAAGAACCATAATCAAATCCCAAGGGGACAGGATGAGATAAAAGAGGCCTAAGGAGCCAAGCCCCTTTAAGGAAAGCCTTACAAAGTTTGTGAGACATCAATGAAGGTTCAAATGAAGCATGAAAATTAGAAATGGCCGCTAGCTGAACCTTAATTGTAGAAACTGAAGAGCCCGACTGAAAAAGGGAGGCCAGAAAATTCAGAACCTCCGATACTGGTGCAGTGAGAGGATCTATACCCCGTTCTTGAGCCCAGAAGGCAAACCTTTTCCATTTACTGGAATAAAGTTTGATGGTGGAAGGTTTATGAGAAGAAGACAGTATGTGGACCACGTCCGTCGAAAGAGCATTGTCTCGGACTAAGGATGGAAGTGGAGTAACCATGCTGCCAACTTCAGGGACCTGAGAGACGGATGAAGCCGTCCTGACTGATGAGTCAACAGGTCTGGCACCAGATCCAGAAACCATGGACCTTCTATCACATGCCTCTGTAGGAAAGGAAACCAAACTTGACGAGGCCAGTGCGGGGCAATCAAAATCATCTCGCTCTCCATGTAAATGGCCTTCTGTATCACCCTCGGTAAGAGGGGGAACGGAGGGAAGGCGTAGAGAAGACCGGGGGGCCAAATGTGAGTCAGAGCGTCCCTGGGAATCTGTCCCTGAGAAGGGAACAGTGTGAGAGCTTGGAGTACCAATAGTACCGCTCTCATCTCCAGGACATTGATATGCAAATGCGTTTCCTGGATCTGCCATGTGCCTTGGACCGACCTGTCCAGGTAATGACCCCCCCACCCTACCTGGGAGGCGTCCGTAGTCACAGTGGCAATGGGACGTTGTGGTATAAAGGGTCGCCCCTGGTCGAGATTTGATTGGAGAAGCCACCAATGCAGATCTCGACGGCAACTTTCCGTGATTATGATTAAGTGGTTCAAGGGAAGTTCCTGATAAGACCATTGAACCGACAGTAGCCATTGTAAAATTCGCATGTGAAGTCTGGCCAAGGGAACTAAAAGTATGGTCGACGCCATCGAGCCCAACAGTTGTAGGATCCGATGGGCGGGGCTCTTTGTAGGGGAGACAGGATTTGACTTGATCTTGTAAGACCTGAATTCTTGCTGCCGGTAAAAGGCGCATTCTTTTGTGTCTAAGTCTGCGCCTATGAAAGTAATACGCTGAGATGGCTGTAGTACAGATTTTTGCAAATTGAACGTGATCCCCAAGAAACGGCCCAAGGTGAACGTGGCTCTGAGCGCTTGAAGTAGTAGATGCTCGGAGGTGGCAGTAAGGAGCCAGTCGTCTAGATAAGGAAACACCTGGAATCCCAAACTTCTCAGGTGAGCAGTTACCACTGCCAGACACTTGGTGAACACCCTGGGGGCTGTGGTGAGACCAAAGGGCAGTGCTCGGAATTGGAAATGACTGACTCCGAGGCGGAAGCGTAAATGTCTCCTGGACTCTTGAGCTATGGGAATGTGATAGTAAGCATCCTGGAGATCTATGGAGCACATCCATGCATCTTTTTCCAGCAAAGGAAGAATAGATTGAAGAGTGACCATTCGGAATTTGGACTTCTTTACGAAACGATTCAATGAACTGAGGTCCAAAATGGGCCTGAAGTCCCCTGTCTTTTTTGGTACCAAAAATAATTTTGAGTAAGTTCCTGATCCGATCTGGTCGATGGGGACAGGCTGGATGGCTCTTTTTTCTAGCAGCTTTGAAACCTCTAATGCTGCCTGATCCCGCTGACTGGGTGGTACGTCCGGGATTTCCCTTAAAGAAAGGGGGGGTTTGTTGAAGGAGATGATATATCCTCCGGTAATAATGCGAAGCACCCACTGATCGCTTGTTATGGATTCCCAAGCTTGTGGGTGCGCCGCAAAGCGACCCCCGACTGGCTCCGGAGTTGCACAGTCGGGCAACAACTCAGGAACGCTGGTTGTATGAAGAACCACGAAAGGAATCGCGGTCTCCAGAGTTACGGGGGCCTCTGCCACCTCTGGGGCGGCGTCTTCCAAAATCCCCCCCCCCCGCCTCTGGAGGGGGAATCACTGGGTGGAGTAGGGAAAGACTTCTGAGATTTTCTAAACCACATTTTCCCTCCTCTCCCAGCCTTGGGGTAAGGCCTAGAAGGAGCGGAAAATCGGGCCCCAACGGCAGTCAAAGTCTTGCCCTCCTGCTCGCACCGAGTTAGTGTGTCCTTCACCTTGGGTCCAAACAAAGATGACCCATCAAAAAGGGCGTCGGCGAAAGAAGACTTGAAGGCCTCCATGACGAACACAAGCGTAACCAGGCTTGTCTCCTGAGGGCAACGCCTGTTCCCGCTGCTCTACTCGCCCCTTCGGCTGCATATGAAATGAGCCTCATGGACGAGTTAACAATAGAAAAGAGGGTAGTCATCTGTGCGCCAACATTCGGGGCCAGCGCCTCAGGTAGGTTACCAACAAGAGAGTCATTTAGCTCTTTGAGAAGATCCCTTTGGAGCCTCGTAAAATGACATAAGTAGTTAAGCGACCGTAATCAAAGGCCGCTGAAGAGAGGGTACGCTTCCCGTACCTATCCATGCTCCTAGAATCCTTATTAGGAGGATGAATAGACGTCGAAGCCTCTGCCACGTCCTGCTGTGTGGCAGAAGCCACCACCAAAGCATCTACAGGCACACCCTTTGTGAGAAACTCCTTCTGGGGGGGGGGGGGCTGACAAAAATTTATTGGGCCTCGCAGGCACCGGTTCCACAGAATCAGGGTGTTCCCACGCCCTTCGAGAAACCAAATCAAGGAGTTCATCAAAGGGCGGAGACACCCAGGAGGCGGAAGGCTGGGCCCCAAAGGCCTTGAGGAAGACTGACTCCTCAGCTGAAGGGGTTTTGGCTTGCCAGTCACCTCTCTGTCTCAGAATCTCCAAGATGTCTGAGAAGGAGATATCATCCGAAGATGATTTGGGAGACCCTTCTGCGTCATCGAGGTCAGTATCCGATGTAACAGACTCATCTTGGGAGTCTACGTGCTTTTTCTTACACAGTTTCTTCCTTGGTGGTTCGTCCGAAGCAGATTCGGACGGACCACCCGGAAGAAGGGAACCGCCGATGGGGGTATCCTCAGGCCCTGGGGCCCCGCTGCCGGGGGGCTGCAACACAACAGAGGCACCAGTCTCCAATTCTAGGGACGGTGAGGTAGAATCTTGTTGAACCGGCAAAGACATGGCTAGCGCGCTCCTCATGACCTCAAAGGCCGGACCTCCAGAATCCAAGGAGGTCGCTGGTCTAGAGGCCACGATGGCACCAGGAATTCCAGCAGCCGATGCTCCAAGAGGAAGACTAGGTACCGAAGCACCCAAACCTAAAGTGTTCCCTTCGGCTCCGGCTGAAGAAGTCGCAGTGCCAAACCCTGAACCGGAGGACAGGGTAGGAAGCACAGTCGGAACCGAGAGGCCTGTAAGGGGTCTCTGCTCCAACCGTATGGCTCCACATTGCTTCACCACCACCGGCTCCAACGGCTCCGAAGAGGTTGGAGGAGGAATCAAATGTGTTGGAGGAGGGATCGGCTCCGAAGCAAACTGTGCTGGAGCCGAGACCATTTTAGTAAACACTGGAGATTGGAACAGCCTCTGTAAAACCCTATCCAGGTCCGAATCTGAAAGTCTCGAGGATTTAGAGGAGGTAGACAATCGAGAAGACTTTCCTCTCGGCTCCGAGAGAGAAGGGGACTGGCTCCGAAACGGCTCCAATGCAATCAGCGCCGACTCCACCACAGCATGGACCACCATCGACACCGAAGGAGCCTTCTTCGGAGCCGAGGGGGAAGAGTCTGAGCTGCACACTTCCACCGGCTCTGAAGCCATTGGAACCGATGGAGGTGATTCACCTCTCGATACTCCCACTTGCGGCTCCGAAGGCAATGGAGCCGAAGTAGGAGGTATCGAGGCAGACCCTTCGACCCTCGGCCCCGAAGTCAGTGGAGCCGAGGAAGAAGAGGTCAATTTTGTCTTTTTAGAAGTCGGCTCCGACGGACTTGTCGGTGCCGATGATCTTTTCTTTTTGGAAGCAACAGGTGGATTTAAGGCTTCCTCAAAAGAAGGTTTGATAAGTCCTTTCACTATCAACTTGTTCTTGCGTTCTTGAAGAACTCTAGCGGAGAACGCATGACAGACGCTACAAGTCTCTTGCAGATGTTTCGGCCCCAAAAAATAAACACAGACTGAATGACTGTCTGTAATGGACATCTTGTAATTGCACCGAGTACATTTTTTAAAACCTGACTTTTGTTCCTTAGACATGATACAAGCCACAACAAGTAAAAAACTCTAAGGAAATCTTACTCAACAAGTATAGCACTATACACAAAAAAAGCGCCAACTGACAAGCGCGAGACACACTGGCGCGAGTACCGTCAAAGTTTACCTCACAAAAAGAAAACAGTTAAACGGCCCAAAGCCCTCTAATTTAAACGGGCTTTGCTCGAAAAACAACTAACCAAAAGTTAATTAAACCTAATAGCACTCAAAGGTAGGGCAAAGGCCCTCTAACTTAAACGGGCCTTGCCCGACAGAATAAATCAAATTTTGGAAACACTCAAGCACTCCAACAAAACTTAAGAAATAGTAAGAAATAGTAAGCAATAGCTGTGAAAACAGCTGTTTGGTTTATATAGACAAAAAATTCCCTAGGTCAAGGACCAATAAGGTAAAAAGAATCACTTAGCTCCAGCCAAGTCGAGACCACGTCCAGCTTGTTAAGCGGCAAACGAGATCTGGGGAAGCAGGTGTAGTGCATCCTGGGATAGGGAGTAGCCCAGCCAATGAGAGACTTCGTGCTAGTGTATTAGTTGCCGAGTCGGAGCCGATGGATCGGCTCCGAACCCATCTGTCATGAATGTAGGCGAGATAGGATCCCATTACATCCTATGTTTATTGCTAAAAAAACAGTGAGGCTGCATCACTCAACTGCTGTCTGAATTTCAAATAAATGAGTGCACAAAATAATAATAATTGCGTGCAAATAGAGAAACAGCAAAGGAGAAAAATGAATGAAAGAAACTTATACGGACAAGGGGATTTGCTGCTGGGATCCAATCACTTCCACTATCAGTTCGGGGCACGCACTATATATTAACCAACAGCCACCACCTAACAATGAAGTAGCCCCAAAATGCATGCAAAATATTTAAAACACCTTGCATTCATCTGTTTGAAAACTGCTGGCTTGTGTTCAGCAGTGGTTGCGGACTCGCGGTCCAGTCATCAAATAAATTTATCCACGCAACTTCCATCCCAAATGCAAACGATGCAAACATCATCTCGCATGCCCCTGCGCACTGGTGATGTTGCAGGACATGACGGCGATGTGCGATGATGTTGGCATTAACTAGAAAAATTGTAAATAAATAAATAAATTCATTAAAAAATTGTGATTTCAAGGGGCCACTCAGGAATTCATGGCACCCCATTATTTTAGCCTCAAAACCGTGGAATTCCAAGGAATTCAGTATGGTTGAGAGATATGGTCTGGAGTGCTTCCTTGGGGTTTGTATAAGAGTGGAGGGGAGCTGATGAGATACAGATGAGCTCAGGCGAATTAATTCTTGGAGTCTGAGACACATCCGAGATCAGATCTGATGATTTTGGATCTGTGGGTTGCACAGAAGGAGTACACGAGATGACTATCAAATCAAAAATCCTAAGATCCAAAGATTTCTTCTTTGGATCCGAAGAAGTCGGATCTGAAGACCTCTGTATCTTCAATGAAGGCTCTGAGGATGAAAAAATCTTTGGAGACTTAGATTGGGATCTTTTTCTGTGCTCCACAGGAGCTTTGGAAGATCTGCTAGGGGGTTGAGCCCTTAAGGAAGAAGAAGATGAAGGTGTTAGTACCCCCTTAAGGACTAGATTGTTATACCTGTCAGCTATAGCCCTGGAGTTAAACCCTGCACAGATGGTACAGTTCATAGCCAGGTGAGCTGCTCCTAAACAATAAACACACTCCCTGTGGGTATTTGAACTGGGGATTTTGTGCCCACAGGAAGTGCATTTTTTAAAAAAAAAACTTTTTAAGCCATAATAGACACTGTAAGCTACACAAAAAGAAACAAAACGGAAAAATATATATATATATATATATATATATATATATATATATATATATATTTATATTTATTTATTTATTTTTGACTATAACAAAGGCAGGGAAATCTGCAGACAATGGTAGTAAAGAATATCCTTTTAAAAAGGGTAGGAAAATAGAGAGAGAGAGAGAGAGAGAGAGAGAGAAGAAAGAGTACCAACAATGGTACTCACGGAATTTACTTTCTTAAAGTAAGAAGGCTGAGAGAAAAAAACTGAAACTAGAGGGAGGTAAAGGTTTAAATATAGGAAATATATAAGAAATGTAAGACATATAAGAAAAATATGCCAGAAAATACACTTAAGACTACCTAAACACCTAACAAACACTCAGAGAGAGGACCCATGTCTGTGCAAGATGGAGGTAATGGGGATGGACTAGGACATTATGGGTAGAGGGAGGAGCTCAACAGTTGGATCCAAAGTCTGCAGAATGCGTCTGAGTCAGATCTGAGAATTAGATCCATAATCCATAAGATAAGGTAGAAGGAATCAGATCCTATTTTCAGCAGAGGTCCACAGAGAGAAAAGTTCTACAGTTAAATCAATTTTACGGACAGATAAAACATCATACATACAAAGGAAAACAATATTTGCAACACTCATATCCAAGGTGTGTACACAGGGCATTAGTACAGTTCTGAGAAGATACTGACATGGCATCTCTAAGAAATAAGCACGGCATGGGGAGGACAAGTCACGGCCGTGGAGTCACTGTGGGATGGTCAGATGTAAATATGGTAAGGAAAGGTAAACTTGAAAGGGGAAACAGGGCACCTACCTTATTTTGAGTCTGCAGCATTGGGCAAGCCTAAAGTCATGTAACAACCTCTGTGTGCAGGAGTATACAGGAAACACAGAGAGTGATGGTAAGTATTTTTTAACTTTTATTTGTATCATCGTAAGCAAGTCATGAAATTTAAAAGCCAGAACCATTTTCTTTCACGGGAGCAATGCCACTGGTACTCTGGGCCATTTCCAGTTTTAAAAGTGAAAAAACTGTAATTCATAAGATAGCAATATCTGAAGTGGGGGTGGTAGAGAGAGGTGGAGAGTATGTTTAGTTATTACGCATATATCTTCATATATACACATACATATGTATTGCGTGTACCATGTAGTTATTTACACTGCACTGAATGACTTAGGTTTAAACAGATCACATGTTTCTTTTTAAGTACCAGCATTGACTGTTTGCTCATATATTAATGTCCAGAACTGAAGCACCTGGCAATGAGAAAATATGCACATCTAGTTTCATAATTATCGGATGCAAAATATGGGGGTGGGGCAGTGAAAAGAGATGGTGTATGGAAAGGTCACATTTTTACTGTTAATCACACAATTCAAACAGATAATTTATGTACTTTGATAGGGCAGCAAGGTTGCAGAAGGGTGTGGTATGTACACAGTTGAAGGTCAAATAATTTCAGAGCATGTTCCTAAGATTACACACTTAAGTACCTGACAGTGTAGCAGAAGGACAGAAAACAGCGTTCAAAGCCAATAAATGCATTTATATGTGCTTAAAATTGAGCACACCTGAAATCAGCAGTACAACTTAACAGGACTGTTTACTGCTAACTTTATTTTCATTCATGCTAAAGCCAAGGAAAATGCAGTTGCTCACTTTTACCTTACATTGTCCTATAGCTGTTTAACAGGCAAATGAACTGTATTTTAGTCACATAAGAAAATCCCTGAATCCATACCGTTATTCTAAACGGCTAGGAAAAATAAAACTAAATACAAAAAATATGATAGTTTTATTTAGATGGTTTGTATGGCAGAGTTTCTGTTAGGAGTACCTTAACAAATACTTCACTTTAAGGCAACAATGTAGGGCATCTATGATTTTATCTCAAAAAGTCAACTACTACAATACTTAATTGTAAACATAAGCTGGAGCATATGAACCTGTGCCTCAATTTTAAAAGAAAATGAATGCTCAGGATCTATCCAGTGAAATAACTGATTAAAGCTTTCCAATATGCTTAAAATTACACAGGTAAGAGAAATATCTATAAAATCCAATAACAACAAAAAAGTCCAACCTCTGTAATATATAATATAAATTTCAGTACCTGAGAGACATGCTGCAATTTCTCCACAAACTGATTTATCCTGGACAAAAGGAGAGTGACTGTTGTGCTTCTTAATGCACTGCACCTTCCCAGTACAATACACACGTTAGCCATAGCATCCTGGAACTGAAACTAATAGCAATCTTAATGAGTTTGTGCACATGTCAGAGCTATAAACCATTATCCTGGTAATATGAATATGCCTGTCATGTTATCATAAGATGTCTTTTATTTACATTTTAAGTCATATTCTACCAACATCAAATGTATGTTTTCTAAAGAATGTCACACCTCTAGCAGTCAAACATCTTGCATTCCAGGCCATTTTTTGAAAATGAACTTAAAAAGCATAAGATAAACAAATGTAAATATTTAGCGAACAATAAAAGCTATTAAAACTGTACAAACAGCAATGTTATCAGTAGGAAGTATCATTTACGCTAGTAACAGTGTAATCATATTTTTTCATACTGTAATATAATGCGCACAACCCCCAAATTATATTTTTATAAACTTTCACAAATGACTACATATCTTGAAAACTGTAGAACCTAGACATATGCTGTTAAGACTATTTTTGGTAACCAGACATAAGATTTCACATGACAAGAAATGCCTCTCTAAGAGCATGTTTATTGAGATATTTACAAAAATAAGAAAACATATGCTTAATTGTATAATTAGCAAAACAAATAATACTGCATATTTCTCAAAATGTGGAACTTAGTGCAAATATCAAGACAGTTTTGTTCAACAACAGCTAAGGTTTCACTTAATGTCATAAACTACTATAGCAATAACCCACGCCTGGGTGTGGGTAATGCTGGATTTACCCATGGTTGGGGTAGTTTGGTCACGAGGGCGAAGCCCGAGTGGCCAAACAAAGCCAACCGTGGGTAAATCCAGCATTACCCACACCCAGAAGTGGGTTATTGCTATTATACAATGACATTATTTAAGAAAAAAAAAAATTACTTTTGTTAAATAATGGCATTGTATAATGCCTCCTTGCTGCCCTTCTGCAGCTGTCTGGTATACTGCGGCAGTTCTGATGTACTGTGCATGCGTATGCCTACGCAGTACATCAGAGCTGTGGGCAAAAGCAACGGAGAAAGCAACATCTCTGTTGCTTTTTACAAACTGTTTTGCTATGTTAAATGGGTTTAACATAGCAAGACAGCTTTAAAAAAAGCAATGGAGAATCTCCGTTGCTTTTTTTAAAGCTGTCTCGCTATGTTAAACCCATTTAACATAGCGAGACAGTTTTGAAAAAAGCAACGGAGAAAGCAAGATCTCTGTTGCTTTTTACAAACTGTCTCGCTATGTTAAAGGAGTTTAACATAGCGAGACAGCTTTAAAAAAAGCAACAGAGATTCTCCGTTGCTTTTTTTAAAGCTGTCTCGCTATGTTAAACTCGTTTAACATAGCGAGACAGTGTGAAGCAATGGAGATCTTGCGTTCTCCATTGCTGTAAAAAAAAGAGTTATAGTAATGGAAAGTGTCCAGGCGACCGGACCTTTTTCCATTACTATAACTCTGATTTACAACATGCATGCTGACCAATCAGCGTGCACGTTTTTGAATATTAATGGGGGGTTGTTGTATAATTAGTTTTTGACGTATTAACCACATATGGAAATATTACTTATTTTCATAATTACTGTGATAATGTGAGGTAGTGCCAGCTATGCCAAGGGGAGTAGGGCAGTGCATGGGGGAAAATATGCCAGTATACCTAGCTGAAGTTTTGTAAAGAATTATACGTCATTTGAATATCAAACTGATTTGTACAGATGCTTGTGTTAAAATGTATTTGTAAAACTACTTGTGTTAAAAAAATGTATCAACAGTGGGTCCTGCTGGACAGAAAAGTAATATAAATATATGTTAGGCTATATTGTGGTAACTGCTGAAATGTATACATTTTAAAGGATACCGGAAGGGAAGCGGTTAAACTCAGCCCAGCTAACCTTAAGAAAATAGCCTGAAATTAAATGACTTGGTTTAGGCCATAGAGATTTTATCTCCCAGGTCTGAATGCAGCCAGAGAAGCAAGGTCTGTGAAAAGCCTTCCTGCGGGAAGGGTGGAAGTGTTGGAATTGTTTTATACCCTCTAGATGCTGTATTAAACATTAGCAAAGTTCTGTGTGTGTATTGTGACACACCTGTGCCAAATGCTGGCTCCGTTGCTAGTGAGGGGGTAGTGTGGAAACCACAGAGTTGGGTGACCAGATGTGATGTCATTCTGTAGCCAGCACTGAAACTGTATTTGAATACTAGTGCAAGATGTGATAGATGCACTTTGTTATTAGACCTGACAAGAGACATTCATCTAACTTCATCTTGCCTTCCTTTAGTAAGTAACTAGGGAAAGTAATTCTTCAGTCAGACAGGAAAATATAGGGAGATTAGCTAAATATTGTTTTTCCTGTTTCTGTCTAAGTCTTTCCATCTGTGTTGTTTTTATATTTCCTGTGAACTGAAACTCTGGAGTTTACTGTAAATGGATATGCACTATTTTCATGTCTTCTATTTTATTATTTATTATTAAATATATCTATACCTTTCATTGTGGCTGGTCTTTTAGAAAATATTTAACCTTTGAGAGTAATTGCATTTATTTAGTGGCACTGTGTCTCCACGTTTCTGAATGATTTGCTGCTTAGTCAAATATTATCATTTGTATAAGTATTAATTTTACTAAGTGTAATTGGGCACCCTGGTAAGAGCCTTAGAGTAGCTGGCTTTGGGTGTTCTGGTGGCAGTGTATCTACCTTATAATCTGGGTGGAGGTGGAAAAGTGGGTAAGCTGTGCCAGTCTTTCCCAAGTGTGAAAGTAGAAAAATCCAAACGGATAAACCCAAACTTGTAAACCAATTCAATTCAAAAAAATAAAAACAGCCACCAGAGACTGAACGAAAGACCCAACTTTTAATATGCCAAAGAAAACAAAGTAACCAAATGACTAAGCGCTTTCACCAGGCTCTAACCACTGGCTTCTTCAGAGTCATTTGGTAAAACACTCACAACTCTTTAAATATACAAACAGCTGATTGGTAAATTAATAAATAATTAGTTGATTGTTTAACTATCCAATCAAAAATTAAATTTGTAAAAAACATCAATAAACACACAAAAATCCACCTCATTTTAAACTTCTTAAACTTTAGGGACTTTGACATTCCATTAAATCTTCGTTGTCATAGTTTGTAGGCAGGATAACCAAACTAAACACATTTGTTAATAAAATTAAAAGTTAACTATACTAATATAAAAACATTTAGTAATCACATTATACATATAAAAACCTACTTTTGTTGTTCCTAACTATGTAATGTTCAACACTATATATTCAATGAAGCCGTTTCCAGGTTAAATACAATTTGCCTTGAGTTTTAAAATGGGCTTCAAGGAAACAGTGTCATTTAGACCGGGTGACTGTAAGGCAGTAAGTCTAAGTTGCTAAGTTGTTTCCAGGGCTCCAACTTTGTTGTTAATGTCACAGCCCCTTTCACCCATAAATACTCGGTCAATAATAAAAAATATAAACTTTTTAAAATTCTTACATTTTGCTGAATGTAAATAAAGTGCATTGTGCTCGTCCTTTCTGTTAATACTTCTCAGATGTTCAGAGATCCCATCACGTAATCTATGAATGGTTTTACCCACGTAGAACCCTTCACATGAGGTACATAAGGCAACATAGACAATGTATTTGGTGTTACAATTACATAATCCTGGACATGGAATGGTATATTTGAAATCGTGTACACAAATGTATGGGCTTTCATTGGTGTATCTACAATATTTACACATCCCACATTTCTTCATAAAGGACTTTCTCCCAGTTTTAACTTCCCTTTCAAGGATGTCTTTTAAGTTGTTCCCTCTACTATAAACAATCAATGGCTCAAGTCCTAGAATTGACTTAATATTGTCACTGAAGCAAAATTTCTATGTGTTCCTCAGAGTTTCCGCCAAATCATGGGCCCTATCATTGTATTTTAATACAAATGCAGATCCTAGTTTTTCTAAATTCTTGTTACTGTGTGTGACAGGAGTCACTTTCCATAGTATAGGAGTATAAAATGTTTCCCTTTTTCTCATAATCTCCCTTTTGGTGTTTACTAATAATTTTAAAGGATAACCCCTTTCTAGGAACATTCCTATCAACTTAAACATTTCATCCTTAAATATTAAGTTATCACTAATCAACCTAGATGTTCTCACCATCTGTCCCTTTATAATCCCTTTCCTTTGATGGTAGGGGTGACAACTGTTGAAATGTAGAAGTGATTTAGAATATGATTCCTTTCTACAATTATTACTACATAGACCTCGTGGTGTTTTCTTAATAGTAATATCAAGGAAATTAATCTCTTCTTGATGACACAAATGTGTAAATTTAGAAAATTCTGTAGTATAGTTCAGGTAGACAATAAACTCCCCAATAGATGTCTCATCACCTTTGCACAAAATTAACACGTCATCTAAAAATCTATTATATGACAAAATGTTGTCTTTATAGACAGATGAAAAAATAAATAAATTTTCCCATGCAAGTAATGCCAAATTAGAAAAAACGGGAGCACATTTTGCTCCCATTGCTACTCCAGCTAACTGCTGGTAAATTTCCCCTACAAAACTAATGAAGTTTTTTTTTCAATATAATTTCCATCAGGTCTATTAACAAATGTATTTTGTTTTTATCTATCTTTTTACTTTTTGCAAGACTCTCACGGAACATGGCCAATCCTTGTTTATGAGGAATTACTGTGAATAAATTAACTACATCCACTGTTATAAAGACAAAGTCATTATTGTTTTTGACTTTCCTGAGCCTCTCCAGGCAATGCCATGAATCTCTCAGAATATGTCCAGCCTCTTCTACTACTACTTTTGACCAAGTGTCCACAAAAGAAGCAAGGGGTTCAATCTTAGAACCCCTAGCTGCCACAATCGGTCTAAATGGTGGGTTACTAACTTCTTTGTGGACCTTGGGAATACCAAACATAACTGGTAAAGTTGGAAATTTTACTGTTAAATAGTTGTATTCAACTTCATTGATAGCACTCTGGAATAATGAATCCTGGAGAAATAAATCAATCTTTGAGTAGGCTCTATTAACTTCATTTTTTGACACTCTTCTATAAGTTGTCTCATCATTGAGAATATGCATCATCCTACTGGAGTAGTAAATTTTGGTCATAATTACCATTCCCCCTCCCTTATCCGGTTTCATATACCTAAATTGTTGGTTTTGAAAATAACTTTTAATAAAAAGCCTTTCATCTTTCGTTAAGTTATCATTCACAATTCTATCTTGTGATAAGACCTTTCTAAATTCAGTTTCTAAATATCTCTCTAAAGTAATAATCTCTGGATTTGGTGGGGGGATGAATGTACTACTTCTTCTAAGAGACGTGTTTATTTCAGTTTCAATGGTACTAACTTTACTACAAGAGGAAAACATTTTTAAGTTTAACTGTCTCTTATAAAGTTTAAGATTAATCAAAACTTGGGCAATATCCAATCTATACGTGGGTGCAAAGTTTATACCCTTACTCAACAAATCAAAATGGACATCGATTGTTTCCATGTCAGTATAATTATATATATAAAAACCATTTCTTTTGCACACTTTGTAACCCACTGATGTGTTATTAGTATTAGAAAGTATGTCATCTCCAGGGTTACTAATGTTGTCAAATGAGCATTGCTGATTAAAATAACTGTTGAACACATATTGCTCATTTCCTACCTCAAAATTATCACTAACATTCAATGGTCCAACTTTTGGGGTACTTTCATTAACAAAATACACTGCATTTTCAGAAGAAACATTGATCAAGTTGTGTGAATAAAAATCATCATTCAAAGACATTAATAACCACTTCTGTTCCCCCTCCCACCTCGGCTCGTGTTGAACATTACATAGCTAGGAACAACAAAAGTAGGTTTTTATATGTATAATATGATTACTAAATGTTTTTATATTAGTATAGTTAACTTTTAATTTTATTAACAAATGTGTTTAGTTTGGTTATCCTGCCTACAAACTATGACAATGAAGATTTAATGGAATGTCAAAGTTTAAGAAGTTTAAAATGAGGTGGATTTTTGTGTGTTTATTGATGTTTTTCAGAAATTTAATTTTTGATTGGATAGTTAAACAATCAACTAATTATTTATTAATTTACCAATCAGTTGTTTGTATACTTAAAGAGTTGTGAGTGTTTTACCAAATGACTCCGAAGAAGCCAGTGGTTAGAGCCTGGTGAAAGCGCTTAGTTGTTTGGTTACTTTGTTTTCTGTGGCGTATTAAAAGTTCGGTCTTTCGTTCAGTCTCTGGTGGCTGTTTTTATTTTTTTTAATTGCTTTCTCAAGTGTGTGTATGTGTGTGTGTGTGTGTGTGTGTGTGTGTGTGTGTGTGTGTGTGTGTGTGTGTGTGTGTGTGTGTGTGTGTCAGCTACTTTGAACAGAAACACTGAGAGCACTGATTTCACAGAGAGGGTGGTGGAGGACTTCGCTTGTAATACCTGGCTAAGGACTCAACTCTATAGCTGTATCAGTGGGGAGTATTATTTGGGGCCTGTAGAGAAAGCCTAGCCCCATGATTGGAGTGTGCATTCCCTGTGTGCTCTTAAGGGAAACTGTACTTGGTGCAGAGAGATGTATCTGAAAACAGTGTGTGTGTGTGTGTGTGTGTGTGTGTGTGTGAATTTTTTTTCTCAGTGAACATTCCCCACCATTGTTAGTAGTGAGGATTAAGGCTCCTTGATTACTGGTCCGGAGGAATGATGTCACATATTGGTGATCAGTGGTGTGGACATTAATTGAACTTCTCTAGCCTGTAAGCAGTTGTCACTAAAGGTGTGTGTACTCTCAGCAGTCACCAGGTAAACATACAGAGTTTCATGTTTCACAACAGTGTTATTTATTTATTTAGTTTAGTTTAGTTTAGTTTAGTTTAGTTTAGCTTAGTCAGAGAAAGCAGGCAAATGTCAGCAGAGGATTATGGCAAACTGACAGTGAACCAGTTGGCTAAAGTGTGCAAAATCTAGACTGGTGCATGCCAACCTGACTACAAAGGAAATTACTTCAGCCTTAGTTGCAGCTGCAGCACAGACCAGCAACCAGGAAGACAACCAGTCTGGTAATGGGGAAATACAGCCCTCAGAAACAGGACAGTTCACCTTTTCCTCACAGGACTTAAAAATCCATCTGGAATTAAAGAAACTTGAAATGGAAGCAAAACATATGGAATTAGAACTGGCAGACAGACTGCAGCATTTGGAGGTCAAAGAAAGTGAGAGACTGCGGCATTTGGAGGCTGAAGAAAATGAGAAGAAGCATCAACATAACAGGGACATGCTGACTCTTCGATGGGAACATGGTGGTAATGGGAAGGGAATAACCGAACCCCAGAAGCAACAAAGGTCAGTAAATTTCTTCCACAGTATACAGAAGGTGATAATTTTGATAGTTTTATTCATATATTTGAAAGAGTATGTACATAATATGATGATGACCAAGGGCTCTGGGTACAGTTCCTGACCCCCTTACATAGGTTCATAGCTGTTTACTAGGCTAATGACCACAAGGGCCTTTGTAAACCTAGCCATGCATCCCATATCTCTGACGAGTTCTGATACCCTTGATAAGTGTAAGCATGGGCCTGGGAGATGAACCATTTACAAGTTACCTGTTTGCATCAGAGACATAGGTGCCAAACCAGGGATGAATTTCTGGTTTCCCATTCAATTGTCCAAGTTGCACTTGAATTGGATTAGGGAGGAACTCTGCTTCACATGGATGGGGAGCCTGTTCCATAGATGCGGGTAGTCTCTGGGATACATACATATCTCTCCAGCAGGTCTTATTTATATAAGAGGCAAGGTTTAAGTCTTTAGAATGGGTAATCCTGGTAGTGCTTGTTTTGTGGATATGCAGGAGGTCCATCAGAGTGCGGTCTGACAATGCCGTGTATGCCAGGCATAGATCTCACCTCAAAAGCCTGTAGGAGACAGAATACAAGGATAGAGCTTTGAGGCAGTCTGCATAGGACATACTACTTACTCCCTGTATTATTTTAGTGAGGAACCTCTGTGGACATTCCAGTTGTTGGATATGTCTGGTTAGGTACATACGAAAGGGGGGATTGCACTCAATGATAAGTCTGATGAATGCCGAATACAGTGGAACAATCACTTCCTTGGACTTAGATGCCATACCTTTGTTTATAAGTTGCACAACATAGAATGATTTCCTCACTACTGTAGATACGTGATGATCAAAGGCTAGATTTCTATCTATGTGTGTCTCTAAGTCCCTGACTACTGAGTCAACTCTAAGGGGTGTGTTCTCAATATGATAGTTACCAGGGATGGATGGACTTCCCAAAGGATACTATTAAGCATTTCATGACATTTAGTTTTAGTCCATGACTCTGACAGCAGTTGTTTGTCTGTGTCAGCCTTTCCTGGAGAATATTTGTGTCAGTGTGAGATTCAATGACAGTTCCTAATTTGCAATCATCTGCAAATTTAGTCAGCCAGAAACCAGTGACATTAGCCTTGACTTCTGAGAAGTAAATGCCAAAAAGGAGCGGTCCAAGGACTGATTCTTGAGGGACTCCACTTGTGACTGGCCTCTTTACAGAGGTGGAATCCCCAATTCTAACTTCCTGAGTCCTGTCTGTGAGTCAGTTGGCTATCCACCAGGTGACATACAGGTTTGTACCTAACCTCTTGAGTTTGTCAACAATGCCTCAGTGTGGTATTGTGTCCAATGCCTTGGCCAGGTCAAGGTAGGCAGTGTGAACGATTTTGCCCTCATCCATTGGTTTGGTGACCTTCTCAAAGAAGTCCACAAGGTTGAGCAGGCATGATCTGCCCTTTATGAAACCAAACTGGGTTAGGTCCAGTGTCTGAAGGTTTACTATATCTCTATTGATCATCTCCATGATAATTCTTTCCATGGTTTTACATACAAGTCTAATGAGACTTATGGGTTTGTAGTTTCCAGGGTCTGTAGATGGCCCACCTTTGTGCAGAGGGGTGACTGTTGCCTTTCTCCATTCATGAGGCAAGAAGCCTGTTTGGAGGTTACAGTTAAACAGTAATTCCAGAGGCGCTTATAGGTCATGTTTCATGCTATTTAGAAGGCATCCTGGGATACTGTCTGGGCCAACTGATGCAGTGTTAGAGAGAGCATTAAGGAACTGCTCTCTAGTGATAGTAGGTGGAGTTATATTTGATTATATTTCCCGAGGAAGGGTTGAGGGGGAGAGAAGAGTATAGTTGGAGCTCAATTTATCAGCCAGGCGGTTTGTGATACTTTCTGGCTCAGTATAGGTGGCTCCATTTACAATGAGCTATGCGCACAATTCTGTATTGCCTTTGAGGTTGTGGACACAGCTAAAGAACACTTTGTGGTTGTCCTTGGCCTAGGAGACCAAATTTACCTAAAATTTGGCTTTGGTAGACTTTATTTGTCCTCTGAGTTGTTTGTTTAGTTTAATGGGAGTGCTTTTATCCTGCTGGATGTTGCACCTCCTAATTTTTGTCATGATTTTCTTCCTCCTGTTATACATCTGACTGATTTTTGTGATTCCACCAGGGTTGTTTGTTTTTTTAAGTTAGTTTTGTACTTCTTCCTGGAGGGTACAGCTGCCTCTATGCAGCTAATAACATACTTGTAGAGGGTTTCTGTGAACAGTTCTGCATAGGTATAAGTGTTCTCAGGGTTTATAGGGGCTTGAAATTTTGCCAGGTTCTCACTTAATAGCAGGAGGTTAGCCTTAGAATAGTTCCTGAATATTCCCTGCATTTTCTGTGTGTTTCTATCTAAAAACAAAAAAACAAAAAAATAATCCTTGTTTTCCCGCCTCTCCTCAACTAGTTTAGACCAGTTTACAGGCATTGCTGTATTCTGGGCTGTGGTGTAGTTCCTATGTTGTCCATTACCTTACTTGGATAGAAGGAAGTTTCTTTGCTCACCAGTGGAAGTGGGGAGCCTTGAGCAGCCTACCTGTCCCAGTAGGAAGTGACCTCAGCACAAGAGCTGTAGTAATTGGTTGTTTTGGACCATTTCTAGCTCTTTTGAAGTTCCCTCATAAATACCCTCATAAAAAGCCTCATAAAATCCTCCAAAGCTAGTTACGAAAATAAAATTGCCAAAGATTCCAAAGACAACCACAAAGCATTCTATAACTATGTCAAGAATCTAAATGGCAATGCTCAGATCTGCTCTGAGCTAAAACAGAATGGCATTAAATATACTGATCCAAAGGATATTGCCAATATCCTGGCAGATCGATTCAGTGCCAACTTCACCCCCCTCTCACCCCCTAAATGGCCCATCTCAATACCGGAAGATTGCCAAATTCCAGTAATAATGGCCACGCAGGTACAAAACGCACTCTCTAAAGCCAAGAATACAGCATCCATGGGACCAGATGACATCCCGGGCTGTGTACTACATGAACTACAATATGAACTGGCGCCTCACCTAAGTGTCATGTTTAATCATAGCCTCACCTCAGGTTTCATGCCCACTGAGTGGCGCAGAGCTACAGTTATCCCAATCCACAAGGGGGGATCCACCTTGGATCCCGGAAACTACCGTCCCATCAGTCTGACAAGCCTTATCTGCAAGGCCATGGAGCGTATTATCATGGAACTTATAAACAAAGACATTGGCAACCTTCAAACACTGGACCCCACCCAGTTTGGGTTTGTGAAGGGCCGATCTTGTCTCCTGAACCTGATTGACTTCTTTGAATCAGTCTCCAGAGCCATGGACAAGGGTAAGGTGGTCCACACAGCCTATCTAGACCTTGCCAAGGCCTTTGACACCATACCCCACTCTGGAATCATAGATAAACTTACTAAGTTGGGCATTAATCCCTATGTCACCCAATGGGTTGCTAAATGGCTTACTGATAGAACCCACACTGTAAAAGTAGCCGACTCCAAATCCAGCTCCAGACAAGTGACAAGTGGAGTACCTCAGGGTTCAGTCCTGGGGCGCTCTTGTTTGGCATCTACTTCTCTGAAGTACAGGTCAACACTAAGGGACTCTAGCTAACAAAGTTTGCAGATGACTGCAAACTGGGAGCCATTATTGAATCCCCAAATGATGTGGATACTCTACAAAAGGGCCTTACAGAAACAGATGCTTGGTGCCACAGCCATGGGCTCAAGCTCAATGCCAAGAAATGTATTGTTATCCCCTTTGGGAAAAAACATGTATCCATGAATTACCATATAGGTGGCAGTACACTAAACACAGAAAGTGTGATAAGAGACTTAGGGACACAGGTGGACAGTGGTCTCACCTTCGATAACCACATCGCCACAACAGTCAGGAAATCCTTCTATGTGGCACACCTCATCACGAAGGGCTTTTCATCCAGAAAAAGGAGGTCATTGTCCCACTGTACTCATCCCTCATTAGACCCATTATAGAATACAACGCCCATTTGGTATGTACCTCTCAAGACATCTGCAACAACTGGAAAGGCCTCAGAAATACCTCACTAAAAGAATCACAGGCCTAAAGCAGATGCCCTACGCTGACCGCCTTAAAAAACTCCAGCTATACTCTGTCGCATATCGTCTACTCAGAGGCGATCTCTGCTTAACATACAAGGCCATGTCAAACCCAGAGCTTTTGGACATGCTACACTTAAAGAAATCCCAATCCCTCAGAGCTACACGCTCCAGGGATCTAAACCTTGTCATCCCAATAAACAAAACATGCTGGAGGGATAGGTTCCTGACCCAGAGACTCCCCAGACTCTGGAATAGATTGCCCATACATGTCAAGCAAAGTGCCTCTTTGGACCTCTTCAAGAGGAACCTTGACGATTGGATGGGAGAAAGGAAATTCACCCCAGGGATCACGTCAGTCGCCCTGCAAGACAGGGGTCCAGGAAAGTAAATAATGTGGGAAGAAATAGCCAGGGAATTGTTATGGCTAGGCTTGTATAGGCCCTAGGGCTGATAGCCTAGTACCAACCTATGAACCTATGAACCCTGTTTAAAATCCGCCTCTGGGCATTTTTTTCTGGCTATACTGCTCAGACAAGCTCCTCGTGGTCCTAGCTGCAGAGAACTCAGAAAAGTGACTACTTT
Source organism: Protopterus annectens (assembly GCF_019279795.1). Classification (NCBI taxonomy): domain Eukaryota; kingdom Metazoa; phylum Chordata; order Ceratodontiformes; family Protopteridae; genus Protopterus; species Protopterus annectens. The sequence continues at coordinate 97,692,978 of NC_056726.1, read as the reverse complement.
CTGGATTTAAGTATCTTTGCTGTTTTTTTTTACTTGAAATTGCTTCTCTAGCTTACCCTAAACAAGCTTAAACTGTTTTTTTAGCTGTTTGCTACATTATTTCAATATCTGCACTTAAAGTTACTTTTTAGTTGAATTTGATCGAAAGTTTGTTTGTTTAATTTAACTGTTGAGGCTGCCCACTAAAGTGTGCTAGCCTGTGTAACTGATTTATTACTGTTTCTGCATTTTCTGTGTGTTTCTATCTAAAAACAAAACAAACAAAAAATAATCCTTGTTTTCCCGCCTCTCCTCGACTAGTTTAGACCAGTTTACAGGCATTGCTGTATTCTGGGCTGTGGTGTAGTTCCTGTGTTGTCCATTACCTTACTTGGATAGAAGGAAGTTTCTTTGCTCACCAGTGGGAGTGGGGAGCCTTGAGCAGCCTACCTGTCCCTGAAGGAAGTGACCTCAGCACAAGAGCTGTAGTAATTGGTTGTTTTGGACCATTTCTAGCTCTTTTGAAGTTCCCTGTTTAAAATCCGCCTCTGGGCGTTTTTTTCTGGCTATACTGTTCAGACAAGCTCCTTGTGGTCCTGCAGAGTGATCCTAGCTACAGAGAACTCAGAAAAGCGACTACTTTCTGGATTTAAGTATCTTTGCTGTTTTTTACTTGAAATTGCTTCTCTAGCTTACCCTAAACAAAGCTTAAACTGTTTTTTAGCTGTTTGCTGCATTATTTCAATATCTGCACTTAAAGTTACTTTTTAGTCGAATTTGATCGAAACTTTGTTTGTTTGTTTAATTTAATTTAACTGTTGAAGCTGCCCACTAAAGTGTGCTAGCCTGTGTAGCTGATTTATTACTGTTTCTGCATTTTATGTGTGTTTCTATCTAAAAAAAAAAAAAAAAAAAAAAAAAAAAATAATCCTTGTTTTCCCACCTCTCCTCAACTAGTTTAGACCAGTTTACAGGCATTGCTGTATTCTGGGCTGTGGTGTAGTTCCTGTGTTGTCCATTACCTTACTTGGATAGAAGGAAGTTTCTTTGCTCACCAGTGGGAGTGGGGAGCCTTGAGCAGCCTACCTGTCCCGGTAGGAAGTGACCTCAGCACAAGAGCTGTAGTAATTGGTTGTTTTGGACCATTTCTAGCTCTTTTGAAGTTCCCTGTTTAAAATCCGCCTCTGGGCGCTTTTGCGCGGTTGTGCACATAGCGCAGCACCAGTTAAACAAGGTTAAACTTCTTCTGGCTCGGCAAAGTCTGCTCTTCAAATTTTCTCTTAAGGAAGCTCTACTCTTAGTATAATTAGACTACTCCCTATATTATAAGCCTAGCACTTGTTCTCAAAACTTCTCTACTAAGTAAACACTCTCATACTAAGTAAGCACTACATCCACCTACCACCCCTGTAAATATCCACTTCCCTTAAATGCACAGCACTCCCTTATACTATTCTAGCATGTCGAGTGGTAGATTAATGGCGTCCTCTCCAGTTCAGCGGATTAATCTGGGTATCTTGAGACAATGCTACAATTGTCTCATATACACAGACAGCCCTCTCCTCCTCCCAACAAACACAAATACATGTGAGAGATGCAACTATATAGCCAAACTGGAGGCTGAACTCTCTCAACTCAGGGATGGCATGACCAGACAGGAGGAGATGGTAACCACACACACAACAAACCCAGTCCCACATAGACCTACCACAACTGCAAACCAAACACATAAAAACACAAAGACATACTCGGAGGCTCTAATAAAAAACTTACCAAAACAACAGAGGCTCCCAAAGCAGACATCCAAAAATCCATCACCTCAAAACAAAACACATGCAACACATACTTCAATAAATCAGTGTGTCAATCAATCACAGCCCTTAAGGCCAAACACCATGCCTGATACACTAGTAATAGGTGACTCTATAGTCAGACACACTGATGTCCCGCTTACCAGGCTGAACAAGGACAGGGTGACTGTGAGCTGCCTATTGGGAGCTAGGATCCGCCACATAACACACGCACTCAGGTCACTCCAAAGCAAGTACAAATATGTCTCCGTCATTGTCCATGCTGGCATGAATGACCTGAGACGTACCTCCCTGGACTACATGAAAAGAGACATAGAGGAGCTGTCTGATTATGTAGCCCAGGCTGGTATGACCCTGACCCTGAGCAGCATCTTGCCCTCACCAAGAATGATGCCACAATACAAAGACAAGATGATCAGCTTTAATAATTGGCTCAAGTACTGGTGTCATTCTAAGGGGATCCAATGTCTGTCTGCCTGGGATGACATGTTGGACAAGCCACGCTGCTTTGCAAGGGACGGATTGCACCTGTCACCACTGGGCTTCCGGATATTGGCTAAGGCTCTTGCCACCCCCATAGTGCCTTTTTTGGGCAAGGCTCAAAAGACAAACCCACCTCCTTAGAAAACAAAAATAGAAAAAAACTAAGCGTAATGCTGCTCAACGCCAGAAGTCTAAATCTCAAGATGCAGGCACTCGATGCACTCCTCATTATGGAGAACATCGACGTCTGTGCAGTAACTGAAACTTGAGTCAAGGCTCCTGAGAGCACCCCAGCGCTACCAGGCTATACCTCGTATCATGCTTTTCGGCCCCAAAACCCGGGCCGAACCACAAAGGGAGGGGGAGTGTCCATATTCATCAAGGACGCCCACACCTCCAGGTTAGTAGCAACACATGAAGCATCAGAGACCATACAGGTGCAACTAACCATAGGCAAAACTGCTATACAACTGGTAGCATGTTACAGACCACGCTCCCAATCTCAGGAACCCCACTCAACCTTCCTGAAGACATTGGAGGATATGAATGTATCACAAAATACCATCATACTGGGAGACTTCAACTACCCAAACATAGATTGGGTACATTATTCTAGCCCTAACACTCTAGCCCAAAGGTTCCTGGAATTCATAAATTCAAATGCACTGAAACAACCAGTCACCTCTCCCACTAGGGGAGATAATATACTAGACCTGATCATCACAAACATGGGGACAAAATGCTTCACACCGGAGGTATACCCCTCACTAGTGAGATCTGACCAGAAGCTAATCACCCTGGATATACATATCCCACCTCCACCCCCAGCACACAAGACCACAGTGAAAAACTTCTCAAAAGCAGACTTCACTCTTCTTAAGACTGAGATGGTATCCTTTAAGCCCACTGGGCCAGTGGATACCACATCCCACAATACCGAATCCTTCACAAATGCTTTCTATGGACATCTCCAAGAATGCATGGATCATGCAATCCCAAATAAATCCAAGTCCTTCTCCACCAAAGGCAAGCGTCCTGTCTGGTGGACCTCAGCCATTAACAAATTGTATAACAAAAGAAGGAAGCTACTGCACGACAGAGCAAAATCCCATAAAGGGAAGACATCTCTGATCAACACTAGCAGAAAACTACGTTCTCTTATAAAAACATCCAAAGCCAACTTTGAGAGAAAAATCGCTAAGGACACTAAAGATAACCACAAAGCCTTTTTCAGCTATGTTAGAAACCTGGGCGGAAACCCTCAGATATGCTCAGAGTTAGTTCACAACAACAAAAAATACAATGAACCCACAGATATTGCCAACATTCTGGCTGATAGGTTCAGTGCAAATTTCTCCCCTCCCTCACCCCCAAAAGAAGAAATACTTATCCTAGCTGAATGTAATCTCCCTGTCATCTCAGATGTTCAAGTGAGAGCCGCCCTCAACAAAGCTAAAAACACAGCATCAATGGGACCTGACGGTATCCCGGGTTGTGTGCTACGTGAACTCCAAGAGGAGCTAAACCCGCACATAAAAATGCTATTTAACCTTAGCCTTACTACAGGATATGTACCTGAACACTGGCGTACAGCAACAGTGGTCCCACTCCACAAAGGGGGTACCTCTACAGACCCTGGGAATTACCGCCCCATAAGCTTAGCCAGCCTAGTCTGCAAAGCTATGGAAAGAATCATCATGGAACTCATAAACAGAGACATTGGGGACCTACAGACAATTGACCCCACCCAGTTCGGCTTTGTGAAGGGCAGATCCTGCCTTTTGAACCTGGTTGACTTTTTCAAAACAGTCACTAGAGCCATTGATGAGGGAAAAGCAGTCCATACAGCCTACCTGGACTTGGCTAAGGCCTTCGACACAATACCCCACTCAGGCATCATAGATAAGCTCAACAACTTAAACGTAAACCCTTATGTTACTAGATGGGTTGCAAACTGGCTAAAGGACAGAACCCATAAAGTTAAAATCGCTGGAGCAATGTCAGACTCAAAGCCAGTCACAAGTGGTGTCCCACAGGGATCTGTCCTGGGACCCCTCTTGTTCGGCATTTATTTCTCAGATGTTAAAGCAAACATGGGAGGGTTGTGGCTGACAAAGTTCGCAGATGATTGCAAACTAGGCGCCATAGTCGATACACCAGCGGAAACATACATCCTACAAAAAGGCCTCATAGAAACGGACAACTGGTGCCGGAGTCATGGCCTTAAACTAAATGCCAAAAAATGTATAGTCATCCCATTTGGGAAAAACAAAGTACCCACAAATTATCACATAGACAGCAACCCACTGAGTACAGAAAAAGTAATCAGAGACCTAGGGACCCAAGTCGACAGCGACCTCTCATTTGACACCCACGTTGCCAAAGTGGTTAGAAAAACATTCTACCTTGCACACCTTATCATGAAGGGATTCACATCCAGATCCAAGAATGTCATTGTACCCCTATACTCCTCCCTCATCAGACCCATGATTGAGTATAATGCCCCATTTGGTATGTACCTCACCCGGCATTTGCAACAGCTAGAGAGACCACAAAAGTACCTCACCAAGAGGATCAAGGGTCTCCAACACATGTCTTATTCTGCCAGACTAAATAAACTCCAGCTCTATTCAGTAGCATACCGCCTGCTCAGAGGTGATCTCTGCCTGATGTACAAGGCCATGTCCAATCAGGAACTGATGGATATGCTCCACCTCAAAAAATCCAAATCCATCAGAACCACGAGAGCTAAAGACTTAAACCTCGGTACAAGTATGAATAGGACATGCTGGAGGGATAGATTCATAACCCAGAGGCTTCCCATGCTCTGGAACAAGATCCCAGTTCATGTTAGACAGAGCCCCTCACTGACTCTCTTCAAGAGAAATCTTGATGAGTGTATGGGAGATCGTAAGTTTACCCCAGGGGTCACATCTGTGTCACTACTAGACAGGGGCACAGTAAACTAATTCTATTATATAAGGGGACCTTCACTGTGTCACTACTAGACAGAGGCACAGTATTCTAAATCTATTCTGTGCATTTTTGTACGATTTCATGGGGTGGCGAAAGCCACATCACTGTGGCTAGGCTTACAAATGCCCCAGGGCAGATAGCCTAGTACTAAACTATGAAAATGGGGGTCCAGGTTTTATTTTTACTTCAAAGGAGACCATTTTTGCAGTCTGACCTTACCAGGGAAGACATTACTGTAGGGGGTGTGCAGCACTCTACCATATTAGTGAGGACCAGATCCAGTATGGTTGCACCCCTGGTTGGTGTACTGACTATCTAGTCCAGGGGGGTTGTGCTTACAAAATCCAGGAATCTCTGTGAATGTATGTTTGATGTTGTATAGGATTCCCAGTTAGTAGTGGGGTAATTAAAGTCACCCATGAATATGGTATTGGGTTGGATGGTTGGTGTTTCTAATAAGTTTAAATACATGGTATGAATTTCCTGGGTCATAGAGGGGGACCTATAGCTTACAAGGAAGTGGTATTGGATTTTACCTATGGTGATTTGAACATGTCGCAGCTCAAGTGCATTGTCCTGTTTAACCAGCCTTGAAGTATATTTATTTTTGATGTAAATAGAGACACCTCCACCTTTAGTCCCTGCCTGTGAAGTAGCTGGTCTAAACGTCTGGACGGCATTATAACCCTGCACTGTTGGTGTTCTGTCCGTGGCTTTAAACCACATCTCTGAGACCGCACAGACATCAACATTCTCTAGGGTAAAGAGAGCTTCCAGGAGTGGAATTTTTTGTTTAGGCTCCTAGCATTGAGCAGTAATACCTTTAGATTTTCTTGGTTTTGATTTGATATGTCAGAAGTACTTTCAGTTTGGCATTGCCTAAAAAAAGGCACTATGGGGGAAGACAATGTTTTAACTAATATTCAAAAGCCTATAGGGGAGAGGTGCAAACCATCCCTGGCAAAGTAGCGTGGTCTGTTGACCATCTCCTTCCATGCTGACAAATACTGCACCCCTTACAATGACACCAGTAGTGTGGCATCATCCTTGTAGAAGTTAAAATGCCGCTCAATGCTAGGCTCATACCAGCCTGAGACACATATTCGAAAGCTCTATGATGTCTCTCTTTATATAGTCGAGGGAGGTATGTCTCAGGTCATTTACTCCCACATGGACTATAACTGAGTCATATTGGTAATTGTGATCCAGTGACCTGAGTGCATGCGTAATGTGGTGGATCCTAGCCCCTGATAAGCAACTGACCGTAACTTTCTCATTACTCAGCCTGGTGAGAGGGACATCAGTGTGTCTCACAATGGAGTCTACAATGACTAGAATGTTGGATTGTGTGGTGACTTGCCTTATGGGCTTAGCAATAGAGGGTCCATGAGATGTAGCTCTATGTGTTGATGTGGGTGTTGTTTTGAAAGAGTGCATTTGGGGCTGCTGAGGGTATTTCTTATGTGCACTTTGTCTAGGAGGTCTTTGTGGTTTAGGAAGGTTACATGTAAGTGCCTAAGTATATGTGGGCCTATATGTCTTCTTTGAGTTGTGCATGATGGGTGCAGCATATGTACTACTGACAACCTTATTGACATTAGGAGTACTTTTATGTGAGAGCTTTGCCTCCAGTGATGTTGTGTAAATACATCTCTCACATACCGTATCAGTTTGTTTGAAAATTAACTGGTTGTCAGTAAACATGAGCCAATTTCTACATTGCCTCAGGATGCCCATATCCACCAGGCTGGTAAAGTACACTTGTGTACGCTTACCATAAATGTAGATGTTCAAGTGTATTCACTGTTGCAGTCATCACATTTGGGTTATCTGCCTGCAGGTAGCCCTCAGCCAGCCTGAATACCAGAGTCTCCGGATTTCTGCGTTGGATGCTGTCGCTTCTTCCTTGATGTCAGGTTGTCAGGGGTATAAAACATGCGGCCGACGCTATTACATCAGTTTTTCTTGCCCTAGATGTCAGGTGCTCCCACAATAGGAAGCAATGAAATGGTATGGTAAAACCCCCATCAAAAAGCAAATACACAAGAAAAAATAAATATACCAACAAGAAGGAGAGGTAGAGCCAAGAGAAGTCAGGAGGCAGGAGGGAGGGTAACCAGGACTGCAACAGTGAATACACTCGAACATCTACATTTATGGCAAGTGTATACAACTGTACTATGTTCTTCGTGTTTCATTGTTGCAGTCATCACATTTGGGTTAATTCCCAAAGCTAAGGAAGGGAGGAGGAAGTTAAAGAGCATTAGGGCCAGCTATTAATCCCTGCAAGACTGCAGTGGCAAATCCAGCTCTGGATTTAGAAAAGATAGGCAAGTGGTAATGCTTGGTGAAAGTATGTACAAAGCTCCAGGTAGCAGCTTCTAGGATGTCCCTGGTAGGGACCCCTCTGAGAAATGCCGCAGAGGTAGATGCAGCCCTGGTGGAATGCGATCTTATCCCCTGTGGGGAAGGTTTTCCATGGTGCTTGTAGCAGAAATGAATGCAATGGGCTATCCATTTGGAAATGGTTTGCTTTGAAATGGCCTTCCCCTTTGCCCCTGCAGCAAAGCTAAGTAGCAGCTGTTCAGATTTTCTGATAGGCTTAGTCCTGTCCAAATAGAATCTAAGTTGTCTGTGCACATCCAGAGAGTGCAGTATTCATTCCCCTTTGTTTTGTGGATAAAAGAAAAAAGTACGCAAATTAATGGATTGATTTAGGGCCACAGAAGACACCATCTTGGGCATAAAGGAAGAATTAGTCCTGAGGGAAACCCTGTCCGCATGGAAGATAATGAAGGGTTCCACTGCCATGAGGGCCTGTAATTCAGACACTCTTCTTGCTGAAGTGATGGCTAGAAGGAAGGCTGTTTTCCAAGAAAGGAATTTCAACTCTGCTGTAGCAGCTGCGTTCAAAGGGGGAAGAGTGAGCTTTTTCCAATACAAAATTAAGGTCCCAGGCTGGAGTGGGAGCTCTCCTGGGGAGGTCTTAAATTTTTGGCCCCTCTAAGGAATTGCTTTAGCAAAGGGTGAGGGAGGAGGGGTGGCTCAGTATTATAAAGTGCTGAAATGGCAAAGGCATGAATTTTAATTGATGAGAAGGATAGGCCCTTGTGGAGCATTTCTCAAGTACTGTAGAATATGAGGTAAGCTGGGCACCGTTGTGCCCACCCCCTGAGCCTGGCTCCAGGAACAGTATCTTTTCCACTTTTCAGCATAGGATTTTCTAGTACTAGGCTTCCTTGGTCCAGAATGACATCCAGTACCTGCTTACTGAGGGATGCTAGGGGAGAGCTCAAGGAATTAGCTAGGCTGCAAGGTTCAGGGTTTGAAGCTGAGGGTGCAAAATCTGGCCCACCTGCTGTGACAGCAGGGAAGGGGTCTGAGGCAGGTGCCATGCTTTTAGCAGTGTCATACTGCGCAAAAGGGGGTACCAGTGTTGGCGTGGCCAGTCTGGTGCAATCAGTACTGTCCTTGGCTTGTCCTGTTTGATCTTTAGTAGAACCTTTGAGAGGAGAGGCAGAGGGGGAAAGGCATAAACTGAGAGGCTTTCCCAGGTAAAGGACAGGGCATCCACTTTCCAAGCTTGACTGTGGGGACTTCTTGTGCAGAATTTGTTCAATTGGTAGTTCTGAGGGGAGGCAAAGAGGTCTACCTCTGGAGTCCTCCATTTGTTCCTCAAGAGGTTGAATATTTTGGGTTCTAGTTTCCATTCGTGTGGATCCATGAGATTTCTGCTTAAGTCATCTGCCAGTGAATTTAGCTTGCCTGGCAGGAATTGTGCTTGTAGGTGTACTTGGTAGCTCAAAGCTGTGTCCCACAGAGCCATGGCTAGTCTGCAGAGAGGGTACGAATGGGTTCCCCCTGCTTGTTTATGTACCACATAACTGTGGTGTTGTCTGTCTTTACCAATAGTTGTCCTGGAAGAATAAGATCTTTGAAGGCTGTCAGAGCATTCTGTACAGCTAACATTTCTTTTTGATTGATATGCAGGTGCATCTGTCTCAGGTTCCATTTTCCCTGAATGCACTGCCCTGCCATCTGAGCCCCCCATGCATAGTCTGATGCGTCTGTTGTTAGGGTTTGGGTGGCAGGGGGTAGAGTGAAAGGGAGCCCTTTGTTGTCGTAGCTGGCCTCTGCCCACCAGAGGAACTCTGTCTTTATACAAGGAATGATAGAAATCATTGTTTCCAGGTCCTGAGAATGCTAACACCATAGGCTTTTTAGATACCATTGGAGTTTCCTCATATGCAGTCTTGCATATGGAATTAGAAGAATGCAAGAGGCCATGAACTCCAGAGCTTGCAGTATTTTCCTTGCAGATAGCTGGGGTTTTGTAGCCAATAGTTTGAAGTAGGTTGCCAAATAAACTTGTTTCTCCGGAGTGAAGAATGCCATCTGGGAAGTTGTATTCAAGCTTGCTCCCAGGAATACAATCTGTTGGCAGGGTACTAGGTGAGATTTCTTTTCATTGAAGGTGTACTCCAGCGAGGTTAGAAGTTTCTTTACGAATGCCAGGTGTTGTAATACCAAGTCCTGGCTTTCTGCCTGAATCAGACATTCGTCCAAGTATGGGTAAATTTGAATATTTCTCTGCCTGCAAAATGCAATGGCTGGAGCTAGACACTTTGTGAACACCATGGGCGCAGTAAATAAGCCAAAGGGAAGTGCAGAGAACTGAAAGTGCATGGAGCCCGCCCTGAAATGTAGGTATTGTCTGCAGGATCCTCTTATAGGGATGTGCAGGTTAGCTTCCTTTAGGTCTAGGGTTGCCAGCCAGGCATCCTTGGCTAGCATAGGAAGAAGCTGTTGAAGAGTTAGCATTTTGAATTTTGGAACCACCAGAAAGGTGTTGAGAATAGAAAGGTCCAGGATAGGACGCAAGGAGTTGTCTTTTCTGGGTACCAGAAAAGGTCTTGAATAAAAACCCTTTCCCCTTTGTTCTGCTGGGACAGGTTGAATAGCCTTGATACTGAGAAGAGCGATAACCTGCTGTTGGGCCTCCACCCATTGATTTGGGGGTAGGTCTGGCCAACCATTTGGGGTTGTTAGTGTGTGGAAGTGGAATCTGTATCCTTGGGAAACTATGTTCAAAACCCATTTGTCCTGGGTAATGAGTTCCCAGTTTTTGTCATTGTGCCATTTTTCCATAGGGGGGGTGGCTTACTACTCCCTGCTTTGGGAGTGGGGGCCCCCCACTGCTTAGATCTGTGCGTAGTCTGAGACTGCAGCCTAGGTGGACTGCTGTTTCTGGGTTTGAAATGAGAAGGTCTGGAAGGGACTGGAAAGGACCAGTTCTTTGAAGGCCAATGCCTACTGAATCTGGGAGGCTGTACTTGCAGGATATCTTTAACAGTTTGCATAGATTTAGCTTTTTCCTCCATCCTTTTGAGGACTTCTTCTGCTTTGTTGCCAAAAAGGTGGTCTTGGTTTAAGGGAGCATCCAGTAATTTAGCTTTAACATGATCTGGCAAGTTTTGTTGCTTAAGCCAAGCATGCCTTCTAAGTACAGACCCAGTGACAGCAGCCCTGCAAGATGCTTCTAAAGCGTCAAAATCACACTGCAAAGTATGTTTACCAACTTGTTCTGCAGAATGCATTAAATCTTAGAATTCTTTGTGTTCAGCACAATCAGGAATCAACATCATTTTCTGTCTAAGTAATCCCATAATATGCTGCTGCTACTTTAACATACGAAACTGGCAATTTAAAGCCCTAATGGCCAAAGTAGCAGAAGTGTATACCTTCGTACCCCATCTGTCCAAGGCTCAAGAATCTCTATCAGAAGGGGTAGGATTTTTGGCAGCAGTAGTCTTAATGCCTTCTGGTCCTTGGGAAATGGTCTCTGGATTCACAGAAGGATTCTTGAAGAGGAACTTGTGAGAGCCAGGTACTATGTCGTACCTGTCAGGTTTTCTGGGAGCTGGAAGTAAAGTGTCTGGGGTATGGCTAGATTCCAAGAAAGCATCATCTACAATGTCCAGAACAGGAAGGATAGCTAAAAGCCTGTGTTGAGGAAGGAGTAAGAATTCCCTAAGTCTCTTTTTGGAATCAGAGTAATCCTGGCTTTCCCAGCGGAAATGCTCCCTAACAGTTTGCAAGGTTTCACCGAAAGAAAAATCTTCTGGAGGGGAAGCAGAGGGAATGGAATCCTCTGCATCAGAATCCTCATAAGTAGATAAGGGCAAATCCTGCTAATTAGAAGGAGCAGAAATATCAGATTGCTGATCAGAAGAATCAGAAAGGAAATCAGTTCTAGGTCTCTTAGATGGGGAAGGCTGGCTTCCCCTAATTAAGGTAATCAGGTCTTCAGCCATTCTAAGCATTTGTTTTTTAGGCATATGGGCCTGAGCCTGCACTTTGGTCATCAGTTTTCTAGGTGTAGTGCGAGATTTTGGTCTGGATGAAAACAATGACGTCGGTTTAATATGAATGTCTGTAGGCCTGAATACACCCTCAGATGCCGGTGCCTGCATAACGGCTCCGGACCCATCTAAGGTAGAGACATCCGCAGGTTCCATAGTCGAAGCATTTTGCGGCATACCAGACTCCAAATGGGTATCAGTAGAGGCCTGGGAATCAGACGTGGCGGGTATCAGGGGCTGCAAAAGCGCCTCACTGAGTACCGGCAGACTGTTGACTAGCTTAATGAAAGCATCGTCGGCAGTTTTGGACCTATGCGGTCTGTCTCTGTCTTTATCCTTACGTTTTTCCAGAAGAACGGTAGTTGGATGGCTAGACGAAGCCATTTTGGAGTCACAGAATGAGTAAGAAAGTAATTAGCTGCAAATATAGCCCAACGATGAATAGTTCAGGCATTGAACAAGGCACAAAGCCAACAATGAGGGACATCGTGGTCTGGGCCTAAACAGGGAATGCAGTAAGAATGAAAATCTCTATGAGGTATTTGCTTTCCACAGGTAAGACAATTGTTAACTTTTACCGACATCGATTAGAGCAAGAAAAAGGATGCCCAATGGGGTACTTAGCTTTTTTGAAGACTTCGGGTCTGAAACTCGAAAACGAAAATTTCAGGAGTCAGCCGACAGGCACTTGCAAACTGCTTCTGCTTCGGGCACCGCATGGCAAGAAAGACTGATGGCGTCGGCTGCATGTTTTATACCCCTGACGACCTGACATCAAGGAAGAAGTGACAGCATCCGACGCAGAAATCCGAAGACTCTGGTATTCAGGCCGGCTGAGGGCTACCTGCAGGCAGATAACCCAAATGTGATGACTGCAACATTGAAACACGAAGAACATCGGAGACAGTAGGAAAGTTCATATCCATGGCAACAGACCCTTTTTTATTGATTAGACTGTTGGAGCGATACTCCAAGAAAAAGCTATAATCACTGTTTCTAAATTGTCTGATACTGACTGTTAGCTTATGACAAGGATAAACAATGTTTATTGGAATGTTTTAAGTTAACACCTGAAGCTTACAGGAAAAAAAAGTTTTGTGAGCATAGACGTAAGGCAGATGAAAGAGTATGTGAGTATACTGCTGAGCTAAGCACTTTTTTCATAGGTGGGTGAGTGGATGTCAGGTCACCACTTTTGAAAGGCTGACAGACATTTTGGTGAGGGAACAAGCCTTTAGCACTTTGCCTGAGGACATGAGAATCTGATTGGCAGACTGGGAGTGTAACTCTGTAGATGAACTGGGGAGAAAAGGGGATCTTTACTTAACAAGCAGGGCACCACTGCACAAGAAGAGGATAACCAGTGCTGCACATGCATATAAGGGAACCCATGCTGGGTAGCCTAAACCACCCCAACAGAGTCCACCAGTAACAGGGGAAGCCATTACTTCAAGTACACTGCCAGAATCAAGGTTTAGATGTTTTAAATGTAACCAGAGGGGCCATGTAGCATACAAATATCCACAGAAGCAAGGTGGGAAACAAAAGAAAGGTGGGGGATCCAGCAAGCGGGAATAACAGTATGCCAGTGGTAAGCTGTATGGAGACAACAAGGGTATCAAACTATCACCGGAGTTTTTATTTTATCTTAGTGAATGGAAAACAGGCCACTGCTAAGAGAGAGACAGCCTCTGGTATAACCATTGTGAAGCCTGCAGTGGTTGAGGAGGAGCAGTGCTTGCTTGGCCAGTCCACTCCAGTGAGAGCTTTAGGAGGCACCCCATTCCAAATACCTTTGGCCAGGGATCACCTTGACTGGGAGGGTGGAACATGAAGCAAGCATGTAGGTGTGTTTGAGGATATCCCTGCAGATGTCTTTATAGGGAATGTTTATAATGCAGAACCTTGTGTGCATGCAGCTACATGCATTCAGGCTTGGAGACAGGCATGTGGGTCTGGTAGCCTGGGGGAGACACAGACAGACCCCACACCTGAAGCCAGGGCTGGTGATGTAGCTATTTCAGGGGGTAGCTACCCTGCGGCAGTGGGCCTGTAGGTAAGCCACAGCTGCAGATAGGTACTGATGTTCCCTTTGACAGGGTGACTACAAGGGCAGAGGTGACTGGTAGTTCCCAGGCTGACAGTGAGGCACCACTGTCAGAAGATACCAGACTTCCTGTGGAAGGAGTGCTGGGAAGAGTCACAAAGGAAGTACTGAGACAGGCTCAGCTCTTGGACCCTACACTATGAGGCTTGAGGGAGGTAGTTAAGAAGGCAATTGATTCTCAAGGAAAAGGGGAGTCTGTATACTGGAACAAAGGGTTACTGTATAGAGAATGGATCCCTGAGGGAGGGCTAGAGGGTGAGGTAATAGAGCAGTTGGTAGTGACCAGAGGCTACCATCTGGAACTTCTAGACATAGCCGAAGACATTGCTTTTGCAGGTCGTATGGGCATAAAGTGCACCAAGAGACATATTATGCAGAGCTTTTACTGGCCAAGGATTGCCAGGGATGTAACAGAGTACTGCAGAATCTGTCAGCAGTGTTAAAAAGTATGCAAGGCAGGAGATAAGGTCAAAGTTCCATTGATGGCTCTACTTGTGAATGAGGAGCCATTTTAGAGGGTAGCTCTAGATATTGTGGCACCTCTGAGTACCACAACTTCCACAGGGAAGAAATACATCCTAGTGGTAGTACATTATGCTACAAGATACCCTGAGGCAGTGGCTCTGTCCCCTATCAAGGCAGAGAAAGTGGCAAATGCTTTGTTAGATATTTTTATCAGGGTACATTTCCCAAGAGAAATACTGACTGACAGAGGTATCAAGATCACATCAAACCTATTGGCTTGTCTGTGGGAGCCCTGTGGGGTGAAACACCTAAAGACTGCCCCCTACCACCCCCAGGCAAATGGTCTTGTGCAGAGGTTAAACTCTACACTGAAGACCATGCTAAGGGCATTTGCAGACCAGTTTAAGAAAGAGTGGGACAAATATCTGCCCCAAATGCTGTTTGCATACAGAGAGGTACCCCAGAAATCCATTTTTTTCACGCTTATGAGTTGAATATGGGCATAGAATGAGGGGGCCCTTGGATCTGACTCATGATGAGTGGTAGGGTAAGTGTGAATCGCACAAGGAGTCTGTTGTGGCATATGTCCTAAACCTCAGAACAAGACTTAGGGACCTCGTGGGCTTGGCCCGAGAGAACCTGGCAGGAGCACGACAGCAGAAAAAGGCTTGGTATGACAGAAATGCTCAACCCCAAGAGTATACTGTGGGACAGCACATTATGGTGCTCAGCCCTGTCAGACACAATAAGCTGCAGGCAGCTTGGGAAGGACCTTTCAAAGTGGTCAGTGATGTCAACTGCATGGTAAACCTGCTATGCAGGAGGCAGGTGTACAAATTTATTTATTTTATTTTACTTTACATTTGTTTACCGGGATAGTCCGACTGGATACATGTCCATTTTCAGCGGAGGTCCGGGGAGAAAAGCTCCACATAAACAAAAACATACACTGATTGCACAAGAAGTTACAAAAACAACTAGAATATATGAAAAAAATGAAATGATTATTTACATTATATACATTGGTTATGTACTGTTCCCTAATAGGGACTTCACAATTCTCATGGACAGACACAGTTACAAGTTAGATTGGCTACAGAGCTTGGTGTCATCGTTACATGTAATGATAATTACTGTTTATGCTATCAGTTTATAGCTAGTCAGGTTGGTACATGGGCATAGCAAATTCACTCTGAGATGCTGTTTGTGGTTCTTTTTGAACAGACTTTTGGAGGATTGTAGAGTTATATAGTTTGGCAATGAATTCCAGATTTTTCCCACAAAGTTGGGGAACTGGGATTCACCAGCTGAGTTATTTGCTTTGTAGGTTTGGACCAGTAATTTATCGGCTGACCGTAGGAATCTCAGGTTGCTATATGGCTTAATAATATTTTTTAGTGTGGGGGTTTAATCAGGGTGGTACAGAACTTTGTGCGCTATTAAGAGTTGATTGAATTGTATTAAGCTGGGCAATTCTAGCCACTCTAATTGTTTCAGGTTCTGGCAGTGATGGGTTCTATGGGTGGAGCCAGTGGCAAATCTGACAATATGGCTGTAGCTATGGGACAGCTTACTTAGTTCGGTTTAGTTGAGGTTTGAGAGTACAGGTGAGGCATATAAGAGAGTACACAGTAGGTGTGATCGGGCGATTGTAGTCCTAGCCAGTGGGGTTAAAAATGTCTTGTTTCTATACAATGATCCAAGCTTCTTATTGAGGGTCTGTATGGTTTTGTTGACCTGTAGGTCAAATTTGAGATTATTGTCTATGATAACCCCTATATGTTTAGTGTGTTGATCTGGGAAGATTGTGGTGCCATTGTTAGATGTGGCAGAGAATGACAGTTTGGTAGATCTACTAGTGGGGGTGAAGAGTAAAAGTTTTGTTTTATTGGGATTCAGTAGTAGGCATTGATTGGAGAGCCAGTTCTCAATGGTGTTAAATGTATTTTGGGTTAATATTTGCAGTTCGGATGGGGAGGTGGCTGAGCAGATCAGAGTGGAATTAGCTGCATATTGAATACAGGTAGCTTTAGGGATAGCAGTGTGAAGGTTGTTGATAAAAATGGAAAAGAGTAGAGGGCCAAGTATGGAGCCTTGAGGGACACCAAGTGTGAGAGGCAGCTGATTGGAGAGTTTGCTCTGCCATAGTAGTGCCTGTTGTCTACCAGTCAGGTAGGACTGGAACCACTGGATAGCATGGTTATTGAGGGAGAGAGATTTTAAAGAGAGTATGAGAAGTTCATGGTTGATCATGTCAAAGGCTTTGGATAAGTCAAGGAAGAGGGCAAAGGCTAGTCTATTGTCATTTCTGTTTTGGTTTTTGGCATTAGTAAAGGAAAGGAGGGCTGAGGTGGTACTGTGGTATGGCCTGAAGCCATGCTGGGAGCTGGATAGTAATTTATTCTGTATAAGGTATTGCATTAGTTGTTTGTGTACACATTTCTCCATTATTTTGGCTAGTGGGGAAAGAATGGCAATGGGTCTACAGTTGGATATGTCTGTAAAGCTACCACCTTTGTGGAGTGGGATGATGTGTGATATTTTCCAGAGAGAGGGGATAGCATTTTCGGATAAGGTTCTGTTAATAAGGATAGATATGGGATATGCAATGGCATCTGCAGCTATCTGTAGGTACTCTGCAGGGAGAAGGTCAGCAGTGAAGGTAGTAGGTTTTAGTTTTTTATAAGAGTTTTGATGAAACTAGTGTATATTGGTTGGAAGCTAAATTCAGGAAGATTAGTGGATAGATTAGACATGTGATTTAAGTTTGTGGATGTTAGTTGATTTTCTAGGGATTGGATTGTTTCAGTGAAAAAATTGTAAGCACTGGCTATGATCTCTGGAGAACTATGGGTAAGGTTAGCTGGGGTTGGGGTGGTAGAATGACCTGGATGAAGTAGCTGATTTAAGCCTGCCCAGAACTTTTGGGGGTTGTTTTGCTGTTTATGTAGGAGATTTTGGTAGAAGCTTTTTTTATCCAGTAAAATAGATTTTTTGTGTCATTCCTGAGTTGTCAATATTTTAGATTGTTGAGTGGGGCTTTGGTTGCTCCCCAGTTGGCCCGGGCTCTATTTCTAGTTTTGATTTTAGATTTGGTACCCTTTTGTACCATGTTAACATGATGAAGCCTTATCACAATAGGGAGGCCCTTGTGCTGAGTATTTGCAGTGGGTGGAAGGAGGAGTCAGAGGGGGATCTGGTGACTGATCTCCTCAGTGCAGCTCACAATCCATTAACAAAGCTACATCAAGCCAGACAGCAAAATGCCAAGTTATTAAGGTGGAGCCTAGGGTTGCAGGCATATGACATGACAGTGCAGCACCATAGTGGTGTCAGCAGAGCCAATGCAGATGGGCTCTCAAGGCAGGGTATGGGTTAATGTGCTCACAGACCGGCCCATTTCTCTCAAGCAATGTTTCTCCAGGGTCACTTGAAAAACTAGCTTGAGTCTTCAAAGGGGGGATAGATGTGATGATGTGAGGTACTGCCAGTTGTGCCAAGGGGAGCTGGGCAGTGTATCTGTAACATATGCCAGCATAGCTAGCAGGAGTTTTGTAAATAATTGCATATCATTTGAATATCAAACTAATATGCACAGATGTATTAAAATGTATTTGGAAAGCTGCTTGTGTTAAAAATGTATCAACAGTGGGTCCTGCTGAACAGAAAAGAAATATACATGCATGTCAAACTGTACTGTTGTAACTATTGAAATGTATATATTTTATAAAGAGGATACTGGAAGGGAAGGGGATAAGCTAGGCCCAGCTACTCTTAAGAAAATAGCCTGAAATTAAATGACTTGGTTTATGCCATAAAGATTTTGTCTCCCAGGCATGTCTGCGAAAACTCTTTCTGCAGGAAGGGTGGAATTATTTTATACTTTCCAGATGCTGTATTAAGCCTTAGCAAAGTTCTGTGTATGTATCGTGACACATCTGTGCCAAATCCTGGCTCAGCTGCTAGTGAGGGGGTAGTGTGGGAATTAGAGTCAGGTGACTAGATGTGATGTCATTCTGTAGCCAGCACTGAAATTGTATTTGTATACTAGTGGGAGATGTGATAGATGCACTTTGTCATTCGAAATGTCATGAGACACTCATCTAGCTTTGTCTTGCCTTGCTTTAGTAAGTTACTAGGGAATACCAATTCAGTCAGTCAGGAAAATATAGGGAGATTTGCTAAATATTGTTTTTTTTTCTCTGTAACTGTCTGGGTCTTTCTATCTTTGTTTTTTCCTGTGAACCCAAAACTCTGGAATTTATTTTAAACAGATATTCAGTATTTTCAAGGTTTCTATTTTATTGTTTATGATTAAATATATCTATACCTTTCATTGTGGCTGGTCTTTTAGAAAACAGTTAACCTTTGAGAGTAATTGCATTTAATTACTGGCACTGTGGCTCCATGTTCCTGAAAGTCTTGCCACTTGGTCAAACATTACCATTTGTATAAGTATTAATTTTACTAAGAATAATTGTGCACCCTGGTAACAGCCTTAGAGTAGCTGGCTTTGGGTATTCTGATGGCAGTGAATCTACCTTATACTCAGGGTGAAGGTGGCAAAGTGGGTAAGCTGTGCCAGCCTTTCCCAGGTGCTTGTGTGTGAAAATCAAATCTCAAAGAGGGTGGGTGTGTCAGCTACTTTGAATAGGGACACTGATTTCACAGAGAGAGTGGTGGAGGACTTGGCTTGGAACACCCGGCTAACGACTCAACTTAATAGCTGTGTCAGCGGGGAGTCTTATTTGAGGCCTAGAAAGAAAGCCCAGCCCCAGGACTGGAGTGTGCATTCCCTGTGTGCTCTTAAGAAAAACTGTACTTGGTGCAGAGAGCACCATCTGAAAATACTGTGCGTGTCTACTTTTTTCTCGGAGAACGTTCCCCACCAGTGTCACTGGTGGGGATTGAGGCTCCTTAATCACTGGGCCAGAGGAAGAACGTCACAATTATTAATAATCATCTAGCTATATCTCTTCTGTATCACTCCTGCAGTATTCTTCATGTTGGGGATCTCCTTCAAAGGACAGTCAAACATCCGGCCAGTATAGTCTCCATGGTGGTATCTCTGTCTGCCTCCAAGGCTCTGTCTCTGATCCACTTTTTCCAATCTTTATTTTATTATTTATTTATTTATTTATTTATTTATTTGACATTTGTTAACCGGGAAAGTCCGACTGAGCTAGTGCCCTTTTTCAGAGGAGGGCCGGGAGAAAAGCTCCACGGAAGAAACAGAATGCAAAGTTACAATCTTTTCTTCCTCTAGCATCTATCATGCCCAGGGAATTTCTCAGGGTCCTGGGGTTCATGGCTTCCACCATTTCCATGCTCTCTCTCTCCCTAGGCTCCATGTGAGGAAATTCCAGTGGTACCTCAAATGGGTGTGACTTCAGCATTGCCAACCCCTGGAGTTCCCAGTACTTGTCCTGCCCTATCTCAAGCTCAAGCTTCAGTGATGGAGTCATCAACTTTCTCACAACCAGAGGCTTCTTTTTTAAGCTCCAGTTCCCACTCAGGAGCTCTTTACAGATGCTTCAAATACGAGGTGGGTGCTTCCTTTGGCCATCTAAGGGGTGAGAGTCTCTGGCATCATCATTAGAAGTCAGAACTTATCAACATAAAAGAGATGAGGGTTCTGCTTCTGATTCTGCAAGCTTTTCATTCCCTCTTCCATCCTGGGTCTGTCAAAGTTTTCACATTCAATACCACAGTGATGTGGTATGTCAACAAGCAGGGAGCACAAGGTCCTATCTTCCTTGGAGACTAGCTCTTCAGGTCTGGGATCTCGCAAACCAGTATTAAGTGACTATTCAGATTGTCTGCATTTCCTGAGAGCACAACCTGGCAGACTCTGAGAAAATCTACCACACAAGCTCATGAATGAATGCTTCACACAGATATGTTCCTTGACACTGTCCGTCCATTGGTGGGGTATTCCTCAGGTAGATTTTTCCACCTCCTCTCTGAACAAACAAATTACTTTATTTTGTTCCAGAGCCCCAAGTTCTCTGGCTTGGAAAGTGGACACCCTATCATTTCCTTGGAAGGGGATGTTTCTGTACCACCCCCCATTACCTCGAGTTCTGCACAAGATCAGACAGTACTCTCCCAAAATCTTGCAGGTGACTCTGTTTTGGCCCAAACAGATTGATTTCCCCTTTTTTCTCCCTTGGCCAGGGGCAATCACCTCAAGTTACCTCACCATATGAATCTTCTCACACAAGACAAGGGAATGCTTATCCATCCTCACCTGTCCACTCTTCAAATGACACTGTGGCTGATAGGGTTTTGATTTCTTTTAGGCACTACTTTTCAGAGGATATGCTTTGGGTCTTGCAGGAGGCCAAAAAACCCACAAAAAGAAAATTATATATGTCCAAAGGGAAAAGATTTTCTGTCTGCTGCATCTCTTACTATCAGGATGCCCTATTTGTGGAGGTTCCTCTGGTTCTCTCTTATCTGTACGATCTGCTCCATGCTGGGTTGGCATATTCTTCATTTAAAGCACACCTTTCAGCAATTTCTGCTTGTCTGCCTTTGTCTCTGCCTCTGGCCTCTAGGTGTGAGGTCAAACAATTCTTTAAAGGCATCCTATATATCAGGCCTCCCATGAAGCCTACTCCTCCTTTTTGGGACCTCAATTTTGAACTAGTCTCCTTCTGAGCCTGCCTTTTCAGCTTCCTTACAACACTGACGCTGGAAGACTGTTTTTCTTTTGGCTCTTACTTCAACCAAGAGAGTGTCTGAACTCCAGGCTCTCACGGCTATACCTCCTTTTTTTAGTTTTCCATAGAGACAGGGTGTCTCTTCCTACTAATCCTGCTTTCATGCCCAAGCTAGTCAATGAGTTGTCACTTAATCAGTCTATTCATCTACCTTCCTTTTTTCCTTATCCACAGTATACCAGCTAGAAGGATCTTCACACCTTGGCTTTGCATAGACAGGTCAGATATTAGTTATTTGCAAATCTGATCAGATTTTTGTTTCTTTTCATCACATGACTTTGGGATTTGCAATTTCTAAGCAAACCATCTTTTCCTGGATTTCTATGGCTATTTCCTTCTGTTATTTTTTTCATGGAAAATGTCTTTACTTGTCTGTAAATGCACATTCTGTTAGAGCAGTTCCCTCCTCTGGTGCCTTTTTCAAGAATGTGGATACCAATTCTGTCCTTGAGGTTGATACTTGGTCCTCATTTTTTTACTTTCACTAAACATTACAAGTTGGATGTTATTTCCAGGGCAAGAGCATGTTTTTACCAGAGCTATTCTGCATGGGTTTGTGGAAGGTTCATCTGTACCTTCCTCCTCCCAGGCTTCCTCTTGAGCTCTTGTACTCTCCCCTAAGGTTAATAATACTGCAACTCAGATATTTTCTTGCAAAGGTCAGAGCAATCTGTAAAACTATTTTACACTTTACGAACCTCATTTCAGTCAGATGAACTGGTTCAAATGGAGTAAGTGTTAGCTTCTCTATCACAGCATTAAGATCCCAATGAGGAGCCACCATTTTTCTTGGGAAGCTTATGTAGCACCCAATTCCTTTTGACATGAGAATGCATTGAAAGAGAAGGATCCATGAGAACACTTGCCGAAATAGATGACAAATGAACATTGACAGACGAGTAAGACAGGCCATAGGTTAATAACTCACACAAATATTTAAAATAAAACAGAGAAGCTCTGGCCCTGAATCGGTGCTGGGTGTTTTTTGGCACCAAGCAGAAAACCCCTTTTATTTACTTACATATGATTTTCTAGTAGCAGGCTTTCTTGCCTCCATTAATACCTGCCGCACATGCTTAGTAAACAGGTGCTAAAAGGTATTAAGACCCTATCATTCAGACAGTCAGCTGTAGTTCTTTGTTGTTAGGCTGTATCAAGTGCAATTGTTCATCTGTGAGTAAATCTAGTCTGTTAGGAAATTTGTGGTAAGTGCCCCTGGCCATTTTCAAAAGAAGAGAGAACCACTGTTGCCTGAGTCAGAAGGGAGTCACCACAATGATCTTGGAAGATTCCTTCTGAATCTTCAGAAGTACTCTGGATATCATTATAAAAGGTATAATATCAAACAGAAACACTACTGTACAAGGAAAAGAAAGGGCATCTGTCTTCCAGGCCTTCTTGCATGGACTCCTGGAACAGAATTTTGCCAGATAATTGTTTAGAAAGGAGTCAAAAGATCTAACCGAGAAATCACTCACAGATGTATCAAATCTTGCAAGACCCCCGATCTAGTTTCCATTCAAGTGGGTCTGCCTTTGTCCTGCTATGATTTTCTGCCACACAATTTTGCTCTGACAGAATGTAATATGTATATGTCCATAAGGTGAAAATGTACTGTAAAGCTATATTCCATGTCAACATGGCTAGTCAGCAGATGGGGTGAGATTTGGTTCTCCCTTGCTTGTTATGTACCACAGCACGGTGGTATTGTCCATAACTCCCTGAAGAGGTCCTGGGAACTGAAGGTGATTCAGAGAGTTGACAGTTTTTATAAGAGACAGCATCTTTTTCATGCTTATGTGCATTTCTCTCCTTCTTGTCCCAGAGATGTTGCATTTTATTACCCCATGACAGTGCTTCTCAAGCAGTCTGAGGTGTGCACATACCTCTCAACTGTACCAAATTCCTCAGTATTTACCAGTTTAGAGGCCAAAATAATAGGGTGCCACGAATTTCCGAGTGGCCCCATCAAGTCCCGTTTTTGCTGCTGGTACACACCTGACATCTTTATGCAAAGTGAAGCCGTTTTCTACAAACATTAAATATGTAATTTATATCTGATGACGAGGAACATCTAAGTAGACTTAGTTCATTAGGTTAAAAAAATGTATGCAAGGTATGCTGAACGTCAGTATTTACACATCATGCAGAACTTCCTGGAAATAAGGGGCAACATAAGCACTGTACCTTTTTTTTCCAAATTCCAGTTTACTTACAGCTTACTTTGAGACAATGCCTTTAGAGATCCAGCCATATTATGAGAAATAATCAGGCATCCAACTCGCAAACATTTGTGATCAAATAAATTAAGTGTTGGATGTGTAAAAGGCCTTTACTTCTGCACACACCACTACACATACGAGCTCCTCCTCCTCCTTTAGCTGACTTGAGCAGCATAAACACTCCTAACTCTATTTGTTGCCCTCCATTGTCTTGCCCCTGAGTGGTTAAACTATATTGGATTGTATTTTCTCCAAACCAATACGAAAAGTACGAAAAGTGGCAGTGAACTAACACCCACCTCCCTCTTTTCATAATTCAACTCTTATAAATAAATCTTTTTTTCTTTATAAAACAGATCGATGGGGTTCCTGTTTTGTGATTTGGAGTTGTCCTTTATTCTTGCATGCCTAAGACTAAGTTGTGAATTTGTGACAGACAGCCCTGCAAACAAACCAAGTTTGTGCAACACAGAAATGCAAACTGTTAGATAAGATCTGCCATTTAATCAGACTGGGAAACAAGCAGACCAGGTGTGCCAAAAGGTCTGCCATCAGATTACAGATGTTTTATGGAAGCACATGCATCCATAATCAGGGAAAACTCAGAAATAATCAGGGAAACGTTTTAAAGTATTAGTTCTGTTAATTTGAGACACTGAAAGAATAAGCAAATGTGAACTAAAATGCAGTATAAGAAGTCTATAACTAACTCTAATTATTGCCATTATTTATTAAGTGTAATTCTGCCCACTTTCTTCCACAGTCGACAGTTTTAGGAGATATTAGAAAGGATAAAAAAAGAAGTTATGTACTTACCATAACATTCCATGTGAGTTGTTCATCTCGCCTTCATTCTTTACTGATGGGTTCGGAGCCGATCCCTCGGCTCTGAGTCGGCCAATTGCAAAGCTCGAGGTCTTCAAATAGCTCGAGGCCAAGTCCCTATCCCATGATCCACCTAAAGTTACCTCAGATCTTGTTTGCTGCATAAAATAATACCATATGTCATTCTTTCACTCAAAAGAGAAAGATAGAGAAGGACTGAACAACCAGGACGGATCTAGAATCTTGGTCATCTAACAGCCCAGGATGGGGAAGGAAGAAGGGACGTACGAATGAAGGAGAGATGAACAACTCACACGGAACATTATGATAAGTACATAACTTCTTTATGTGAAGTTGTTCTATCTTGCCGTTCATTATTTACTGATGGGTAGCGTCCCAAGCACCATCAACCTCGGGTGGCTCACGGGAGTATATTTCTCAGGACTATGGATCCAAAGGAGGCCCTGTCCCTGGAGGCCTTGTCAACTTTTTAATGGGTGACAAGGGTGTGAAGTTTTGACCAAGTGGCTGCTGTACAAATGTTATCAATAGGAAGTCTGGCAGAAAAGGCAGAGGATGTAGAAACAGCTCTGGTTGAATGATTTTTAATTTTATGCTGTAAAGGCATGTTAGCAGCTGAATAAGCAAAGGTGATACAATCAGATAACCATTTAGAAAGAGTTGTTTTAGCCACTAGTCTAACCTTCCTGGAGTCTGAAAATGAAACAAAAAGCTAGTCTGATTTCCTGAAATCTTTTGTTCTATCCAAATAAAATCTGAGCTGTCTGTGAACATCAAGTTTGTGCAGCATGTACTCTAAATTGTTTGAATGGTTGGGGAAGAAGACTGGAAAATCAATAATTTGGTTGAGATTAGTTTCAGTGCAAACTTTGGGCAAGAATGAGGGGTTTGTTCTAAGTGAGACTCTGTCAGCATGGAATATCAAATAAGGAGGCTTGATGGATAAAGCCTGAAGTTCTGACACTCTGCAGGCAGAAGTAATAGCTACTAAAAAGATGGTTTTCCATGACAAAAATGTGAGGTCACACGAGGAAGCTGGTTCAAATGGCGGAATAATTATGCAGGAAAGCATAAAAATTAGATTCCATGGAGAATAGGGAGATTTCACAGGTGGTCTAATATGGAAAGTCCCTTTGAAAAAGGCTTTGGATAACTTGTGTGACATAATATTCAATCCTTTGAATCCAAGATGAAAATTAGAAATAGCAGCCAGTTGAACATGAACTGTTGCTGCTGCAGCTTCTTTGTTGAAAATCATAGTCAAGAACTCTAAAATGGAGGCCATAGGGGCTTGGTAAGGATCAATATTGTTTTTAGAGACCCATATAGAAATTTTTTTCCATTTGCTAAGATATAGCTTCCTCATAGAATATTTATGAGAGGATAAGAGAATTTGCTTCGTTTCATTGGAAAGGTTATGGAACCTGGCTATGATGGGAAATGTAGCAGCCAAGCTGTCAGCTTCAGGGACTGCAGAGAGGGGTGAAATTCTCCCCCGAGTGCGTCAGAAGGTCTGGAACTGGGTCCAGAATCCAAGGGTCCTCCAAACGATGAAGTTGAAGGAAGGGGAACTAAATCTGACGAGGCCAGTGAGGGGCTATTAGAATGATAGTCCTTCCCAGGGTTTTTGCTTTCTGTAGAACCTTGGGTATCAATGGGAGTGGTGGAAATGCATAGCAGAGACCCGGAGGCCAATCGTGTACGAGTGCATCCCTTGGGGCTTCTCCTGGAGGGGGAATCAGGGCAAAGTAGCTTCTGCATTTGGTGTTCATGTGACTGGCAAAAAGGTGACAACGAGGCTGGCCCCACCTGCAGAATATCCTGTCCGCTATTTCTTTCTTGAGGGACCACTCGTGGGGCAACAAGATTGCTCCGCTCAACTTGTCTGCTATCATGTTGGATTTCCCCAGGATGTGCGTTGCCAACAGAAAGGGCTGGGTGGAAACAGCCCACTGCCATACTCCGAGAGCCTCATGACAAAGGTGTTAAGACCTGGTTCTTCCTTGTTTGTTCAACTACCAGACCACCGACATGTTGTTTGTCTGAATTGCAATCGTATCCAAAGGAAGAGAGTCCTGAAAGTACTGCAACACCAAAAGTACTGTTCTCATCTTTAGGGCATTGATATGCAGATGTGTCTCTTGATCGGTCCATGTGCCTTGGGCTGTCTTTCCCTGAAAATGCCCCCCCCCCCAGCCTATCAGGGAAGCGTCCGTGGTCACTGTGGCTGCTGGAGGGGTAGCACAAATTGGTATCCTATCGTGACATGAAGTGTGGTCAGCCAACACTGAAGATCCTTTTTGCAGGAATTTGTGATCATTATCATGTGAGACATGGGAAGCTCTTGGTATGACCACTGAGTGAACAACAGCCATTGTAGTATCCGCATGTGCATACGAGCTAGTGGTATGCTAGAATTGCTGCTGCCATCAGGCCTAACAATTTCAGAACTTCTGATGCTTGTGCTTTGTCTCTGCAAATCAGAACACTGACATGCTGACGAAGAAGAAAGACTCTTTCTATTGGAAGCCTTAGTGTGGTGGTGGTGGTGTCTAGTTCTACTCTGATAAAAACGATATGCTGTGATGATGACAAGGCAGATTTTTCTGAGTTGATTATAATGCCCAGATGACTGCAGAGTGGACTCCGTGGCCTGAATGAGTTGATGCCTGGTGGTGGCAGTAAGGAGCCAATCGTCTAGGTACGGAAACACCTGGAATCCTAAACGCCTCAGGTGAGCCATGACCACTGCCATGCATTTGATGAACACTCTGGGGGCTGTAGTGAGGCCAAAGGGCAGGGATCTAAAATGGTAATGATTGGCTCCCAGCCGGAAGTGCAGATGATCCCTGGATAGCCTGGCCATTTGATACCATGTGGTAGTACGCATCCTTGAGATCTATCGAGCACATCCAATTGTCTTTCCCTAAGAAGGGAAGTATAGACTGAAGCGTGACCATCCGGAACTACTCTTTCTTTACAGATCTGTTCAGTCTGCTGAGGTCCAATATGGATCTCCAGTCTCCCATCTTTTTTGGAACTAAAAAGAATCTTGAGTAAGTGCCGGATCCTGTCTGGACTGCTGGGACTGGTTGGATGGCTCTTTTTCTTAGCAATGTTTGGACCTTTATTGTTGCTTGCTCCCTGTAACTGGGTGTAACGTCTGGGATTTTTCTTATTGGTGGAGGGGGTGTGGCAAATGGGATGAAGTATCCTCTGGAAATTATACTTTGTACCCAGGTGTCTTTTGTTATTTTGAGCCAGGCGTCTGGGTACAAAGATAAGCAACCTCCAACTGCCTCCAGAGCAGGACAGTCGGGCCTCCTTTCAGGAGCGCTGGTAGTGCTTACCAGAGAAGGGTATCTCTGTCACCCTGGTGTTGCGGACCCCCTCTGCTGAGAGGTCGGCGTCTTCCATTACTGCCCTCTCCTCTGCCTCTGGAGGGGGGTTCACCATGTGTGTCCTGAAAGGTCTTTGGGCTTTTCGGAACCACATTTTTCCCCCCCTTTGACCCTTAGAGTAGGGTCTGGTAGGGGTGAAAAAATGGACCCCGACAGCAGACAGAGTCTTTCAGTCCTGCTCACACCTGGTTAAGGTTTCCTTCACTTCAGGCCTGAAAAGGGACGAGTCATCAAAGGGAGTATTCACGAAGGATGACTTGAATGGCTCCGTGAAGGAACACAAGCGCATCCAGGAGTGTCTCCTACCAGCAACTCCTGTACCCTCTACCCTACTCGTTCCATCAGCTACATATGAAGTGAGGCGCATGGATAAGTTTACTATAGAATGGAGGGTAGCAAGCTAGATGGCAACTTTGTCAGTAGCTCCTGCAGCTACTGTACCCTGAAGAGTGTCTCCTAGCTCTTTAAGGAGATCTCTTTGTAACCTGGTAAAATGGGTCAAACAGTTGAGCAAACAAAGAGCAAAAGTCACTGAACTAAACTTGTGCTTCCCATATCTATCCATGATCCTGGAGTCTCTGTTAGGAGGATGGATAGACGAGGAAGTTTCAGACATTTCCTTTTTGGTGGCTGCCGCCACCACCATGGCATCAACTGGCACACCTTTTGTTAAGAGGGGCAGAAATTAACTTATTAGGCCTCCTAGGGACAGGCTTCATAGTATCCGGAGACTCCCACGCCCTTCGTGAGACCAGCTGCATCAGCTCATCGAACGGCAGAGACACCCAAGAGGTGGAGGGCTGAGACCCGAAAGCCTTCAGGAGAACTGACTCAACCTCAGTAGGGTTTTGGACTACCAGTCACCCCTCTGCTAAAGGATTTCAAGTATTTCAGCGAATGAGATATCTTCAGAGGGGGACCTTGGGGACCCTTCTGACTCATTCAAGTCAGTATCAGATGTTAGAGACTCCTGGGGGGAGTCTAGATGTTTCCTCTTACACAATCTCTTCCTGGGAACCTCATCAGTGGGAGCTTCTTGTCAGGTCTCGGAAGAGCAAGGGCCACCCAATGGGGCTTCCTGAGGCTCTGGGTCTCTATGCTTGGTCAGGACATGTGAGGCAGAAGCAGACACAGGCGCATTAGGGAAGGAGGAAGCCAGACCTGAGGGGATGTCCTAGGAGACATGATGCTCCTCTTGGCATCGAAAGCACCTCTGGTCTGATGTGAGGGAACCGATGGATCCAAGGAAACCGTCAATACCCCTGGCACCAGGACAGTGGGCTCCGAGCCAGAGGAAGGGCCGAGCTTATCCGAGCCGAAGCCCTGAAAGACAAACTTGGAACCAAGTCGGTCCAACTATCCTCCCCGGTCCCAACCAGAGAGTGTCGGCTCCTAGAGTCCTCGATTGGCACCGAGGATGTTAGAGTGAAAGGAGCCGAAGACACTTTTGCAGATGTCGGCTCTGAGGGTTCCACAATCAGCAGGTCCGATTCCTCCAGCTCCAAAGGAACAGCATGGCTTGGAGGAGGAACAGTTTGAGCTGGTGTAAGGGTCTTCGGCTCCGAAGCCATTTGGGTCGAAGACAATAAAATTTTTGCCAAGGCCAGTGTCAGTAACATCTTCTGCACCACACGATCCACCTCCAGATCAGAAAGGCTGATAGAGAACCGAGATGAGCGCCCCGAAGGTGGTACCGACTGTAATAATGGACTCTTAGGAGCTTCGGACACTGGGTCCAAGACTGGGGACCGGCTCTGAAAAGAAAAGACTGTCGGTTCCGATGGCGGTGGAGCTGATGTCGAAGATTTTTTCGATTTCTTTGAGTAAGAACTCTTAGAAGACTTTGAGGACTTGCTGGATCCATCTTGGTCGCTCAAAGATTCTTGGAAGGATGGTTTCAACAAACCTCTGTCTATTAATTTTCTTTTCCTTTCCTGTAGGACTCTGGAGGAGAAGAAATGACATATAGAACAGCTATCCTGTAAATGCAGGGCTCCTAGACAGTACACACAATTTACTTGGCTGTCTGTTACAGACATCTTTTGGTCACATTTTGGGCACTTTTTGAACCCAGACTTAAAATGCTTCTCTTGGTCAGCCATTGAAAACTCAGAGAGAAAATTACTGTTACCACAAAAAAAAAACTTAACAGTAATTATCCACACAAAAGCCTTAAAAATAAAATTAGGCTGAGTCACACACACACACACACACACACACACACACACACACACACACACACACACACACACACACACACACACACACACACACACACACACTTCACACAGAGTGATACAACTGTCAATATGAAAGTGACAGAAAAAAGTCTGTCTAAAATACAGAATATGAAATATATAAGCAGACTATGCAATGAAGGAGGATAGCTGCTATAAGACACAACAAACTGTATCTAATATTTTCTAAGAATAGCTATATCCGACCAAAATTACTGTCAACTATAAAAACTTTAACAGTAATTAACAAATCCAAGCCTTTTTTAAAAAAAAAAAATAAGGCTAAACACACCACACAGCACATAACTAGTATGAATTGTGGCAAAAGGTTACTTACTAAGCACACTCGAGGAATCAGAAAAAGGTTTTAAAACTAGGCCTAAAACAAGAGGCCAACTAGAATTTTAAATCACACTAAGGGAATGGAATACAAGTGGAGTAAACACACCAAAAAGCTATAAGAGCTGCTTTATAAAACTATTGAAAACTATCTAAAGCTATCTAAATATGAAAAAAACAGTTTTACTGGACCGAGCTAATGCAGAACCTCCGATCTGTTGCAGCGGCAAACTAGATCTGGGGTAACTCTAGAAACATCATGGGATAGGGACTTGGCCTCGAGTTATTTGAAGACCTCGAGCTTTGCAATTGGCCGACTCGGAGCCAAGGGATTGGCTCTGAACCCATCAGTAAAGAATGAACGGCGAGATAGAACAACTTCACATGCAAAGTTATGAACCAAAATCGGGGCTGTCCCTGAGAATCGAGGACAGATGAGAGGTATGCCACTTGAAGCTATAAGTATTATTTAAATCCTAGATACCACCTAGTAACAGCTTTAAAATATAATAATACTGTTCTTTTTGGGATGTACATTACAGTCTGTGCATGTAATGTGCCCAAAAACCTGGCGTCATCTAGTTCCAGCCTTTCAAATGTAAAACGTACTTTAGAATTTAGTTCTAACTTCTACCTATAAAAACCATGAACCATACAATTAAAGCCACATTGATAGCTTCACTCCAGTCCAAAATATAAAGCATCCATAGGCACACATGGTCTACAAAAATACATTTTGTTTCCAATCAGATGCAGCCGTGGGCGTGGTGGCTCCCAACATTGCACACTTTAGAGGTGGGTTGCGCCCATTCTCCACCTTTGTAGGGCATTCCCACTGCAAGCTGTTGCAGTTTCTAAGAAAAGTGCTCTTGAACTACAGAAAAGAAGGGCTGCTTTGATTATCTCCATCTTTAGGCAGAGATTGCTGAAAAAGGATGCAAACTAATTAGCTGAAAATACTTTTTTTTCTCATTTATTTCGTGCCCATACAAACTGAGTGAGCATTTTTTGCCTGGAGAAATGCTTGAATTATTTTAGATGCTTTGACTAAACTACGTGACACTGGCTCCCTATAGCTGACTCAGTCACCCTGAAGTCTGCTGGCCACTCTGTCTCATAAAGATCGAGGAATTGAGGTTTATTTTTAGCTTCATCCTTTATTAGTACCTGATGTTATTGCCTCTGTGCTGTTTAACTGAAGCACCCATGATGTTGATGAAGTTTAGATGGCAAACTCTCCTTATCTGCTTCTTCCTTTTTGCATCTGGCCTATACCCTGGCTCCTGAGGTAAGTGACCAAAGTGATCAGCTGCACAGCATACCTTTGGAAAATAATGGGATGGGTTAAGCATCTGGGTTAGATGGCTTAGAAATCCAAAGTGAAAGTGTCCCTTTTCATGTATGACATATTGCTCATGGATATGGTGTAAACAACTTTAAACCAGTATGGGTTTATGTAGTTTGTAAAGTTTTCTGTTGTTCTCCAGATTGATCATTTAGCTGGGGCGTATGGAGTAGCAGCATCGGGGAGCAAGTCCGATTGGCGTACTTTAGTGTTTAAACGTGAAGTGGTAAGATTTTGATTGCAGTTGTAGATGGATCGATTAAAGCAAAGAACATGCCTGAGGTAGTGGTTTTGGTAGTGGCACTTTTTGTTCATTGTGTGGGGAGAATAGATTTAGATGCTTAGTTTCTGGGGTATTAATTGTACGTATTTTAACAAACTGATTCTGGAAAGAAAAACCCAGAACTGGTCACCAATGATTTTCTTTCTTTCGCACTAAAAAACATCCCAAATAAAATCCTTTTTCTAACTGGGCAGGAGAAATTGCTTCTACTACCCCCTGAAACAGCATGGTGCAGTACAGGAGGGAAAAAGGGTTTGGTCTGGCAGAGAAGGAGGAATTTTCTCCTGCTGCCATCTGTATCCTAGCTGAATCAGCTTCAGAACCTATTTGTCTGAAACAATCTATTGCCAAAGACAGAAACTGAGATTCAGACTTTGTGGAAGGAATAAAGGACTGCTGGGGAGGTGGGGGGGGGGGGGGGCAGGGTCCCTTAAACAGTCATCCTGCCTTATTTCACTGTCCATTGTTTTTTGGGGGTGAGTTCCACCTTTCGTTTTGGAAGCTCTCTACCATAGCTTTTTAAATGTCTGCTTATCAGCATTCCACTGAGACTGTTTACTTTGTTTCTTGCCAAGACTGATTGAGGGGCAGAAAATCCATTGGAAAAATTAAAAAAGGAAGGTTGAAAATTTTGACAGATTACCGGAAACAGCTTACCTCTCTCATCACACTTATTGCTCACCTCTGCATTCAAGGTTCCAAGAACTAAATCTCTAGCCAAAGAAGAATTCAAAATTTCATTTTTGACTTTTAGTTTTTGACTTCTACGAGGTTCTGACAATGCTGTCAGACAAGCCTTCACAAAACAGTACCATTGGCACCAGTCCTGGAAGCAGTATTTACAGTCATAAACACACTTCAAACAATGTGTAGTGAGTTGAAAAATAGAAGAAGCTAAACTACACAAAACAGATTTTTCATGTTAAGAGGAAAATGCAGTAAAAACATCCTGCTGACTTTCGCAACTACTCAGGATAAACTTTAACTTATGAGCCTGACAATTCAACATTCTAAAAATCAAAGTTGCAGAAGCCTGCACTTTTCCCCCAAAGTTATCAATAGCTTTACCATTCTTGTCAGAAGGAGAAGAATTAACAAAACACTTTGCAGCGGCTGGATAACTAAAGCTATAGCTGCTGGGGCAGGTCTGGGATCAGTGTATAAACACTTGAAAAACTAAGAAACTTTGTATATTCTATCTGCTTTCTTAATCAGAGCAGGTTGACGTTAGGGAAACCACAGGGGTTGACAAACACATCCTCCACTGCTGACAGCACTAAGGAATGGGTGAAGGTTTTGTGAATTAACATCTGTAACAATTCAAAGTATTTCCTAAGGGACTGAAACACCACTGAAAACACTGGCACATAATGCAAATAATCTCTAAGAACGTGAATCTGTCTCACCATACTTTCCTCAGAATCTGAATCAGAAATCTGAGGAGAAAACACTGCACCTTTCTTTTCACGTCTGCCTTTTCACATTCCCCTACAGATTCCAAATCTTGAACCTCGTCAGGGAAAAAGGAATCCTTTTTTCTTTTACCAGGAACCACCTTACAAGAAGAGTCAATAGCTTGTACAAGTCATTGAGCCAAGCCCAATAAATTATTTTTGTCCAGAGAACTGTCACATAAGGAGTTAAATGTTTAGTTTTTTGTCTGTTTTTGACAGGAAAGTTGGAGCAAATAAACCTAATACTGCCTGCAACAGCTTCCCCAAGGATGGGCACAACATTCTGACTAAACAAGGGCACATTCCCTGCCCTTCTCCCATGACTGACAGAAGTGGCTCTCTCTTGCCCACTGAGAAAACCCCAACAGCTGCAGAGGATGTGGTTAACCCCCAGTCTATGGTGGCTGTATGGACAATACCAGTGACATCTGAGGCTGAAGATGAGTGGTCTGTGGAACCAGTTTTGGCCACAGCAGAGTCACCCACCTGTGGCTATGGCAAATTATCAGCTTTCTGTGATGGGAAAGACTGCTTAGTTATTTTTTTTTGGAGGGGGGGCTGGAAAAGGTCTGACTGAGGGACTGATAGTTTGTTCCACGGTCAACTGAAAAATGGTGCTTGTTTCAAAGAGAAGCTTACCAGCAATAGTCTGTAAAACAGGAAAGTTACAAAAAAGTCACTTTTTCCCACAAAAGAATATAGTAAAAAGGACTTTAAATACTTCCGCAGACCCCATAAGTAAAGATAAACACAGTTTCTCCATAGGAAAAAGTAGTTTTCAATAACTTTTAAAAACTTCTTACCAGAAAAGTAAAAAGTGTGCTATCATTTAAAAGTACATGAAAGTAATGTGACAGTCCATAAAAAATATTTTTTCATAACTTTAAAACAGTCGTTTTTCAAAAAGAAAAGCTAAGTTTAAAAGATAAAAAGTAATTTGGAAGTTTTTTTCCCCAAAAGGGAGTTATTTGCCCAGCTGACTGTTGTTCCTTGAAAGTCCACAGAGGAACACTCAACTCGGTTGCAGGAAATCTCTGAAGGGCTTAGTTGGCACCCAAACCATTCTTTTTGTTCCCTCAGCTAAAGCTAAATAGAAGTCTGGGCATGTGGAAGGTGCCCAAAAGCTTTCAAGGCTGGTCGGCTGTTATATCCTATGCAGGATATAACTCACATAACTTAGGCTATTGCAGCAGTGATTAATCTGAAAAACATTTATTGTTGTCTGGGTCAAAAAGATGTAGCCATAGTTAGCTTTAGAGAGTCCTTCTAATCTACAGAATGACCATGGATATCAGTAGGAAGGGTGAAATGGCATACAGGAACTTTCCCAGAAAAAAGCATCTGTCTTCCAAGCCTGTTTGCAAGGAATCCTGGAGCAGAACGTCTTTAGTTGTCTGTTGTCAATGGAGGGAAATATATCTATTTGAGGAGTTCCTCACAGCTAAATCAATTACTGGAGGACCCCAGGATTCAGTTTCCATTTGTGAGGTTCTGAGTTAGTCCTACTCAACGTATCTGCAATAATGTGCTCTCATGGGATGTAAGAAGGCTGGTAGGTTAGATCATACTGAGTTGCTACAACACACACTATCATGGCTAATCTGCACAAAGGGTAAGAATAGGTTCCTCCTGTTTATAAACTACATCACTGTGGTATTATCTGTGATAGTTTGTAGTGGTCCTGGTGTTCAAAGATGATGCAGAAACTTGACAGCATTTAACACTGCCAACAATTCTTTGATATTTATGTGTTTTGGCCTGTTCTGTTTATTCCAGAGACACTAAACGTTCATCCCAGTGGAAACAACTCCCGAAGGATGGTCCAAGGCATCTGTTGTTATAGACTGAATGGGAGCTGAAAGGAAGAATGGAAGACCAGGACTGAAAGATATCTGTTCCATCCACTAATGTAACTCTCTTTTTTCAGACCATAGAGCATGAATCTGAAAAGCTAGGGGATACTGGTAATGAGACCAGACTGATATGAAGAACCATTGTATTTTCCTCATGTCTGGCCAAAGAAATCCTAAGGATCACAGATGCTTTGAAATCTAGAATCCTGATAAATTATCTGCATCTATATTACAAGATCGAAACTTTAGTTAATTAAATAATTAAAGACTGATCTTGTAATATCGAAACCTAAAAATGATGAATGGCCGATTCAACCCAGGGAAACACTTCCCTTGGCCGCATCCAAAAAACCCTTTAAATCCAAAATCAAGTGGGGGCCTTTGCCCCTACACCCCCCAGTGTGAGGGTTGTGCCCCACACACACCCCCTAACTAAATACACCAACTCAAAGATCGCTCCAAATTGGAGAAAAGGGCATAATCCACATATTGGCCAAGGGAAGTGATTCCCTGAGTTAAATGAACCGTTCGACATTTTTAAGTTTCCATATTACAAGATCGATCTTTAGTTATTCGATTGACTAAAGTTTTGATCTTGTAATACAGACCCAATTTATCTGGCTGAACTTGTAGACTGATTGGAAAAGATCATAAACTGTTTTATGTAGTGGTCTATTTAATCCAGGGGAAGAAAGGCCCTCTCTATGGAGGTATCCAGAAGCATTCCAGAAACACTACCCTGTGAAAAGGAATGACTGAAGATTTCTAAATATTCACCTGGAAATCCAGACTGCGAAGGAGATCCTTTACCCAAGCAAGAGATTCCTGACATTATGAAAAAGACTTTGAATATATGACAGTTATCTCAATATTGAAAAATGTGGACACCTTGCAAACTGCAGGGGACTATCATAAGTGACAGACACTTTGTAAATACCCTTGGTACTGTAGATAATCCAAAGGGTAATGCTGAGAACAGAAAATGTAAAACAGATACATAAAATCTAAACAAAAACATTGGAAATCCTTGAGAAATGGAATACAATAACAAGCATCTTTTAGATCTAATGTTACCAGAAAACTGAGCGACAGAATGAGGGTTAACAGGGATAGCAGAGACAGAATTTTGACCTTTGGGACCCTGACATACAGGTTGAGAAAGAAAGGTCTTGAACTGGTCTCCAAGACCCTTCTTGGCACCAGAAAAAAATTACTGATTAAAATCCCCTCCCTATTTGATCTGAGGACACTGGCACTATCATCCCTAAGGACACCATACTCTGGATGACTGGTGGAAATACGGAAGTCTGGTTTGGTGAAACAAGGAGGAAGGGACTCCCACTCTCACCTGTATCCTTGCTGAGTGATTTTCAGAGCCATTAGTCTGAGACATCTGATACCATACAGGAAAATGCAGAGAAAAATTATGGGAAAGATTTAAAGGATCGCCAAGTTGGGGGATTGGGGGATTTCCTAGAAGGAGGAAGATAGTCATTCTTTTTTTTTTTTTTGATTGTCCTTTCTACTGGGAGGCTTCCTTTTCTTTTTTGAGCCTCTTTGCAATTGCTTTTTTAAAAGTCTGCTTTCCTGAAATTTGATGATAATGTTTGTTTTGTTTCCTGTAAAAAGATCCTAAATTGGAAGAAAACTTTTAACTAATGCAGAGACAGAGGGTTGGAAAATCTGGGCAACTCCCTGAATTACTTACCCTCTATCATAATTTTTTTTCAGAACCTCAGCAACAGATGGCCCAAATAATACCTCTCTGTCAAAGGGAGAATTTAAAATCACTGTTTTGACATTTTCAGGTAAATCTTGTAAAACAGAATTATGCATATCCTATAAATGAAATGGTAGCAGTTGCTCCTGACACAACATCAGCATAATCATTAAGAACACTTTAAAGCGTGGACAGTTCCTGAGAGACAGAAGAAACTGCATAATTTAAAGAAGATTTATTGTCTGAAGAAGTAAAGTTAGCAGTAAATTTAAGTAAATAAAACAAACAAAGCACCCTATAACAGCTAAAGGCAGTCCTTGGATAAAATATGAAAACTGAATAAAAGCCTGGAAAAACCACCACGATGAGAATCACTTCCTCCTTTAAGAGACAAACAAACAGGTAAACAAATAAAATCCAAGAGCTCTAGTAAAAGTTGAGCGCTTTCGGCTCTTCAGCCTTCATTAGATCTGATACTTGTTTGTTTGTCTCTATTAAAGGAGGAAGTGATTCTCATTGTGGTGGTTTTTCCAGGCTTTTATTCAGTTAGCAGTAAATGTCTTCATATTCTTCAAAGACGCCAGCAAGAACTTTAACGTATGAGTCTGGCAGTTTAGAATTCTGAAGGTTAAGGTAGCAGAAGAGTAAACTTTCTTCCAACTCTATCAAAGCCTTTCTCATACTTGTCAGAAAAAACAGGATTAGCATTCAGAAAATGTTTATCAGCAGATGGCTTAGTCAATTAAATCACTGCTGAACCAGATTTGGGATAGGAAAATAGATATTTATAAGACTGAGGAACCTTATTTATCTATTGACATTTGTTTACCAAGAGAGTCTGACTGAGTAATGGTACCATTTGTGAGTGGAGGCCTACGAAGAAAAGCTCCAAAAACTGAACGTAAAGAAGATAACGTACATCGGTGGAAAATGACATCATAGCTCAATGCACTGTAAACACATAGATTAGTACACATATACAATCAGTATGTCAGATAATATTATATGATCTATCTGACTTTTAAGGGGCTGGTGGTTGACTATTAGGCATACTACAGGTTATTAAGAAAAGATCTAACACTGGCAAAACAGGTGGAACAGCTGGAGGTTGAAAAAATTCCAACTGTAATCAATCATGTTTTTCTTTCTTTTTTTTTTTTTTGAGAAACTAGAATATCATGCTGTTCCTACTGAAACAATTATTTTATTTTGGTAATAGTTTCAGGGGAAAAACTCTTCTGAAGGGAAATTAGAAACATCTTCTTCAGAATCTGACTTTTCTGTCTGAGGAGACAGACAGAAGTAATCCCCTCTCAGCACGATCCCTGGCCTACTGAATGGGAATCAGTGTCAGAATTAGAAGGAATTCTTTTTCTTTCCCCACTCAGACAGAAATCAATGGAAAAGGGGTTAAGATGTTGGAGTAAGCCCTTATCAATGGCTAATAAATCTTCCTTATCTAAAGTCACAGAGAAAGGGGAAGCTAAATATTTAACATTATGTTTCTTTTTTTTTCTGTAGGAGAACCCATAGAAATAGAAAGACTCAAAACCTGCAAGCACCTTAACCTGACTGTGTGGTAAAATATTCACAAATCCTGCCTCCCAGATTGACAACAGTGGTTCTGCCATCCATGCAGAGGACATCCCAACAGCCATAGATGACATGTCTGACTACTTGTCCTTGGTGGCTTGTAGAACTACACCAGATGGATCCAAGGTGAGTGATGTGTGGTCTGAGGAACCAGATATGGTCACAGCACAGTCACTCATCAGTGGCTGAGGCAGAGAAGAAGCCTGTTGAACAGAAAAAAAGCTCCCTGGACTTTTTTTTATTGTGATCAGAATAGGGAGTAACTGAAGAACTGGTAGCCTGATCTATGGTTAACCAAAAAAAGAGATTGAATTGAGTTTAGTGGAGACTGAAAGAGTCTATAAATGTTTTCATTGTGAAAAAACATTGTTTACAGAAAATATACATAGTTACAACCTCCAAAAACTCTTGCACTAGCCCCAATCAAAAATATAATTCATACAATTCTGTAAATATTTTATAAAAAATCATTTTTAGCAAGTTTTCATAAAAAAAGAAGCCCATTGAAGAAAAGTTAGTCTCCCTAGAGGAATGTCTCATGACAGTTCATTAAAATATAAGACCTAGCTAAAATAAACAGTGTTATTAAAATTAATACTGTTGAAACAGGGTAGACAGTATGAGTTGAAAAGTACAAGAATCCTGGCATCCTGGTACAGAAAGAGTAATGGACGGTGCACCAGACCACTTGTCCCATGCCCACTGCATGGCCTCTGCCAGCCTGTCTTAATTAATATCAAACACAGAAGGAGATGGGTCAGAACTAGGTGTAGCTAGCTAAGGAGGTTGTAACACAGCAGAGGAAGAACCTGTGTGCCTAGATTCTACTATCACCACAGCTGGTTCATAGGTTCATAGAACCATAGGTTCATAGATTAGTACTAGGCTAACTGCCCTTGCGAGACATTTTGAGCCAAGCCAATTATCCCCTGTGAGATTCAAACCCTGTACCTTGTGTTTGTAAGGCAAACAGCTTAACCATTAGGCCACCCTCCCAACCCTTAATTTAACACTGAGTGAAATTGTTAGTCTCTTCAGCTGTAACCTTAAAAGCTGTTGTGTAACAGCTAGGTTCTTCAATGGTCTCCTTGACTGCATGCCTAGTAAAGTACAGTTGTGTACACTTACCATAAATGTAGAAGTTTGAGTGTATTCACTGTTAAAGTCCTGACTTGTGGGATTTCCTGCTGTGGAAGCCCTTGGCTGGCCCGACTACCAGAGTAAAAATCTCCCCCTACTAAGGCTGGTGGATGTCCTATCCTACGTCAGTATGCTTGGGTATAAAGGGCGCCAGTCGATGCCATGACATCAGTTTTTTCTTGTCCCCTAGAAGGTAAAAGCCTCCAGGATGAACTATTAGCAAGGGTCCAAGGCAGAAAATGGCCCCTGAAGGAAGAACACACAGTGGGTCCTCTGGTTACAGAAGAAGACAGAAGCAGATTGCTACTGTAGGCAAAGGTGGAAGGAGGGAGGGAAAGAAAACCACAAAAGTGAATACACTCACACATCTACATTTATGGTAAGAGCACACAACTGTACTATGTTCTTCATGTTTCACAGTTGCAGTCCTGATTTGTGGGATGATTCCCAAAGTTGAGATGAGGGCGGAAGGAAGTTTATGGGGAAGAGAGTATGTCCTGGATGATGGCAGTGGCAAATCCTGCTCTAGACTTGGATAAGGTTGATAAGTGGTAGTGTTTGGTAAAGGTATGCACAGATAACCAGGTAGCAGCTTCCAAAATGTCTTTGGTAGGGACTCCTTTCAGGAAGGCAGCAGAGGTAGCATTGGCCCTAGTAGAGTGAGTCTTGACAGCTTCAGGTGGCTTTTTACCATGACGGCTGTAACAAAAGGAAATACGGTGAGGCAGCCACTTCAAAATAGTCTGTTTGTAAACTGGTTTCCCTTCAGAGCCAGTGGCAAAAGACACAGACAGTTGATCTGGCTTTCTGAAAGATTTAGTTCTGTCAAGACTGTAGCAGAGCTGTCTATGCACATCCAAGAAGTGAAGGATTCTCTTCCCCTGGTTCTGAGGATTGGAGAAGAAAGTGGACAAGTGGAGAGCTTGATTCAAGGATGTGTCCGTGACCACCTTGGGCATAAAGGATGGATTAG
The DNA here is from genome assembly GCF_019279795.1 of Protopterus annectens. NCBI lineage: Eukaryota > Metazoa > Chordata > Ceratodontiformes > Protopteridae > Protopterus > Protopterus annectens. The sequence continues at coordinate 97,652,664 of NC_056726.1, read as the reverse complement.
TCCTGACTGATACTCTGTCTGGGTGGAATATGAGAAATGGTTCCACTGCCATGAGAGCTTGCAGCTCAGAGACTCTCCTAGCTGAAGCGGTAGCCAGTAAAAGGGCAGTCTTCCAAGTTAATAATTTTAATTCAGTAGAAGCTGCCAGTTCAAAGGAGGGGTAGTATCAACTTTTCCAGAAAATAATTAAGGTCCCATGGAGGTGTGGGTTGTCTTCTGGGAGGTCTGATGTGAATCACTCCCCTAAGGAATTGTTTTGGGGGGGGTAAGGAGGAAGAATAGGGATGTGGGCTGAAATGGCAGAGGGGTGCATTTTGATGGAAGAAAATGATAGGCCTCTGTCAACCAGGATAGCCAGGTAATCTATACTGGCAGAGATATTGGCTGAGTTAGGACTGAAGCCTTGCTGCTGGCACCAAACAGAGAATCTTTTCCACTTGGTTGAGTACAATGTCCTAGTACTAGGCTTTCTAACCTCCTTGAGAATGTCTTAAACTTGTTTGCTTAGGGTATGCTCATATGAGGATGTTGGGGGATTATACAGGCTGAGAGTCTGAGAGTCTGGAAGCCTTCAGGTTGGGATACACAAACATCCCCTTGTCTCGAGTCAGAAGGTCTACTCTATGAGGTAACTGCCACAGATTTTCATTGGTTGAACTTAGTAGCAGAGGGTACCACTGCTGCATGGGATAGTCTGGGGCTAGGCTATCAGAATGAACCTTGGGCCATCTTCCTTGATTTTTAGGAGGACTTGAGGAAGAGGTGGGGGGTGCATAAATGAAAAGGCGGTTCCAAAGGAAGGAGAAAGCATCTGTCCTCCACGCTGTGGGTAGGTTGCTCCTGGAACAAAATCCTTTTAGTTGAGCATTTTCTTTGGTGGCAAAGAGGTCTATCTGTGAGGATCCCCATTTCTGAACTATGCTGAGAAATATTTCCTGATGTAGATGCCACTCATGGGGATCCAGCAAGTTCCTGCCGAGGTGATCTGCTAGTGTTTTGAGCACCCGGAAGGTCAGCTGTCTCCCAGACCTGCATAGCTAGTTGATAAAGAGGGTAAGAGTGAGTTCATCCTTGTCTATGCACCACATGACTGTGGTGTTGTCTGTTTTGACTAGCAGGACCCCTGGTTTCCATTTTTCTTTGAAAGCTACTAGGCCCTTTTGAACTGCCATGAGTTTTTTTCCAATTTATGTGCTTGTCTCTGAGCTGAATTTCCCATCTCCCTTGGAATTGAAGGTGTTGGAAATGAGCCCCCAAGGCTGTCTCTGAAGCATCTGTGGTTAAAGTTTGGTCCTGAGGGGTTAACTTGATTCAGGTTCTTGACACATGCCAGTGCCCATCATGCAAATTCCTCCTTGATGCAAGGGATCAGCTGGATGTCTGTCTCCAGGGACTGTGAGTGCTGGCACCACAGATTCTTGAAGTACCACTGGAGCTTCCTCATGTGTAACCTGGCCAGAAGGATCATGAGACTACAAGATGCCATGTAGCCTAATCTTCTGAGGAACTCCCTGGCTGACAGGCATTGTCTCTGTATAATGTTTTGGAACTACTGAGTCAGGAAGGAGACCTTTTCTGGACAGAGGAAAGCTTTTTGAAGGGAAGAATCCAGAACAGCCCCCAGCAAAACTATCCTGGTGGATGGGTCTGTGTTGGTCTTGCTAAGATTTATGGCGAACCCCAAGGAGGTGAGGAGGTACTGAGTGAAGGCCAGATCCTTGAAGAGCTTTGACCGACTTATAGCTTGAATAAGGCAGTTGTCTAGATAAGGGTAAATTTGGAACCAACTTCTTCTGCAGAAGGCGATCACAGGGGATAAACACTTTGTGAAGAACCTGGGAGCAGTAGACAAGCCAAAGGGCAGTGCAGAGAATTGAAAGTGACTGTTACCTGCTCTGAAACGTAGAAAACCTCTGCAAGATTCCTCTATAGGAATGTGCAGGTAAGCATCTTTTAGGTCCAGGGTTACCATTAAGGCCTGCAGGGCTATCAAGGGAAGAAGTTTTTGAAGAGTCAACATTTTGAATTTTGGTACCAGCAGGGACTGATTAAGGGTGGACAGGTCTAGAATAGGGTGCCAAGTGCCTTCCTTTCTGGGAACCAGGAATAATCTGGAATAGAACCCCTGCCTTTTTTGGTGTTCTGCTACACGTTCCACTAAGCCCTGTGAGCACAGGTTGTAAATTTGAGAAAGGGCCTCTGCTCTTTTTTTTTTGTGGACTGTCCGGGTAATCTGAGTATCTTAATGGCTCTTTGAAAGTGAGCCTGTAATCATTTGAGATAAAATTAGTACTCACTTGTCTGAAGTAATAAGGGAACAATTTTCTTTGAACAGGGATGGCCTTCCTCCTAGTCTTCCTCCTATCTTTTCTGGAGAGGGTGGGGGTGCACAGAGGGGAAAGAGAAGAGTCATTGCTGTTCTCTGCCAGAGCACTGTGGCCTATAACTCCCCTACTTGGGGGGGTTCCAAGAACCACTGCCTAGACCTTTGTTCCAGGGTTTACTTTGCCTGCTTTTTGACTGAGAGGGAAAGGACCAGTGTTTTCCTACTAAACCTATGAGGCTGAACTTGGAGGAAGCCCTTGACAGTCTGTATAGATTTTTGCTTTATCTTCCAGCTTTTTGAGCACAGCATCAGTTTTTGTCCCAAAGAGGAAGTCCTTATCCAGGGGTGCATCCAGAAGGTTGGATTTGGCATGGTCTGGTAGGGTCTGTTCCCTAAGCCAAGCATGTCTTCTAATGACAGAACAAGATACTGCAGCTCAGCTAGAAGCCTCATTAGCCTCAGTGTAATGAGTGCCCACCTGGCGGCTGGAATGGCACAGGTCCAACAATTCCGTAGAACTAAACAAGTCAGGACACCAAGTAAAAACTGTTTAAAACAGTATAAAAACAATGATGTTAATATACAATAAAATTAAAGTCAAGTAGTTACACATAAACCCTGATACATCTATATTAGGTATATAATTAAATAAATATATAAATATGTTTTTCATCTGGTAAGAGCCCTCATTGTAAGGATGCTTCTGATGGAAACAGAATCATTCAAGCTTGGGGGAAACCAAGGCATTCAATTTCAGTTGTCAAATTAGTTCATTTTCATCCAACTTCAAATCCATTGGTCCACCCCCAATGTTGTCAAAAGTTTTTTCAATGACATGAAAAACAAACCCATGTGTAGGGCAAGATTTTATATTAGAGTGTATATAACTTATTGCACTAGATAGGGTTTTAGTACTTTAAATGGAGGCTTGGTTTTCTAAATTGAGAAGTGATGTCATAATTTGGAAGCTTATATAAGGTTTGATACATGTGTTTGATTTGTCTGATGAAGTTTGCTAATATCAGTAAATGAAAGCGCTTACTTTAATTTTTGTGACTTAGTGTGGTTCTTACTCTGTTTTAAACAATTCCTTGGAACTGTTCTTGTCCTGCAGGGAGGATATCTTTTGCTTCATTTGATCCAAGATAGTTTTTGGTATATCATCACATGAAACTGGCAGTTAAGGGCCCTCATGGCTAGGGTAGCAGAAGTGTAAACTTTTTTTTTACCAAATCTATCAAGGGCTTTCTTTGTCAGCAGGTAAAGGGTTTTTTGAAGAGCTGGCTCTTGCTCCCATGGGTCCTGCGGTGACAACCTCTGGATCAGCAGAGGGATTTTTAAAGAGGTATTTATGTGAGTCGAGCACCCTGTAAAACCTGTCTGGTTTTCGAGGGGCTGGAGGCAGAGAATCTGAATTCAGGGAAGAATCTATAAAAATATCCTCTACCACCTCCAATACAGGAGGAACAGCCAAAGGTTTGTGTTCCGGGAGGTCAAGGAACTCCTTATCCCTCTTTTTAGATTGTGGGTATTCTTGAGACTCCCATTGGAAATATTCTCTCATGGCATGAAGTGTTTCTCCAAAAGTGATGTTTTAGGAGGTGAAGCTGTGCTGAAGCCAGATTCTTTTCTGAATGTGAACCTTCAAAAGAAGTAAGGAAGGGTCCCGCCTCAAAGACAGACTCCTCCTGGTCAGAAACCTCATCTGAATCACAAGTTTCAGAGAAAATTCAGGGGTAGGATCCCTCTTCCTTTTCCCTGGGAAGACTCCAAAGGAGGTTGCCTAAATTCTCAGCTAGCCTGACCAGGTCTTGCTGATATCCTTGTGCATGGGAGCCGGCAGGCCTAGCATAGAGCCGGAGGTAGAATACTTCTTCACGGGAGCTCTGGTCTTGGGCTTAGGTACATACCAATCCTGATTACAGTCTCTTTGTAAGAAAGAAGAGATGCGGGCTGATGCCTCAAAAAAAAGTCGCCAGTAAAATATCACTTGTTGGAAGATGAGGTCTGCTGAACAACTCTGGACCTGACCAATGAACTGAAAGCCAAGGCCTGTGTAGAAGTTGAGGGACCTGACGGCATGTCAGACTTTGTACGGCTCTCAACAGAGGCCTGTGTCACCACTTCGGTCAGAGAAGAGGGCTGTGAAAGCACCTTGTCTTTCTCAGTGATAATGAGCTTTAGGGGACTGGCAGACGGACAACAGTTGTCCACTGAGGCCCTAAGCTTGGGTCTTTTTTCCTTGTCTTCCCTTCACTTAGGGTGCTCAACCTCAGGATGGCCAGCAGATGCCATCGGATGGTGCAAAGTGGATGGCAGACTAAGTTGCCTAGCTAAGATTTCTACCCTACGCTTGATAGTCCTAGAGTTGAAACAGGAGCAAAAATGGCAATTACGGATGTCATGATCATGGCCTTAACAGGTGACACACAATGTGCTCCCTATTACGCTGTCGCAGACGCAGGTTGTCAAATGCGTCTCTGTCGAACTGAAAAGCGTGAAAAGGCAGAATAGCGAAGCGGGTTTTCAGCGAATTCTTTCTCTGGGAAAAAATTAGTTCGGCCGCTTTCGCTACTTTGCCTTTTTGGCACTGTAGTGCGATCTCGGAATTGGTATATTTAATTAGGGGGGTGTGTGGGGGACGAAGCCCCCACATTATGTAATGGTTTACAGTTTTTTTGTTGTTTTTTTTTTTTTTTTGGAACAGCGATTTTTTTTCCCTTGGAAAAAAATCGCTGTATGTGGTTTCGACATTGTAAGCTTTCACTTACATTGGGTCAATTATGTGTCGTTCGCTCTTCTGAGCATGCGATATCATAATATAGACCTCACACAATGTATGAAAGTCTTGGTGTGGGATTTTCTTATCACAGCGGAGAAATTGTTAACCTTATCTGAGATGGGTTAAAGCAAGAAAAAAAAGAGTTCCCCAATGGGGTACTTAGTTTTTAGATTACTTCTCTCTGGTGAGGACTGACCGACGCACTGAAAAGTACAGTTGTGTACTCTTACCATAAATGTAGATGTTCGAGTGTGTTCACTGTTGCAGTCATGACTGTAGGGTCTTCCTGCCAGCAGCAGCCCCCGATCGGCCAGAGTCCCAAAGTCTGAATCGGGCGTCAGCTGAGGTCGCTTTTATCCTGACGTCAATGTGCCAGAAGGTATAAAGACCTCAGCTGACTCCATTTCCCCAGTTTTTCTTGCCCCAGATGTCAGGTGCCCAGAAAGAAAAGGCTAAAAAAGAAACCATGCCCCAAACCTCATCAGCCAAAATACCTCATAACAGATAATACTCAAAGAAAAAACAAAAGAAGAGGTAGGAGGGAGGATAACCCAGACTGCAACAGTGAACACACTCGAACATCTACATTTATGGTAAGAGTACACAACTGTACTATGTCCTTCGTGGTTCACTGTTGCAGTCATGACTGTAGGGTTGAGTCCCAAAGCTAAGAAAGGGTGGCTGGAAGAGAAACAGAGGGAGCGGTCACAAACCCTTGCAAAACCGCAGAAGCAAAACCGGCCCTGGATTTAGAATAGAGAGGGAGGTTGTAATGCTTAGAAAAAGTAAGTACAGAACTCCAAGTAGCAGCCTCCAAAATATCCTTGGTAGGAATCCCACAAAGAAAAGCTGCTGAAGTAGCAGTAGCCCGGGTAGAATGAGTCCTAACATTAACAGGAACTGGATTGCCATGATAAGAGTAACAGAACTTGATGCAATGGGCAATCCACTTGGAAATAGTTTGCTTATTGATTGCTTTCCCTTGAACAGTAGGAGCATAAGCGACAAACAACTGATCAGATTTTCGAAATATCTTGGTCCTGTCCAGGTATAAACAAAGCTGCCTGTGCACGTCTAAAGAGTGCAAAAGACTTTCTTCCTCACTTTGAGGATTAGGATAAAAGGTAGGCAAATGAATAGACTGATTCAAGGCCACTGCCGAAACCACCTTGGGCATAAAGGTGGGATTAGTCCGCAGAGATACCCTGTCCTGATAAAAAATAAGGAAGGGTTCCACAGCCATGAGTGCTTGCAATTCCGAAATTCTTCTAGCAGAGGGAATAGCTAAAAGAAAAGCAGTTTTCCAAGACAAAAATTTCAAATCCGTGGAAGCTGCAGGTTCAAAAGGAGACCAGGTTAATTTCTCCAAAACATAGTTAAGATCCCAAGTGGGAACAGGAGCCCTCATAGGGGGCTGAATATTCTTAGCCCCTCTAAGAAATTGTTTAAGTAATGTATGAGAAAAAATCGGATAATCCGTATCGTAATGTGCAGAAATAGCAGAAGCATGAAGCTTAACAGACGAAAAAGATAGGCCCATATCTAACAACTCTGTCAGATACTGTAAAATCAGAGGAATGTTCGGAACAGCAGAATCACCACCCTGGACTTGATTCCAGGAGCAAAATCTTTTTCATTTACCCGCATAAGATTTTCTAGTGCTGGGCCGTCTAGCTTTAAAGATTACATCCATCTTTTGAATAATGGATTAGCCCGGGTCCTGACCTGCCCTCCTGCTCGGTCGCTAGCTTTAGGATAGCCCCCCATGCTAGATGAACAACACGTGGTTCCTTAACTTTCGTCGCTGACTCACTTGGACTCCCAGTGCGAATGCACACACCAGCCTCCTCTCAATCCCAATGAATTTCAGTTCATAATCTCCCAAAGAGACTCAGGATAGCCCCCCATGCTAGATGAACAACGCGTGGTTCCTTAACTTTCGTCGCTGACTCACTTGGACTCCCAGTGCGAATGCACACACCAGCCTCCTCTCAATCCCAATGAATTTCAGTTCATAATCTCCCAAAGAGACTCAGGGTAAAGAAACTATCCTAACTACAGTGTATTGTCTGATAAGCGTCTGCTGCAGGCATTAGACAGTACTAGGTCAAAACATCAGCCTAATATCCTACTGATAGACCCAGCAAAGAAATCAAACAAGCTGACATTGTACTCTGTTACCTTTAGGACCCAGGAATAACCCTTGTGGTGTAAGTCCTGACGTCAGCAAGGTTACAATACACCCCAGTGGCTTTTCCGCCATTACTTTTGAATAATGGATTAGCCCGGGTCCTGACCTGCCCTCCTGCTCGGTCGCTAGCTTTAGGGTATGTTGCAACTTGAGTTGAACAATTGAGAAGTCTAGGATACTGTTTTTATGCTGCTTTGTTTGTCCCATTGAAACTGTGAAACGCTAGGCTTTTACATACTTCCTGCTTTGAAATCTCGTATACTGAGAAACGCAAGTGTATTTTGAAAAGTCTAGGATACTGTCTCTATGCTGCTTTGTTTGTATTATTGGAAACTGTGAAACGCTAGGTTTTTGCTTACCTCCTGCTTTGAAGTTTTGTACATTGAAAAACGCAAGTGTATTTTTGCCTGAAGCGCATGCCCACTCAGATGGGCTGGATGCCTCGTGGTGTGGTCTAGCTTTGCTCTAGGGTTTGTCTATTTCAAATTATCTAGCGTTATGTTTTACCTTGACTTAAACAACTGTGAAAGCTAGGCTACTGTTTTTATGCTGCATTGCACGTCTCATTTAAACCGTGAAATGCTTGGTTTATGTATACTTCCTGCTTTGTAACTTTGCATACTGAGATACGCACGTGTTTGTGATTGAAGCGCATCCCCATACAGATGGGCTGGATGCCTCGTGGCGTTGCTTTGCGTCGCCCTAGAGTTTGACTAGTTTAAACTATCTAATGATGGAAATGATGTACTTTACTGCATAAAATGAGTGCTGCGCTCTTATTTTACCTAAATTCACTCAAATGCTTGTTTATATTAGAGCGTTACTCAGCGATGTATTTTAGATCTGCCACTGAAATTTATAATCTAAATTACTTCTGCCTACTTGTTACCAGATTGGTCTCTTGAGTCGCTTAACACACTTGTTAATGTATTTAATCACACTACCACTAATGAGCTGTTTGTTATGTTGGGCTAACTTAGGGCAGAAAGTGTAAAACGATAATGTCTAGTAGGATTAGCTTAACTATTGGATGCCACACTAACTAATTACTGCATTGGACTATCTACTGCAATACTGTGCTGTTTAACTGTATCTCCTGTTGAATTATAGCAAGTTAACTTTACTGTCTGCTACTTACTGTATTGTTTGTTGTTTAACCCTGTTAATACTGTTGCAAGACTACTGTACTTAACATACTATACTAAGGATACCTTGTAGTCTGTTGCTAAACCCTCTATCTTTCTCCCTTATTCTCTCTGTAGATAGCCCCCCATGCTAGATGAACAACACTTGGTTCCTTAACTTTCGTCGCTGACTCACTTGGACTCCCAGTGCGAATGCACACACCAGCCTCCTCTCAATCCCAATGAATTTCAGTTCATAATCTCCCAAAGAGACTCAGGGTAAAGAAACTATCCTAACTACAGTGTATTGTCTGATAAGCGTCTGCTGCAGGCATTAGACAGTACTAGGTCAAAACATCAGCCTAATATCCTACTGATAGACCCAGCAAAGAAATCAAACAAGCTGACATTGTACTCTGTTACCTTTAGGACCCAGGAATAACCCTTGTGGTGTAAGTCCTGACGTCAGCAAGGTTACAATACACCCCAGTGGCTTTTCCGCCATTACTTTTGAATAATGGATTAGCCCGGGTCCTGACCTGCCCTCCTGCTCAGTCGCTAGCTTTAGGGTATGTTGCAACTTGAGTTGAACAATTGAGAAGTCTAGGATACTGTTTTTATGCTGCTTTGTTTGTCCCATTGAAACTGTGAAACGCTAGGCTTTTACATACTTCCTGCTTTGAAATCTCGTATACTGAGAAACGCAAGTGTATTTTGAAAAGTCTAGGATACTGTCTCTATGCTGCTTTGTTTGTATTATTGGAAACTGTGAAACGCTAGGTTTTTGCTTACCTCCTGCTTTGAAGTTTTGTACATTGAAAAACGCAAGTGTATTTTTGCCTGAAGCGCATGCCCACTCAGATGGGCTGGATGCCTCGTGGTGTGGTCTAGCTTTGCTCTAGGGTTTGTCTATTACAAATTATCTAGCGTTATGTTTTACCTTGACTTAAACAACTGTGAAAGCTAGGCTACTGTTTTTATGCTGCATTGCACGTCTCATTTAAACCGTGAAATGCTTGGTTTATGTATACTTCCTGCTTTGTAACTTTGCATACTGAGATACGCACGTGTTTGTGATTGAAGCGCATCCCCATACAGATGGGCTGGATGCCTCGTGGCGTTGCTTTGCGTCGCCCTAGAGTTTGACTAGTTTAAACTATCTAATGATGGAAATGATGTACTTTACTGCATAAAATGAGTGCTGCGCTCTTATTTTACCTAAATTCACTCCAAATGCTTGTTTATATTAGAGCGTTACTCAGCGATGTATTTTAGATCTGCCACTGAAATTTATAATCTAAATTACTTCTGCCTACTTGTTACCAGATTGGTCTCTTGAGTCGCTTAACACACTTGTTAATGTATTTAATCACACTACCACTAATGAGCTGTTTGTTATGTTGGGCTAACTTAGGGCAGAAAGTGTAAAACGATAATGTCTAGTAGGATTAGCTTAACTATTGGATGCCACACTAACTAATTACTGCATTGGACTATCTACTGCAATACTGTGCTGTTTAACTGTATCTCCTGTTGAATTATAGCAAGTTAACTTTACTGTCTGCTACTTACTGTATTGTTTGTTGTTTAACCCTGTTAATACTGTTGCAAGACTACTGTACTTAACATACTATACTAAGCATACCTTGTAGTCTGTTGCTAAACCCTCTATCTTTCTCCCTTATTCTCTCTGTAGATAGCCCCCCATGCTAGATGAACAACACGTGGTTCCTTAACTTTCGTCGCTGACTCACTTGGACTCCCAGTGCGAATGCACACACCAGCCTCCTCTCAATCCCAATTAATTTCAGTTCATAATCTCCCAAAGAGACTCAGGGTAAAGAAACTATCCTAACTACAGTGTATTGTCTGATAAGCGTCTGCTGCAGGCATTAGACAGTACTAGGTCAAAACATCAGCCTAATATCCTACTGATAGACCCAGCAAAGAAATCAAACAAGCTGACATTGTACTCTGTTACCTTTAGGACCCAGGAATAACCCTTGTGGCTTCGCTCGGGCTCGCTCCGCGCCCCACCCTGCCCCCTATTCCCACCCGCCCCCACTACCTCTACATTAATTAGGTCACTAAGCCCTTCCCCCTTACCACCAACCAATCACAACTGTCCTGTGCTCTGACTCATCTCCCTCTCATTTCTTGTTTGCCTATACTGATTAGGCGACTCCGCCCACCTACCAACCTCTATCCATTTACACTCCATCCTTCATCCTTCCAGCTTTTTATACACCCACTACCTTCCAGCTTTTTATACACCCACTTTTACCAAGGCAACTTCCCCCAGCTTACTACACTCACCAACCTCTCCTCACACCATGGATAGAAAGTCTTTTACTACCCTTCCCTTCATACTACTACTCCTTATTATTTCTTATCTCTTAACAAGTTATGAAACTCTAATCCTAGCAGGAGTCTTCCTCTCCAAAGGTCACACCTCCCTTCATTCCCATAACCCCTCCACACCCATCCCTCCATCTCATTACCCTGTTAATAACCCGATTCCTAAAAGAACTCATCCTACCCTCTGCCACCCAAAGGTTCCCACAACAAAAGACACTCTAAAATTACTAATTAAACTCCAAAAAATATTTGACTACTTGAAAAAATCTATCACAAAAGATGGAGATATCCCCCCCAACCCAGGCCCTAATTTTGACCTAGGCCCCAAAACCCTGAAAGCAGCCAGAAGCCTAGTGGGCTCCCTCCTTATCCTTCACCTCAACCTAAGAAGTATCAATAATAAGGTTCACAACTTGCATGCCTTGCTTGTAACCCACTCCCCTGACATCATGTGCCTATCGGAAACATGGCTTAAACCTAGCACTAAGGATGAAGAAATCATCTCACCTGGATATAACATCCTTAGGATCGATCGAATAACCAGAAAAGGTGGGGGAATAGCTGTCATGTTCAAGAACTCCCTGAACATCACAATGAATCCACTCCAACCTCCAAAAATTCCTAACCTTGAACTAATTGCCCTAAAGATTCGCCTAAACAACCAAAAAAGTATTAATCTCATAGTAACTTATCTACCACCAGGCAAAAATCTTGAAAACCTAGAACAAATCCTCAGTTGGTTTGCTACCAACTATCCCCAAGAAACCATAATACTAGGGGACGTTAATATTAACTGGTCCCTCTACTCCGAACCCCCAAATCCTCTTCCCATCAACTTACATGGCTTCTCTCAAAATATTCTATCTCCCACCAGAATTGGTAATGCTCAACAAAAGGAGAGCATCCTTGACTGGATTCTTACTAACAAGGCTCCAAATAACTATACTGCAGGGACCCTTCCCAACGACCTTAGTGACCACCAGATTACATTAATTATAAAACACAAATGTCCGACTTCAAATCATCCACAATCCAGACTAGTTAGGAACAGTAAGAATTTTGTCCCAGACCATTTTCTTACAGACCTCAAAGCATGCAATTGGTCCATCCTAAAAACTTTACCCTTAGATGAGAGTGTGTTATATTTTAATGACACTTTCCTCAAGATACTTGACTCTCATGCTCCTAAGCGTCTTACTAGAACTAAGGTACGCATCGCACCCTGGCTAACAAAGGATACTAAAACCAAAAATTAAACTTCAAGACAAGGCCTGGCACAAATGGAGAACTTCTAAAACCCCCCTAGATTGCATCAAGTTTCTTCAGCTTAGAAACTCAACTAAAGCAGCCGTTTTGTCTGACAAAAAACAATATTACTGTCACCTCCAAGATAAACACCAGCATAATCTTAAAAAATTCTGGGCTGGTTTCAATCACCTCCTTCATCCAGGTAAATCCACCACCCCTACCCCTGAAAAACTCATTGGTAAAGATTCTAGAGAAATAGCCAACACCTTTAACTCATTTTTCACAGAGACCATCCAGTCCCTCGCCAGCCAACTTACTACTTCTCCCTCGGTTATACCCTCAACCAAAGACCCAACTCAACCCTCCTTTAACCTACAACCCACACCTACCTCCTATATTCGAACCCTCTTGAAAAAACTCAAACCAACCACCTTAGCGGCTGACTTACTTCCAGCCAATTACCTACAAATAGCATCTGATGCCATAGCCTACCCTGTTTCAATCTTGATCAACCGGTCCATTTCTGAAGCTTCTATTCCCTCAATCTGGAAAATCTCCCACATCATCCCTCTACATAAAGGTGGGTCCTCCACTGACACATCAAACTACAGACCCATAGCTATACTATCTCCTCTAGCCAAAATCATGGGCAGCTGCATTCACAAGCAACTCATTACCCATCTTACTCGAAACAACCTCCTGTCTCATACCCAGCACGGCTTTCGCCCCCATCATAGCACAACTACTGCTCTCCTCTCCTTTGTTGACTCAGTTAACCACAATCGCAATAATAAATTAATATCCTCTGCGCTCTTCCTCGACCTATCCAAAGCCTTTGACATGGTCAATCACCAACAGTTGATCCACACACTGGAAACCTTTTATCTTAGCAAAACAACCATAAACTGGTTTAATGACTACCTTTCTTGTAGAAAACAGGCGGTTCAGTGGGAAAATAGTCTATCCGACCTACTCCCCACAAATATCGGTGTTCCCCAAGGATCTATTCTTGGTCCTCTTCTTTTCTCCATATTTATAAATGGTCTACACTCTATCATTCCCAAAGCCACCTGTATTCAATATGCAGACGACTCCACCCTGATCTGCTCTGACATTTCTCTCGCCAAACTCCAAGTTGCAACCCAAAACTGCTTTTCCTTAGTTGAAAAATGGTTCTTGGAACTAAAACTTTTACTTAACCCGTCCAAAACCAAATTACTTCTGTTTTTCCCCACTCCTTTTACCCCCCAAGGAAATGAATCTCCTAGCACCAACCGCCCCACCTTCCACGTGACCTCCAATAATGGGACCATAATCGACCCTGTCTCCCACACCAAACTACTAGGAGTGACCATAGACCACAAGCTTAAATTTGATATGCATGTCAGCCTGACCATTAAGTCGGTAAACAAGAAACTCGGGTCCATGTATAGAATTAAGAACTTCCTAACCCCACACACTAAACTAACCATTGCCCAGACCCACCTCCTCTCCACACTCCTGTATGGCTCCCCGATATTCTCCTTCCTTAACAAAAGAGAGCTCAACAAACTATCTACAACCTATAACCACATAGCCAGATTTATAACAGGAATGCCCTATCGCACACATCATTAACACAATCTAAGGACACTAGAATGGTTAGAACTACCCAACATTCTCAAACTCAATCAACTCACTGAGGCATTTAAAACAATCAACTATCCAGACAAAACCCCCTCACTGAACAAAATACTTAACCCCTACTCTAACCTTACATCCCTTAGGTCATCCAAAAGCTTACAAATACAGACTATTAAATCTAACAACTCGGGAGGTGAAGCACTCTATGCCAATTCTATTGGCAAATCCTGGAATGCCCTCCCAAACAACCTAAGACACATGACCTCTCTCCACCAATTCAAAAAAACACCTCAAAGATCTCCTAAAGTCCCAATGGCTATGCCCTTGCTCTAATCCAGACTAATAGCAAACATCCCAGGCCTACCTAGCCTCTACCCAATCCAAACCCGTAAGGGTCCTCAATGTAGCCATGTTAGTCCATCTACCTAAGTCTGTTTACCTCTTTTAATAATTTGTATAACCCTTTTACTTGTTTTATTTGACTATGAATGTAATATTAATTACTTGATCTTCTGATGTTTTTGTTAATCTACCTCTGTTCTTTGGAGCTTTTCTCCCCGGGCCTCTACTGAAAATGGACATGTATCCAGCTAGACTAGCCCGGTCAACAAATGTAAAATAAAAATAAAATAAATAAATAAATAAATTACCTGTTTGGAAAGGGTAGAGGTGTTTACAGACCCTGGATCTGCCTGTTTACAGACCCTGAATCCACCAGGCAGCTAGATTCAGAGTTTTGACATGACTGTGCAGTATCCGGCCGTCCCGTTGAGACAGTAGATGAGGGATTTGAGGCAGAATCCAGGGAGGCTCCTGAACCAGGTTCATCAGAGTGGAATACCAGAATTGCCGAGGCCAATTGGGAGCCAGTAAAATCATTTGTGGTCTGCCCTGTTTTATCTTCAGAAGTACCCGAGGTAGAAGAGGAAAAGCATATACTGAGAGGTGTTTCCAACTGAATGAGAGGGCATCCACTTTCCATGCTAGTTTGTGGTAGGTCCTTGTGCAGAATGTTGGAAGTTGATGATTCTGAGGGGATGCAAAGAGATCTATGTCCGGACATCCCCACGCCTTTATAATCATCCTGAATATCCGAACATCCAACATCCATTCGTGTGGATCCGAAATGTGTCTGCTCAATGTGTCTGCCAGAGTGTTGTCTTTTCCTGGCAGGAATTGCGCTTGTAAGTCGACACTGCAGGTCAGAGCAGTGTACCATAGAGTCATGGCTAATCTGCACAGGGGGTAAGAGTGAGAGCCCCCCTGCTTGTTTATGTACCACATCACTGTAGTGTTGTCTGTCTGTATCAACAATTGTCCTGGTAGAAGAAGGTCCCTGAAGGCTATCAGGGCATTCTGTACAGCTAGCATCTCCTTCAAATTTATGTGCAGGTGTGTTTGCTCCTTTGTCCAAACACCCTGAAGACATCTCCCGTGCATGTGGGCTCCCCAGGCATAATCTGAAGCATCCGTTGTCAGAACTTGGTTGGTCGGTGGAGGACAAAAAGGCTTCCCCTTGTTCTGTAGACAGGCTTCGGCCTACCAAAGAAACTCTTGCTGGAGACAAGGCAAAATCATGATCACTGTTTCCAAACTGTGGTAATGCTGAGACCATACACTCTTGAGGTACCACTGCAGTTTCCTCACATGCAGTCTTGCATATGGTATTAGTAAAATGCAGGAAGCCATATAACCCAAAGCCTGCAGAATTTTTCTTGCAGTCAGCTGTTTCATTGAAAACAGGTGTCAGAAAGAAGAAGCCAGTTGCACTTTTTTGTCTGGTGTCAAGCAAGCCATCTGGGTTGGAGTAGTCAGAGCAGCACCCAGGAAAGTAATCTGTTGTGTGGGTACCAGATTTGATTTCTTTAGATTCACTGTGAAACCGAGGTACTGAAGAAGATGCTGCACAAAAGCTAGATGCCGAAGTAGAGTGTCTTTGTCGTCCGCTTGAATAAGACAGTCATCCAGATAAAGGTATATCTGAATCCCCTTCTGTCTGCAAAACGCCATTACTGGTGCCAGGCACTTTGTAAAGACCCTGGGTGCAGTAGATAAGCCAAAGGGCAGCACAGAGACCTGATAATGCTTCAAGCCCACTATGAAACACAGATACCTTCTGCACTCTTGCCTTATAGGAATATGCAGGTAAGCTTCTTTTAAGTCCAAAGTCACCATCCAAGCGTTCTTGCCCAACATAGGCAGCAGCTGCTGCAGAGTGAGCATCTTGAATGTTGGTATATCTAGGAAGGTGTTTAGTACAGAAAGGTCCAGGATTGGTCTCCACAAATTTTCCTTCCTGGGAACCAGGAAAAGTCTGGAATAAAAACCTTGCCCTATTTCTAAATTTGGTACCAATTCTATGGCCCTCATAGCCAGGAGGGACTGAACCTGCCGTTGCGCCTCTGCCCACTGATGATTTGGCAGATCTGGCCAACCGTTCGGTTTTGGCAAGGTGTGGAAATGAAATCTGTAACCTCTTGAGACTATGTCCAGAACCCATTTGTCCCGGGTTATGTGGCTCCAATTTTGATAAAAAAGAGAAATCCTTCCTCCCAAAGATGCTTCCAGGAGAGGAGCCCCTGGAACCAGAAAGGGGGAGTCATAAAGACTGTTTTCGGTAGGGTTGAGGCTTATCTTCACCTCCCTCGGGAGAGGGGGCACTCCACTGCCTATTCCTAAAATGGGTCTGTGCCTGTCCCCTACCTCTGGAATGCCTGAATCTGCCTCTCTGAGACCTGTCCAAGGTTTAGCTGGCCAGTGTCTGCTAAATCTAGGAGGTTGCACCTGTAGAAAATCCTTAACCGTCTGCATAGATTTGGCTTTGTCCTCCATTTTCTTTAATACCTCTTCAGCTTTGGACCCAAACAGAACATCGTGCTGCAAAGGGGCATCCAAAAGTTTGGCTTTAACCTGATCCAGCAAGCTTTGTTCCTTTAACCAAGCATGTCTTCTAATAACTGCGCCAGTTGTTGCAGCCCTACAAGAAGCTTCCAAAGAATCAAAACCACAATGCATGGTATGTTTACCCACCTGTTCAATAGCATGCAATAAATCCTGTAACTCCTGATTATCCGCACCAATAGAAACAGCTGACATCTTTTGTTTAAATACAGACAAAAGGTATTGCTGATACTTCAGCATAAGAAATTGACAGTTCAAAGCCCTAATAGACAGTGTAGCAGAAGTATAAACTTTTTTACCCCATCTCTCAAAAGCCCTGGACTCTCGGTCAGAGGGAATAGGATTTTTAGCAGAGGCCGCTTAGGCCCCTGAGAAATTGTTTCCGGATCAGGTGAAAGATTCTTAAAAAGAAACTTGTGAGAATCTGGAACCCTATAATACCTATCCGGTTTGACCAGAGCAGGGGGAAAAGAATCAGGAGAGACAGAAGCTTCTGAAAAAACATCATCTACAATGTCCAATACAGGGGGAATAGCCAGAGGCCTATGCTGTGGGAGAAGAAGAAAATCCCTAAGCCTTTTCTTGGATTCAGAGAATTCCTTCCCTTCCCAGTGAAAATGCACCCTCATATCATGCAAAGTTTCACCAAAAGAATAATCCTCAGGAGGAGAGGCTGAAGGAAAGGAATCTTCAGCATCAGAATCCTCATAAGGAGGAAAAGAATAATCCTGCTCAAGGGAAGAAGCAGAAGAAACAGAAATTTGGTCTGAAGAATCATAATCGGACTGTAATCTAGGATTCTTGTCAAGAGGGGAATGTGAACCCCTGGTCATAGTTAAGAGATCTTCAGCCATCTTAAGCATCTGCCTCTGAGGCCTAGGACCCTGATCAAAAGGAGCCTGTGCTTGCCATTTCACTTTAGCTGGAGCCTTAGACTTTGTCTTTGAATGTAAAACAGAATCCACATTTACAGGAAGCTGCGAAGGCCTGAGAACTCCCTCAGAAGCCGGTACCTGCCTACCGGCTCCAGACCCAACTGAGGGAGCAGTAATCGAAGGTCCAGTCCCTGGCAATTCTGAAAACCCCATCAGCTCCACACCAGAGTTGGTACAGGCAATTGGTTCAAAAGAGGCAGATGACAGGGACTGCAAAGGCACCTCACTGACGACCGACGAACCAGCAACTGGCAGTAACTGAGTAACATCCTTTGCTGTGGACCTCAGAGGCCTGTCTGCGTCCTTGCACCTCTTACACACCCCAGAAGCCGGAAAAGAATCCGAAGACATGTTATAATTAAACCTTTTTCCAAAATAGTAAAAGGCAAAGTTATATCTACACCTAATAGTACGCTGATTAAATCTAGCACAAAACGCACAATTAGCAACGTCGTGGTCAGGACCCAGGCAGGGAATACAGTAAGAGTGAAAATTCCTATGAGGTATTTGCTTCCCACAAGAAATACAATTATTAACTTTTTCTGACATCTGACTGGAGCAAGAAAAAGACCTCCCCAATGGGGTACTTATCTTATAAAACGAAAATCCTGGGATTAAATCCAAAAACAAACAGGAACAGGCCGACCAGCATCAGTGAACTGCAAAGGGCACTGCGTGGCAAGAAATACTGGGGAAATGGCGTCAGCTGAGGTCTTTATACCTTCTGGCGCATTGACGTCAGGATAAAAGCGACCTCAGCTGACGCCCGATCCAGACTTTGGGACTCTGGCCGATTGGGGGCTGCTGCTGGCAGGAAGAACCCTACAGTCACGACTGCAACAGTGAACCACGAAGGACATCACTACTTTGGGCTCTGATGGCAAGAAAAGACTGATGTCATGCCATTGGCTGGCTCCCTTTATAACTAAGCATACTGACATCAGATAGGATGTCCGCCAGCCTTAGGAGGAGGGAGATTTTTACTGTGGTAGTTGGGCCGGCCAAGGGCTTCCACAGCAGGAAATCCCACAAGTCAGGACTGCAACAGTGAAACACGAAGAACATCTGCCTAAGAACTCAGGAACCTATTACATGATCTGAAAAATTGGTAACTAACAGAAATAGAAGGAAAAGTAGCAGGAGAAGGACTACTCTTAATGTCAGTATGGAAAGAGGATGAAGCTCCTGGTCCAATGAAAGAGAAAGGAATAGGCTTGGGAGAGGCAAAAGAGAGTTTAATGACTCCCCTTGGTCCTGCTGCATAGAGATTGCTCAACCCAATGAAGCAGCTAGAACACACAAATGAATACATTCCCGCACACTTAAAGGAAGTTCTTCAAGTATATTCAACATTCCATTTCCTCATCTCACCTCTGCTCTAGATCAAAGAAGAAAGCAAAGAACATCTCACAGAAAAAAAATATTGAAAACCATCTGCAAAGAATAAAAATGGGGAACTGAAATTCAAAATTTAAAAAACAAAGATTTTACTCAAACTTTACAAACACATTAAGCATCAAACACAAGCAGCATAAAATGATATGAAGAACAGCTAACATGCAACCTGTTGGACTTTATAAGAATGAAACAACCTATGTTGCTCCCTAATAACACAACCCTTGATTTTTATGTATATATGTATGTGTGTGGGTGTGTATGCTTATATCAAATAACATCAGTTTTCAGATTTCTCACTTAACCAGACTACTGGTGCCATTATAGCAATTAATATAGTAATAATCCATGACTGTGTGCGGGTAATGCTGGATTTACCCACGACTGGCGTGAAGCACTCATGACCAAGCAAAGCCAACAGTGGGTAAATTCAGCATTACCCACACCCAGCCGTGGGTTATTGCTATTATATGACATTGTTTAAGAAAAAAGTTATTTTTCTTAAATAATGTCCTTGTATAACGGCACCGTGCTGCTCTTCCATGTTTTCCCTGGTATCCTGGGGCTTTCCTAAGGTATTGTGGCTGCGTATGGGACTTTCATTCCCATGATTACACAGTACTTTGGTGCTGTGTGAAGGAAGCAATGGAGAAAGGAAGATCTCTGTTGCTTTTTTTTGTTTGTTTTTAATTAAAAAAAAAAAAAAAACGGGAGACTTTCAACGTACAGGAGAGACAGGAAAGAAAAAAATAAAAGAATAATCAGGTATGTTTCTCTAGTTCTGCATAACGTACCTGATTATCTTTTTATTTTTCTCTGTCGCGTCTGTCTCATTCTTTTGAAGTCTAGGGTTTTTGGAAGTTTAGTTAAAATAAATAAATAAATAAAGAGTTTCCGTAGCATATATTAACAGAAGAAAGTCCAGGCAACCAGACTTTTTTTCCACTGGTATATGCTCATTTTTGAATGTTAATGGCCAGTCATTGAATAATATGGAAATGTTAGCATGAAAGAACCCTCAGCTTTAGGCAGTTCTATCCCTAGTTGCCACCTATATTAAACCCTTACTAATATGCTGGTGGCTATGATCCCCTTTCACACAACTCTTTCATCAAACAAATCAACTATTAGAACTCTGGGGGTAGTGTTGTTTTTTTCTAGTTCCTAGTTATATAACTTTTTTTGCCAAAATCACACTTTGTTTTTTATTTATTTTTATTTATTCTTTGTTGATCAGGTTAGTCCCATTAGGGTAGTAGCCTCTTTTCAGGGGACACCCCACAGTTAAACCCAGTAACACTCTTTCATGCTAAGCCCACTGCCTACTCTCCATGTTTCTTAATGAAAATTTTATCAGAGTAAGTTTGACTTTGTCTGGTTAAAGGGCATTCAGACACTCCTGAATTTGACTTTTAGAATCTCGAAATTTAAGACATATCCAAAACATATGTATCCACATTCTGTTCCACTTCTGTGCACCTCCAGCACTCCCAGCAATGTTATAAAACATTTAATATAAACTGTGTGGTGAAGAAAATTAATTGTGGAGACATTTCTGTGCAAATATTCTATTTTCTTGGGATGGCAGGGGAGAACATATTGCTTGTCTGGGAAGATTATGGATTGCTTTCCACTGCAGAAGGAACAGGGATTTCACTATTACTCTTGCTCAGCAGTTTTCAAAGACATACCAAACTGAAGACCTAATCTCAAGTAGTCTAAATATTCCTTACTATTTTCTCTGTATCCAATCTGAGCTGACTACCTACTGCAAAAATCTGACCTATGTGTTGCTTTCCCTTTGTCTGAATTCTAGCCACAAGCCTGACATATTCTCTGACCCAGGTATACCAAATGATTATTTGATATACCTGGGTCTGAGAACTGTTGCTCACTTCTTCTATGATTAATTAATGCTGATGCTGACACCAACTCGTCCCAATTTCCCATATCATGATGCTTATCTAAAAACATAGTATACGAGCAAACTTATTATTTTGAGAAAATCTGTTCTTAATGGGGCAATCAAACACCACCATCCCTCAATGCATAACTAATCTAGTAACCAGTTATGTCCAGCTGCAACAATCCCTAAAGACTTGCAAATGGGTCACACTCCTATGCCAAATCGCTGTCTAAATCTTCATCAAGAGAAAACAGGATACGCTCTGGTGAATGTCCTTACATTTACCACTGCAGTATCCATCATGTATGTGATTCCCTGCCATGGAAGCCTGATGTCCGGCCAGTCTACCAAAGCCTACTGTTGCTTTAGGGTATGTTAAATATCATCCAAATGTTCCTCATGTACAGTAGGGCATAAAGATGATTTTCAGGCGTACCATCCTCAGAACTTCTTTGCTGCCAGTCCAAACACTGTTTCTAAGTGTCAGTCTGTTTGCCTATGTCCGTTTTCTACCAGTTTTACAGGATTTTTGTATTCCGGTGATTTCTCTTGTTTGCTGAAGTTCTTCACCATTGGAGTGAGTACCCAGTTGGGGTTTTGTTATTTTGTTAGCTCATGCTTCTGCCAGATAGGTGTCTGAGTTGCAAGCCATTATGGCTTGTCTTCCTTTTTTGATACTCCATGAGGACAGGGTGTCCTTGCGCACTAATCCTTTTTTTATGCCTAAGGTGGTTAATGAGTTGTCATTTAATCAGTCTTTTAATCCGACTACTTTTTCCCTCTCCCCAGTCGACAATGAGAGAGTGCTGCATACTTTGGATGTGCACCGACAGCTAAGATTTTATTTGGATGAGACTAAAGCTATCAGAAAATCTGATCAGCTGTTTGTTTCCATTCATCCTACGTGTTTAAGATTAGCTGTTTCTAAGCAAACTATTTCTACCTGAATTTCAAAGCCTATTTCTTTTTGTTACACTTTTCATGGCAAGAGCCTTCCTTTCTCTGTAAAGGCTCATTCTACTAGAGTTGTGGCTTCTTCTGGTGCTTTTTTTCATGGGCTTAGACACTAATTCTACTCTTGAAGCAGCTACCTGGACTTCTCTGCATACTTTTGCCAAACTACAAGTTGGATGGTATCTCTAAAGCTAGAGCTGGTTTTGCTAATGCCATTCTTCATGGCTTTTTAGAGGGCTCTACTGCTGCTTCCTCCTCCCAAGTTTCTTCTTGAGCTTTGGCACTCTCCATACATGATGAATACTGCAGCAGTGAATTTAAGGACATAGTACAGCTGTGTAAAATCTTACCATAACAGTAGATGTACTTGCCTTCACCGCTGCAGTATTCACTCCCTCCTTCCATTCCCGTAGTCCTTTTCCTTCCTGGGTGTGCATGTTCTCTTTAGTTTTCCTTGGGGCAATCAGTTCTGAGGATGGTATGCCTAAACATCAACTTTATGCCATATGCTATGCGAGGAGCGTTTGGGTCACGTTCAATGTACCTTAAAGCAATGGTAGGTTTTGGTAGACTGGCCGGACGTCAGTCTTCCACTGCAGGGAATCCCATATGTGATGAATACTGCAGTGGTGAAGTCAAGGACATCTACTGTTATGGTTAGATTTTACACAACTGTACTTTCTTCTATTTGCTCAATAGAAAAAACAGCATTACATTCTTTAAATCTTAAAAAATCCCTGCCTGATGAAAACATCAGTGCCTGAAAGGTATACAATATACCTTGGACCAGAAACATCTACATTGCCAAATCACTTTTTCTAAATTTTCACCAAGAGGAGCTAGAATCTATACTACTAATTACTTCCACCAAGCTTCTACTGACTTTGAAAGTGAGACAGAATATTCTCAAGTGAAGTCCTCTAATATGAATATATATATCAGGTAGTCCCCAACTTCCATCATCCCTTGGTAACAATAACTTATCCCAAGCCACAAAGGTCTTTTCTCTGCCCCAAAGAAAGAAAGTACAGCTGTGTAAGTAAAATGAAATTTAATAATACTCTGTTGAAAAACTGTTAAAAAATACAAAGGATAAGCACTTTTGTTTGCAGCACATAACATTCAAACTTTTTCAGATCCATTTTAAAATTACCACGTGAAGGTGCTTTTATAAACTCTGACTGTCACATGACTACACTTTTGAGAACTTGCCTTTAAAACTATAAGCAGTATAACATTGCAAAACACCTTGAAAATCATCTTTTACTGTAGTTGGCATGCAACTTTAAAATGCTTGCTACAGACACTACATCATTTAAACCTGGATATATAGTAGCCTTTATAAAGTTTTATCATTAAAATGCTGAATTCTGCTGCAGTTTGGTTCTTTTGTGCATTTGGATATATAGTTGTTTGGTTCTGTGAACTGTACCTTTCTGAGCTGATTACAAGACAACTTTGGGTTCCAAGTCCTTCACAGTTTTCCTGCCAACACAGACTGAAATGACAGTGCTAGGGACAACAAAAAAAATGACCACACCGTAGCATAAAAAACACACCATAAACAAGGGGGGGGGGTGAAGGGAGGGAGCAGCAATCACTTGAACATCTACTGTTAGGCAAGTTTACTTACACAACTGTACTATGTTTATCATATTGAACACTAATGCAGTAGTCTTAGCTATATGGATAGATTACTCTAGCTTACTACATTTGGAAGGTGAAAGGAGAAGAGTTCAGGATGGCCTGGAGAATGATCCAGGCAAAGTCTGACCTGGACCTAGAAATCAAGCTTACAATGCTTTGTAAAAGTATGTACAGAGAACTAAGTAGTGGGTTCTAAAATATTTCTAGAATCCAACCCTTTCCAAAAAGCCATAAATGAAGTCAAGGCTCAATTCGAAAACAAAAGTTATGTACTTAACATAAAAATAAATCCATGTTTTCAGTTTTTCACCCAGTTCCACTCTGTGTTGTCGGATCCGATGGAATCCAATTTTGGCACCGATTAGGAAGATTTTGCTCCAGTGCTCCAGCTTCTCCCCTACCCATAATTCCCTGTTCATCACTTAATCAGCTCAGATCTGGTTTGCTCTGCTTAGAAAATGCTAATTACTATCACAAGTAATAAGGTCAACTAGTATCAGCTAAGAAATCATCCTACAGCAAATAGCAGGTACATTTTAAGTAAATATAAAAGA
The DNA here is from genome assembly GCF_019279795.1 of Protopterus annectens. Taxonomy (NCBI): domain Eukaryota; kingdom Metazoa; phylum Chordata; order Ceratodontiformes; family Protopteridae; genus Protopterus; species Protopterus annectens. The sequence continues at coordinate 97,628,720 of NC_056726.1, read as the reverse complement.
GGCCTAGATAATCCTAACCCGGTCCTCAGGCACACAAATGACAGTTTGGAGGGGGCTGGCAGGTGGATGTTGAACAAGATGAAAAAGAGACATAGATCTATTATTATGGCACATAACTTCCATATCCAGTGTTGTCTATTTTCATCAGCTTCAACTGTGGGACAGATTCCCAAGCACTAATGCCTGGATGGACTTATGGAAGGCTATTCCTGAAAATGGTAGAGCCAAAGGATGAATGAGACCTGGAATGTTCATCCAATTTGTAATGAGAAATAAAGGTGTGAACTGTAGACCAAATAGCTGTTGCAAAGATATCATCAATAGAAAGATGGCTGGCAAATGCTGTAGATACACCCACTGCTCTGGTTGAATATGCTTTTTAGTTTAGATTACAATACCAAACTTTTTTTCACATATACTAAGGAGATATAGTCTGAAAGCCATCTGGACAATGTAACTTTGGAAACTGACTTCCCCATTTTCTGTTTTGAGAAGGCAATAAATAGTTTGCCTGATTTCCTGAATGCTCTCGTCCTGTGAAGGCTGAATTGCAATTCATGAAGCACGTCCAGCGTATGTAACATGTATTCACCTTTATTAGAAGAATTCAAAAAGAAAACTGGTAAATGAATAGATTGTTTCAAAGTAGATTCGGATACCACCTTTGGTTGAAAAGAAGCATTAGTTATTACAGAAACTATCATCATCATTATCAGCTCCCTTTTTCCCATTTTTTCTAAATGGGGTTGGGGTATCGTGTTAACTGTCGCCAACTCTCTCGATTCAGTGCCACACTCCTGCCTTCTTCAACACTCATGCCTGACTATCGCAGATCTTCTTTCACACAATCCATCCACCTCCTGGCTGGACATCCTCGCTTCCTCTTACCTTCTTCCTGTCTGTCCTAAATCTTCCTCACCAGATTGTCTTCTGCTTTTCTACACGTGCCCAAACCACCAAAATCTGTTCTCTTTGATCTTTTCTGCAATTGGAGCTACTTTGGCTTCTGCTCTTATGTCCTCATTTCTTTGTCTGTCCCACAGTGTGCATCCTATCACCTTTCTTAGGAACTTCATTTCCATCACCTCTAGCTTCTTCACCTGTTCTGCCTTTACTGCCCAGATTTCTGTACCATACAGTAGTACTGATCACACCACTGTCCTGTACACCTTACCTTTCAGCTTCTTTGGCATTCTTCTGTCACAGACTACAGCTGATACTCTATGCCAATTGGCTGCAGTCCCTCTGATTCTAGCTTTGACCCCTTCGTTCAGACTACCCTTCTCCTCAACTACTCCAGATACTTGAAGCTGTTTACCTGTTCCACTAGCTTCCCTTCTATCTCTCTTCTCAGCTTCTTCTGATTTCACCAATGTGTTGCCATTACTGCTGTCTTATCTGAAAAGCTGAAAGACACAAACAAACAAACTGCTGTCTTATCTGTGCTTAGTTTCATCCCATGTGCCTTCAGATTTGCATTCCAGTCTCCTATCCTTTGCTGAAGTTCTAGCTCAGAGTCTGCCTGTACTGACACATTGTCTGCATACAGCAGCTTTGTTGATCCGTCCCCTCCAGCCTGTTTGCTAATGTAGTCCATCACCAGTATGAACAGTAGTGGGCTCAGAGCTGAACCCTAATGTACACCCACACCCACTGGGAACCCCTCTGTGAGCCTGAACACTGTTCGTACTTAAGTCATTGGGTCCTTGTACATAGCCTGCACTAATTCTACCAATGTTTCTGGGACTTCAAACCACTGCAGTACTGCCCAGATCAGCTTTCTTGGGACATTGTCATATGCTTTCTCCAAGTCTAGGAATGCCCAGTTGGACTCTCTCTTCATCTCTAGCTTCTTCTCGAGTATCTGTCTCAATAGAAATATCGGGTCAGTTGTGCTGCATCCTGATCTGAATCCAGAATGCTCATCTCCCATGTTACATTCTACTATTCTGCATATCCGTTTATCAATCACCATCTCCAAAATTTCTGTACTGCCCACAGTTGTGGATGTCCCCTTTGTTTTGTACATTGGCATGAGTATGCTTATTCTCCAGTCATCTGGGATACGCCTTTCTCCCCACACTGCTATTAGTACCTTCAGGAGCCACATCTCCCCTATATCACCCAGCATCTTTATCATATCTGCTGTGACCTCATCTGAGCCTGCTGCTTTCCCTGACTTCATCTTCCTTAGTGCTGTTCTTACTTCTTCTAGGGTGGGCTCTTCTTCTTCTCTCAACGTCGGCTGTTTCTGGGGCAGTAGATCTTCTGTGGGGTTTTCTTCATTCAGAAGCTGCTGGAAGTACTCTTTCCATCTGTCTTTGATGTCCTCTGGGCTGGTCAGCAGGTTATTGCTGGCATCCCTTATGAAGGGTGTCTGACTATCTTCTTTATCTTTCTGTTTGCCTTGCAACCTGATATAGTTTCTTTGTGCCTCTTACTGAGTCACTTTCCAGAAGATGGTACAGTGCCCCCGATGCCCTATTCTTTGCTACTGCAACTTCTTTCTTAGCTTCTTTGTTACCCAACCAGTAGTCCTTCCTAGACTGGTCAGTCTTTTCTGTTTCCCACTTCTTCCTGTACTCCTTTTTTCTTCTGATGACTTCCTAGACTTATGCATTCCACCACCAGTTTTCCTTATGTACCTTATTTCCATACCTGGCTTGGCCCCATATCTTTTCTGTAGTCCTAACACATTCTGTTTTTAGGTGCTGCCATTCTTCATCAACTCCACCTATCTCCTCCTCTTCTTGGGGTGCTACAGCCCTGAGTAACTCCTTGAACGTTTGTCCTTTCTCTCAAGTCAACTTCCAGGCCTGATCTCTGTTGACCAAAATCCAATAATGAATAACGTTTCAGCATTTATATTTTTCACTATATATATTTATTTATATAACTTAATCAGTGTGTTTTGTATTATAAAAGTTGTACTCAATGATACTCTAATTGTCTGCATTTCAAATGGCCAATTTCATTGGTTAATGACTTAATGATTTAACTTGTTTTGGATATATAAACAAGATGCTTTTGCTTAATTAAATGTTCCACTGAAGGCAAATTGCCGAGGTACCAAGACGTGCTATTAAATAGATTATTTTCTTCATTTTGTTGCCTGATTTTCCTTCGTTATTGGATTTTAGTGTTTTTCTGTTTAAAGGTGTTTTTTGAA